>NW_006294778.1:5751214-5775887 GCF_000327345.1 Myotis davidii
TTCCCACTTTAGAAGGCAGGGGATGATCACCAAAGAGCCAAATACTAGTATGTAGTCATTCTTTATTCCCCAGAAAGAGGCAGCTCTTTTGATTGCTGACGTCTGCTCAGTTTAGGGTTGAGAATTTCTAATTTGCTTCTTTCTAACTAGACTTTTATTTTGCTTTGGTACAATTTAATTCCACCAATTCAAGAACTGGAAGTCCCTGAACTATTTTCAGGACCCCCTCCCTCCTATATCTTGACTTAGATCAATAGTGCTGTCCCATCAGGCAGCTAAGCTAGGATATTTTTGAGATCTTAATTTGCTAGCCTTGAGTATCAAAGAAGGGCTAAATTTTTATCCATCTTAGAAGGATGACCTTTGGCTTGTCATTTTCAGTAGGCAGGAGATGAGTTCCCAAGAGAGAGAAACAAAAGAAAGGGGGAGCATATCTCACCTAGTGATGATGGTATTCATTTTAATCATGAGTTGTACTTACTTCCTTCAAGGCAATACTCTAGCACATAGCCATCTAAACCTGCAGCACCGATCTGATCTGGGGGCCGCCACTTCATTGTGACAGTGGTGTCAGTTACATTGTCAACAGCCAGAAGTGTAGGGGGGCTGGTTACAGCTTCAAAGATAAAAGAGACAGAAAAAGAAGAAATTATTAACTGCAGAGTTTATGGCACCAGGAATGGTAATAAAATGAGCTAGGATACAAATAAAAATATACACAGAAGACCCACATCTTAATAAAATTAAATTTAGACTCCTCAAGCATATGCTGTGTGCAAAGATCTGCTAGACATGGAAACATTTTATTTTTAAAAATATATTTTTACTAAAGGCCTGATGCACAAAATTTGTGCATGCTCTGGGGGGGGGGGTGTCCCTCAGCTCAGCCTGTGCCCTCTCGCAGTCCAGGAGCCCTTGGAGGATGTCCGACTGATGACTTAGGCCCGCTCCCCATGGGAGTTGGACATCCTTAGTGCTGCCACAGAGGCAGGAGAGGCCACAGCCACTAGGCTCGCCAGCCATAAGCCCGGCTTCCGGCTGAGCAGCATTCCCCCTGTGGGAGTGAACTGACTACCAGGGGGCAGCTTCTGCATTGAGCTGGATTGAGCAGAAACTGGCTTTCCGACATCCCCCGAGGGGTCCTGGATTGTGAGAGGGCACAGGCCAGGGAGGGATGCGGGAGGTTGGCCAGTCAGGGAGGGACCATGGGAGTGCTCCAGGGCATGTCTGGTCCATCTCGCTCAGTCCGGATCAGCCGGATCCCACAGCAAGCTAACCTACCGGTTGGAGCATCTGCCACAGCCACTAGGCTCACCAGCCATAAGCCCGGCTTCCGGCTGAGCAGCATTCCCCCTGTGGGAGTGAACTGACTACCAGGGGGCAGCTTCTGCATTGAGCTGGATTGAGCAGAAACTGGCTTTCCGACATCCCCCGAGGGGTCCTGGATTGTGAGAGGGCACAGGCCAGGGAGGGATGCGGGAGGTTGGCCAGTCAGGGAGGGACCATGGGAGTGCTCCAGGGCATGTCTGGTCCATCTCGCTCAGTCCGGATCAGCCGGATCCCACAGCAAGCTAACCTACCGGTTGGAGCATCTGCCCCCTGGTGGTCAGTGCATGTCATAGGCAAGCAGTTGAGCGGCTTTAGCATATCAATAGCATATTATGCTTTGATTGGTTGAACGGATGAGCAAACACTTAGCATATTAGGCTTTTATTATATAGGACTGATTTCAAAGAGGAAGGGAAATGGAGAGAGAGAGATAGAAACATCAAAGGTGAGAGAAAATCATTGATCGGCTGCCTCATACATGCCCCACACTGGGGATTGAGCTCACAACCCAGGCATGACCTCCTGGTTCACAGGTCAATGCTTAACCACTGAGCAACACTGGCTGGGCAACATGGAAATATTTTAAAATGCTGCCACATGTTTCCTCCAATTTGGGAGGTTAGTGTGGAGGCCCTAGGAAGTTAGGAAAAAGTCAAAATTTGGAATCTAATGATCTAGAATACATTTCCCATAACTCTCTAAATTGCAAACTCTTGTATTAAGTCTTTCTATTGAAAAAAAAATTCACTACCATAAAATAGCGAAGGCCTCACCTTCTGTTTCTTTGTCTTTGCTGAACTGGCTTTTTTTGGTTCAATAGATAACACTTAAGATGTGCTTGTAAAGCAAAGACTAGTTCTGAAGCGCATTTTGTTGAATGATCTCAATCTGTTGTAGTTACAGTGTTTACACAAGGTGCTGGGTTATACCTTCAGAAGGACAAATGGTGTGTGGTCATGTGTCAGTGAGTTCAGCAACATGTTTTCAGTGGGGAGCAGAAACTGGAGCCACCCACAGCTGTCATTGGAATTCTGGTCATGAATTTCAGGGCCAACATTAGGAAGACATTCAACTCTACAAATTTCTTAGTCAGAAAACTCCTAACCACCTCCAACCTCCTGCTCACCCACCACTCTAAGAAGCCTCCAGATCGGCTCCCGTGGGAGGTCGGAAGGAAGCCGTCATAATCTGGGGTAATGATTTCCAGGACAAGAACACATCTCTCCTGACTTACCCAAAGGAACGAATGGCTTGGAGGGCATACTGGGCTTGGAGATGCCGATGGCATTGACGGCAAAGATACGGACCTCGTAGGCCACGCCTTCAATCATTTTTTTGGGCTCAAAAGTTGTTTCTTTGCAGAGCTCAAAGTTCAGCCTCATCCACCTGGAGCTTTGCTTCTTTTTCCTCTCAATAAAGTATCCTACAGATGACATAAAATAGAAACGTAAGTTTTTTCCCCTTGGTCTCTAAAACTATACTTGGTCAGATATTAGAAGTTCTTCAATTTTCCAATATTCTCTGCACTCTAAGTCAATGTATGTCATTTTTAAACCACCTTATTTCATCAGTTGTTTGAGATTATAGGGAATAATAGTATTAACAGCATAGGAGAAAGAAAAATAACAGGACTAGAAAAAAATTAGAATTGTACTAAGAAGAAAAGAGAAAAATAGATAATAAATATGTAGGTCATACCAACTTATAGAGTTGGTATAGGTGAGCAATAGATTTAGCCCAAACTATATGAAGGGGAAATGACCAGTTTTTTGAGTAAGTAGAAAAGAGTTTTTGTTCCATAGGGAAAGCAAATTCTCTAAGTATTTAACTCTAAAATAAATTTCCCCACAGACACAATTCTACAAAACTAGACATTTACTTACTAGAATGGTTTAAAGTTAGACTCACAGTGTTTCAATATAATTAAATATTATGTCAAATATAAATGTCAACCAAAAAAACAACACACAATCATACAATATCCATCAGGGCTATTAAAACCCTTGAATACGTACAGAGCATCCTAAAATACAGTATTTCATTTTGAAAAGATATGTAAAGACAGTATAATAAATTTTCTTCTAAATGCCAAATTTTTAATGTACTCTGTACTGACGTGCATTCAGGACACCACTCCAGGGGCAGTTCCACAGACTGACCAGCATGCAGTTACCTAAGATTGGGGACCCTCCATCGTAGGCAGGAGGCTCCCAGTTCATGATGCACCAATCATCTCCCACGTCTGTCACATTCGGTGCCACTGGAGGATCAGGGATGTCTGTAGCAAGCAAAAACATAGAATAAAATAAGAGAGAGAACATGTGCAAAGAAAAATGTTAATTGGAAAAATGTGCTTTTTGGTGATAATCAAAGCAGCGTTATTTCTGAGAACTTTTGCAAGTTTACTGAAATGCACTTGGTAACTAATTTGGGCAAAAACTCATGCTTCATCTGAGATAAGAGAAGGTAAGCCAAATAAAAATAAAAAATAAGAGTCCTTTAAAGTAGTGTCACAACTTAGAGAACAAGCCCCACATGGAACCCAAGGCTTTTGTTCTTTACCTGGAGAATAGTAACTAAGTAATGTCCAATGTGATTTTGTTTTCTTTCTTTTTTTTAACTACAAAGTGAACTTCCAGCAGAACTGAATCCAGGACGGTTTATTGTGAATTTTACAATAGTTGGAAGATTCAAGATGTTCACTGATAAAAATCCCAGTAAAAACGATAAGTCACCATGTCTTGTAAATATAGTTCAGTGCCTGATAAAATGACCTTAGTTTATGGTCAATTTGAAATATGTTTACAGGACATCAGAAGTGCAATAAAGAATTCATGAAACCTAGAATCACCAATAATCTGCTAGACTCATTTCACTTGGATTCAGGCTCAGGAAAAATGTCATTGAAGGACCAAGATGACCATCACTTAGATGGTCATTGAAGGACCAAGACAGATCTTACTCCTCTATAATGATTGTGATGTGGGAAATTATTTAACATTTGTTTCAGTAACTTTAGAGGATACCGAAAGGGAATATGACTATGAAAAGCTACTGACCAGCACCCAGAATGGCTGTCTCAGTTACTCATTCCTGCAGTATGTCCTCTATGCCACACACACACACACACACACACACACAGAGGAAGGAAGGAAAAAGAAAAGGAAAGAAGTGTCAAGATAGAGAAAGACAGTGATTTATAAAATATAGCCAAACTATGTTTCTCTTTGTTGTCTACTCAGAAATTTTGAGAGAATCAAGAGCTGACAGTGTACTCATGATCTAGACATGCCAACTTGTCTATAAGTTTACTGATCCAGTGGACTTACCCACAGTTTATATATATATACTGATTTCAGAGAGAAGAAGGGAGTGGGAGAGAGAGATTGAAACATCAATGATGAGAGAGAATCATTGATCGGCTGCCCCCTGCACTCTCCCGTCTGGGGGTTGAGCCCAAAACCCAGGCATGTGACCCTGACCAGAATCAAACCCGGGACCCTTTAGTCCACAGGCCAATGCCCTACCCACTGAGCCAAACTGGATAGGAGGACTTACCCACAACTTTAATCTTGATGCTGGCATGTGCTTCCCCAGCTTCATTTTTCAGATTTATGTTGTAAACACCAGAATCATCTCTTTCAGCGACGTCAATAACCAGCGTGCTGCTGTCAGGGTAAGATTCTGCCCTTATCCGGCCACTGCCCTCCATGATGGCCTACGGAGGAGAGAAATAGAATGTGGCATGACCTATACACCAACAAGGACTACACTGGAGTGCCGTATAACCCAAGCTGGACAAGGTACTAATGCCCAAAATACACATTCTTAGTTTAATCTTCCATCAACGCTAAGGACAACGGTATATTCCCACTTCACGCATGAGAAAACTGAGGCCCATGGCCACATGGCTAAGAAGCAGTAGAATTGGGATTTGACTCCAAAGCCCACCAACCATTAATTCACCAAAGAAAAAGTTGGAGGACTAAAAATATGAGTACAGAGTGTTATTCTAGGAGACAAGTCTCTGCATATAAAATCTGAAATAGTTAAATTCATTTCAAGAACTAAATAATGATTTTTTCCATCTTTCAGAGGTCTTGATATTTTAAAAATATTGAAAAGGTTTGAAGGTCACAATGCCAATTTTTCATAAAGTTAATTGAGTATTGATTTTTCCCTTCCAAGAGGACACAAGAGAATGGACATCTCATTCCCAAAGTGAAGTTGAGCAGTCTATAATGTTTTTCTTTTTTTCTTCTCCTCCGCTTTCTTTCCCACCTTTCTTTCCATTTCTCTTAAACCATAACTTTAAAGCAGCATTACACTTTTTTCACTAATAAAATATATTTATTATTGTTCTGACCAAAGTGCAATAATTTTTAAATCTTCTTAAACAAGTAACTATGAAATAATATTCAAGAAAAATAAAATACAAATGGGAAGTTTAACCATTAGATTTCTTATACTTTATACTAAACTTATATTTAGTCTAGAAAACAAACCAAAAAAGCCCCAAACCACTTCACCATAAATCTAGTTTGCTGAGAGATATTAGAAAAGGCTATTGGATTTTGTCAAATGTTTTTGTCAAATGTTTTTGAGATGATCATACTTTTTCCCCTTAGTTTATTAAAATGGTAAATTATATTAGTTGATTTTCAAGTGTTAAACAACCTTTGCATTCTTGGGATAAACTCTACTTTGTCATAATGTAGCATTCCTTTTCTATATCTTTGGATTCAATTTGCTAAATTTCATGTAGAACTTTTTCATCTATGTTCATGAGTGATATTGGTCTGTAGTTTTCTCTTCTTATAATGTTGTTGTTTTTTTCTGATTTTGCTATAAGAGTAATACTGGCCTTCAAGAGTGAATTGAGAAATACTATTCTCTCTTCTACAGTTTTCTGGAAGAGTTTGTGCAGAATTGGTATTATTTCTTTATTTAAGTGTTTGGTAGAACTCTCTATAAAGCCATCTAGACTTGGGATTTTCTTTGTGACAAGTTTTTAACTACAAATTCCATTTCTTTTATAGATAGAAGGCTATTCCGTACTGATTTAGCAGCATTTCATAAATTCTGATATGTGGTGTGTTCATAAATATTTTCTAATTTTATTTATGATTACTTCTTTAATTTATGAATTCTTCAGAAAAATGTTCCTTGATTTCCAAATATTTGGAAAATTTCCAGATATCTTTCTGTTATTCCTTTCTAATTAATTCCATTGTAGTCAGAGAACATACCTTGCATAACTTAAATCCTTTAACATTACTGAGACTTTTTTATGGTTTATCTTGGTAAATTTCCTTATAATAAATGTGCTTATTAACATAATGCCCATTCTTGGTATTCAATGGAGTGTCCTATCAATGTCGATTAGTTGAAGATGGTTGATAGTATTCTTTGAATCTTCTGTATACTTTAATGATTGCCTGTCTTCTTGTTCTATGAACTATTGAGAGAAGAATATTGAAATCTCTAATTTATATATTTCTCTTTGCAATTTTATATCTTGCTTTCCCCCCCTATTTGTCCCATATGTTCTTCATGCTTCTTTCCTGCCTTTCTTTTGAATTAATGTTTTGGTGATTGCATTTTATGTCCTTTGTTGGCTTATTAGCTATAAATCATTTTTTATTTTAGTAGGTCTTTTAGGGTTTATAGTATACATCCCTAACTTTTCATGGTCTACCTTTACATAATGTTATAATAGTTCATGTATAGCAAAGAAAAGAAACTTACAATAGCATACTTCCATTTTATTTCTACTGATCCTTACTTCAATTTCTCCCCACTTGACCTTATGTTTTTATTGTCATAAATTCTACTTACACCTATGATTATAGGCCACACAGTGCATTGTTATTATTTTTCAGTCAATTATCTTTTTAAGAGATTTAAATATTTTAAAACCTCTTATGGGTTTATCTATTAAATGTAGTTACCATTCCTGATGCTCTTTGTTCCTTTGTGAAAATGTTTCATCTGATAACCTTTTCCTTCTAACTTAAGGATTTCTTTTAGCATTTCTTATAGTTCAGGTTTACTGCTGATGATTTTTTCAGATTTTATATATCTGAAAATCATTTTATTTTGTTTTCATTTCTGAAAAGTATTTCTGTTGAGTATAGAATTCTAGGTTGACAGTCTTTTTCTTTAAAGATGTTGCCCACTGTATTCTCACTTGCCTTGCTTCCAGAGAAATCTGAAGTAATCCTTGCCTATGTTCCTGTGTATTAAATGTGACTTTTTCCTCTACTTTTAAGGTTTTCTCCTACTCACAAGCTTAGAGCAATTTAATTATGTTGAGTCTTGGAGTCATTTTCTTAATGCTCCTTGTGCTTGGTTTTTATTGAGCTTCTTGTATCTGCATTTATAATTTTTGCCAAATTTGGAAACATTTTGACTACTATTTCTTTAAATAGTTTTCTGACCCCCTCTTTCAAGACTCCAATTGCACTACTTGAAGTTGTTCCATGGCTCAATGATACTTTTTTTTCTTCTAGAAAATAGAAAAGGAGGAAATACTCACCAACTCTTTGATGATGATGATAATGATGATGATGAAGAAGAAGAAATTAGTTTTAGGTTTACTCCAAAATTGAACAGATAGTCCAGATAGTTCTCATATAACCCATCCCTATATTTGGAGGGGCACAACCTTTCCCACTATTAACACCCCATGTCAGAGCAGCACATTTGTTACAGTAACACATTATTATCACTTAAAGTCCATAATTTACATTAGGGTTCACTCTTGGTATTGTACATTCCTGGGTTTTGACAAATCTATAATGATACATATCCAAAACTATAAAATAATATGGAGTAGTTTTGCTGCCCATACGACATCCTATATAATAAAAGCCTAATATGCTAAGCATCCGGTCATCTGGTTGGCCGTTCAACCCATCAAAGTGTAATATGCTAATGATATGCTAAAGCCACTCAACTGCTCACTATGACGTGCATTGAGCACCAGGAGGCAGATGCTCTGACCGGTAGGTTAGCTTGCTGCTAGTGTCCAGCTGATGGGGACTGAGCGAGATGGGCCGGACATTCCCTGGAGCCCTCCCATGGTCCCTCCCCGGCTGACCAACCTCCTGCATCCTTCCTTGGCCCTGATCCTGTACCAGTGGGGTCCCTCAGCCTGGCCTGTGCCCTCTCACCATCTGAGCTGAGGGGACCTCCCCCCTCTAAGTGCACAAATTTCGTGCACCTGGCATCTAGTTTTATATAGGAATCCACAGGGTCACATATGAGCTGATACTAGTCTACCACTACAACCTTATTATTCTCTTCCTCACGCTACCCCAGTCACACTGGCTTTCTTTTTATTCTTCCGACACATCAAGTTCATTCTCTCCTTTTTTCCTTTGCACTTGCATTGACTTCACCTGAAAATCTTTCTTCTTTGATCTTCACATAATGGGTTCCTTGTTGTCATTCAAAGAGGCTTTTGTCATTCACAACACAGTCACTTGTTAATTATATCAGCCTATTTTTGTTTAATTTTCATAGCACTTATTACTATGCAAAATAATTTTATCCATCTATTTATTTAAATAATTCATTGCCTCTTTCTCCTCCATCCCATTCCCTGATATTCATTAGAATGAAATATATAATCTTGTTCACTGCACATAAAAGTATGCCAGGTCACATAGAAGGTAGTCATATATATGAAAGGTAAATGAATAATTATTACATTTGTCTGAGAATCACTGATCTTTCTTTATCAAAAGAATTACTCTGTTGCTATACCCCTGTACATTTATTTGCTTCTTCTTTCATCTAACTAATGGAGGTCAGGAAGTGGGGTGGGCAGTGTGTGTGTGTGTGTGTGTGTGTGTGTGTGTGTATAGAACAAACCTTATCTGCTCGGCTCCAAATAACTTTAGGAGGAGGTTCTCCACTGATGGGAATCTCAAGACGAAGCTTGTTCCCTGCAATTACTGTTACTGTATTGTCAGCATCAAGACCATCCAGGTTGATTTTAGGAGGATCTGGAATATTAAACATGGCCTTTGTTATCAGACAGTCATTCCCATGTGAATATCTGGGCTAGTACTTGGCTAGTGTTAAACATTGGTAGTAATCAATATTTTATCTCTCCAAAAAGAACATAAGAGGAGTCAGTGTAAAGGAGGCACCTTTCAAAACTACTTCATAGTAAGATTTCTTAAGAATCAACCAAATGGGAGTGTATAACAGTTCGTTTATTTTTTTCTTTAAACATCACATAGTTTTGAATATGTTACAATTCCAAGGTATGAAACAACAAAAATAAAAAAACAGGACGTTGCAAAGGTTACTTTTATCTACTCACCAATAACATGAACTTTGGCAGACAAAGTTTCAGGGTAGTCATCTGGTGTGAACACATATTCCCCTTCATCCTCAATGAGAGCATTGTCTATCACTAATTTGTGGATTCTAAGGAAACGAGAAAACCATATTTCTAAGACTTTGCAAAGATTTAGACTGTATCTGACCCAAACTGAGGAGACACCTGGCTTTTATCTGATTAACTTGTTTAGTGCAGCTTAGAGAGAGACAAATGTGAAGTCTTAATTTTCCTATGTATTGGTCCATATTTATATCTACTTTAGACTATATGGAGTTATCTCTACAAATATAACTTACTTATTAAGCAAGAACCTCTTATTTGTTATTTATCTCATGGCATTAAAAAGGCTAAAAGAAAATATCTCACCTATACCATACTTTAAGATTCAAGAAATTATTAAGAATAACCTTGACTTTGGCTTTATATACCAAACCTAAGAGTAATACTTCTTAACTTTATTGAGGTCATGAGCCAGTGAAAATCTGATGGCCACTACGGATCTTCTTGCTGGAGAAAAACAGGTGTTTTTATACACAGAGAATTTGCTTACAATTTCAGAGGACTTATGAGGGCCCTTAAAGTTCATTCATGATATCGTTAGGATCCATGGATCTAGGTCTGAGAGCCCATGCCTTAGGTTTTTTTTGCTAGGTTCTAGGATATTATGCCCCCCCCCAAAAAAAAATTATGGAAAGGTCATGTGACACTTATTGGTTAGGGACAGTTAATCCAATTTGACCAGTTCCTCAACTAGAATTCAGTATCATTCTTCTAACCTCGTGTTTAGATAGAAAGAATCAGTCAGTGGGTTTTGAATAGACAAAGCACCATATTGTAAGGTGCAGACCCAGGATTACAGGTAGGACATGATGTATAACAGAGAAGTCATATGCTCCTGCTATTCGGCAGCAGTGAATCAGAAATAGATTCTTTCCCTTGGACGTCTCTTCAAACATTCTTGCCAATGTGTAATTTAGGAAGGGGAGAAAGTAAAGATGGGGACCAGCCTTCACTTCAGGGTTGCCTAGCTTACTTACTTTCCTTTGTGTACAACCTTTACGCGGTCACTCTCCTGAACAGGTAGCCCATTTTTAGTCCATTTTCCTGTAATGTTTTCAGAGACTTCACACTTCAAGCAGATTTCTTTTCCAAGTTTTGCAGTCTGATCACTTAGAGGTGCCAATATCTTCAGAGGCTTCACTACAAAAATAATAGACAGTTATCAGTGCCAAACCCAAACATGGTGTCATTTCACAACAGTATGGCCAGTTTTGTTATTAAGGATTGCTTTGAAAATGAGAATTTGTTCCAATGCAATTAATATATTAAGGGGGCAATTGTAGCATAACACCAACTTCATGTTTGATTGCATACAATTTCATTCATGAGAAAGATTAGGTGAATTTAAAAAACTGCACCCAGCTGAGCTGAGCCAGGTAGGACTGTACAAAACACCCCCCACATTCCCACACACACATCTACCAGCTGCCTCAGTTCACCCATGTGATGTGAGCCACATCCATGCATAACTGAGATTACCACTATCCAATAGCTCACAAGCTGCAACACTTTTGACACCATTTCCATAAGCAAATGTCATTTCCTTTTTAAGGTAAAGCACCATATATATTGTTCTATTTATAAACCACTTAACATGTGTAAAACTGCTAATATTTTTATTAGGTTCTTTTTGGTTTTTTTGTAAGATTTGTTGCTGACAAAAATTTTGAGTGTTGTGTCTATAACCTCGTTCCCTCCCCCTAGTCCTTTGGTTTTTATTTCATGACTTTGGATAGCACAATGATTTTCAGAAATACATATCTTGCATTGTAACAGAACTGACTGTACTTGCTTTAAATGTATACAAATATCAGATAAGGATCTGCTTATGGTTAATAAGCCTTTTTGATATTAAATTAAAATGGCCATCACTCCAGGAAACATAGGAGTGTAATGAAATTACTTTTGAATAATTCGGTGATCATATAAATTGCAACTGGACTAAGAAAGCAGTAAGGGAGTAGGATTTCTGCTCTGTGTGTATTATCAATCTTCTTGCGAAATCTGCTATTTTAATTTTCATAGCTAACTGAAAGGGACAGACTGCCACTGAGAACTAATAGTGGACATTTAGGGGAAGTACATTAATTCTCTCATGCCTCTGAAGCATATGAGCAAATTAGGTCTTCAGTGTTCTCAATTGAGGCCTATTAGTTGAGTAACTCATCTCAAATGTAATTGCAGAATGTTGAGTGTTTATTTAATGAACAGATGGCAAGTTCACCTATGGATGAAGCAAACATGATCAAGAGTTGATATCATGTCTAACTATTTATCATCTGTTATGTGATTTGGAGATGAAAATATTTCTTAACCACGGGTAACTTCTCTGGCAGGTGGTCTTAATCCTTCCCTCTCCTTAAGGGTGCTTTACTATGAACTTGAATAGTTGGTTCTTTTCTCAGAGACCCCGGTTGATAGGACATAGACACACAGCTAGAATGGAACTTAATTTTATGTATTTAAAATTGCCACAGGTAAAAATCAAATAGATGGAAACTTTTCTAAAATGGAATTAACAAATGCAACACCACTGGTAAGCCAACAAGGAAGACATCCAAGGAAGTCTCACTTACAGCCAACAGTAAGTTTAGCGGATGATTGTCCTCCTGTTGTCATTGCAGAATATTCTGCACTGTCAGCCTTGGTTGCTCCTTCTATGATCAAAGTGTGTTTTTTGCCCTCAATTTTGACTTTGTATCTTGATTTTGGACCAGGGATGATCTCTTCACCATTCTTAAACCTGGGTTAAAATAGATTAAATTTTTTTTATAAATGACCCTTCAAGAGATGGGCCTTACTGGCCTTGTTTTCCCCATATCCCAGTGTTTTGTAGAATATCTGTCAGGACACCAAATATTCAAGAACTATTTAATGAATTAAAGCATGTATAAATCAATCTATCAATAAATTATTATTATGGCAAATGTCTGAAGAACTACATGAAAAGACTATAAGCTCCCTCTTTCTATTCAAGATCAAACAGATGAATATACAAGAGCAGATATTACCCATGTTTGGGCCTTTGTCGTACACTAGTGAGAATAATGGCTTAATACATTTGATGAATCTAGATTAGAATGAACAATTGACTCTGTGCCAATTACTACAGACTCTGGCCATGTAATTTACTATACTTCTCAACAAAGCATTTTAATTTAGGATTAAATTAAATATTTCCATCTGACCAAAAAAATGTTTTATTTTTTTAAGTAATTGGTGATTCCTAGTCTAAAATATTTTTCTGAGGTACTATAACAATAAAATGCTTAGGAATAAAATTTTTAAAAAGTATATATTCCATGTAAGTTGCCAGCATGGTATAGTGAGAGGAAGCATGGTATAGAGGTGAAGAGCATCTATTGTCTTTGGGGTTGAACAGACCTGGCAACCTTGAACCTACTTTTCCTACATCCTTACCAATACAGCTTTTCAGATCTTTTTCAGTTTCATAGGAAAAAAACAAAACAGTATCTTAGTATAGTTTTAGTTACCATTTATACTAACACAAATGAGACTGGAATTCTTTTCATATCTGTAAAAATAATTTCCTATTGTCCAAACTATGAAGGTACTTTTTTGTGTGTCTATTAAAAATGAACAGACCTCATTAAAGATATTTACCATTTTACATTTGCATCATCTTCAGACACTTCACATTCTAATTCCACTCTCTCCCCACAGTAAGCATTTGTATCTTCCAGCTGCTTGGTCACCATAATTGGAGGCTCTAGGGTGAAAACAAGAGAGAATCAGAATCATTAAATGTCCCAAATTTGCCTCACAACCCCAAACTTATTCACCGATGAAAAACCAGAAATAGGAAAGTATACCACAGAGCTATGGTTAGTCTGATGGTGGTAGATAGGAGGTGGGGGTCTTTATGACTTTTCTTAGCAAAATAAATAGCTGACAACCCTGAGTAAATTTTCCCAAAACTCATCAAATCAAATAAATTATTGTTCTAGAGAGCAGACAAAATGTATCAAACATCATTTTGCTGTGGGGGACGGGGAGGATGGACAAATAAGATACCAGGTGATAGACATTTCTGATGAAGGAGAACCTTTGAGACTGAAATTCTTCGATTCTGGCTCTAGATGGGTGATAGAGATTGCAGAATTGTCTTGAGCAGGGGTCTCACAAAAATAAAAATAAGTGGTGGCTGGCTTCACTGACACCTTCTGGCTCTTTTCACAATGTCTTAGGAAATGATACTCTTTAGAGCTCTCAGTGCCAACCACTGATGCTCCTTTAGCTGTGAAGCTGGGTTCAAGAGAAATCTATTTTTTTTATCAGCTGAGCATGTGAGATGAGGATTATTCTGTAGACTTCATTGGGTTTCAGAAGGTACAACTAGAATAATTATTTTATAAAATACTGCTCGCTTGAGTCAAAACCTATAGGCATTTGTCCTCAGCAGTTTTTTCTCTCCTTGGCTTTTCTAGTCTTCAATGAAACTGAAGATTAGTTAGGACATACATTAACTGCCAGGGTAGAGTAGCTTCAATACAGAGCCATTGAGCGTCCAAACTAAACTATCTCTAGAGATGCTACTTAGTTCTGTTGTGGAGCTCAAGACCTTACCTCATCACTTTCACTTTATTTACTACCCCCAGCAGACAGCCATAGCTCTTGATGACTACAGTAAGAGATTTCACTTTACCTCTCACAAAGAGCTCAGTGGAACATTTCTCATCGCCAGCCGTCACATAATACTCCGAATCATCTGTTAGCCCGCAGTTATTGATAAACATAATTCTTTCACATCCTTTATGTTCAAAGATGTATCTATTTTAAATAGGAAGAAGATAAACAGAGTCTATAAACCTGATTTTATGCTTTTCTTTCTTGCCAGAAAACTTGGCTTATAATTTGGTAATGCTTGAAAGACAGGGATATAATTTTGATCTGCCATTTATGAAGCATATCTTAAGTAGTTTAATGAACAGCAAACATGAAACCATTTTTATCTTCATAATGCATAATATGCATATTTATATACTAATATTTAATTTCAGTCATTTTCTTCTATATAAGGTTTTTATTTCCAATATAAATCAGTGTTCACATATTTTCTATTTAATATTTTTAACCCATTTTTGGAAAATAGGGTTGTCTGAGGTTGTCAGAGAGATTGTCAACTCTATACATTTTTTAAATGACCAATTTATCTACTTTGTAGAGGGACAGAGCCTTGATCTTATTCACTGATTCATTGATTCCACTTCTTGCCTAGTCCAGTGACACAGACTTTTGGGGCAAATAAATGATTACACAATTTAAACAATAATATGAACTTAATCGTTAATATAGACAGTAATTCTATAGAATGTAATATTCTCTTAAATGAGCTTAAGAACTAGGGTTATCAGATCACAGTTTCCATCTATTAAGAAAGAACTTGGGTATTTGGAAACAAAAAAACTAAAAGCCAAGGAGACTGCCCAATTTCATTATCTATGATTTGGATTATGGATGAGTGTAGTAGGGCATTAAAACAGACTACAGAAAAACATTTTATTTGGGAAATTCTCAAATTGAAGATTTTGAGGATAAAACACTAAACATTTTCTAGACTAAGATAACCAAGTAAAATTATGTTTTTGGTGAATTCAGGCCACCTTCAAGAGGTTTTTATCGGGTACAAACTATCATCACAGGCACTCTGTAGGCATGACCACATTAAGAAATCAGAAGCCACCTAATTGTTCTACAGAAGTGACAAATTTTTAGCATTAAAGTCTTTTATAGACATGCATGTGAATCCTATTAACTTAAAAAATATATTGGAGTTGAAAATCTCTCGGGCTGACAAGGATCTCTGTAAATCAGTTTCATAATAGACCAGCGATACCATCAGACATCAGGGATTAGTCTGTCTTCTTCATTTGGGCGAGGGCCAAGCAATAATAAAACACAGGCTTTGGATGCTACTCTGGAAAAACAAAACTTATGTACTTATAAATTGGGACACCCAGCTGGTATATCAAATATGTATTTCAAAATTTTTCAAACTTTTATTTTAAAAAATTGAGAGAAGTTTGGTAACACCCTGATATAATCACATATAACTTATAGTGACAAAAACCATAATTGGGAGTCATCTGAAATAGTTTGCATAGAATTAAATCTAAAACAAGGTTTAATTCATACAGCGCTGTAATTTTAATGGTTCCAAAATACATGAAAAGTTTTTATTCTCCCTCTACATAATTTTGCTTTGTAAAGGTTAAGTAAAAAGTGCTGTTATTCATAGAAAATTAAGTCAAACTACTGTTTGATTGATATAGTTATCACTGATTATTGGTAAAGTTCACTTACTTTGTACTGGGTCGAATTTCTTGACCATTTTTATACCATTTCACCTCCAACTTTGGATCTGCCAATTCCACAACAAACCTTACCCTGCCTCCTTTATCAACCTGATATGCAGGATCAAGAATTTTTGCAAAAGCTAGTAGAGAGAAGAAGCAAAACTATGTTAATATGCATATATGTATGCTATGAATTTAAATAGTCAATATATGTATGAGAACCCAAAACAAAATGAAAAATTAAGACTCAAAGAAGAAAAAAATTAGAAACCTAACAAATTACCCTTTATATTTTAGAATTCTGGGCTTACTTACATACAATAAAATGGTTTATAAAGTTTAAAGAGAATCCACATGTTTTTGGAAGAAACATAAGAAAGGAATTACTGAGAAGGCTTTAAAAATGATTGTCCTAATCCTTCAGGGGATGTATGATATAAAGCACCCAATTGAATTTGAAGAATATGCTTATCCTCCTAGTATACTAGCAATTACTGTCAGGATTATTGGTATTTCCTTTGTATGTCTTCTATGTCACAGATAGTTTTTTTTTAAATCTAGAATCTGTGAAATAAATTCAATGACTCATAAGACTACATTGAATGCCTTTGACTAATTGAAATAGGCTTATCAGATATTTTTGTACTGTGGATACTTGCCCAAATAGTGGCACATTAAAAACTCCTCTTACATATGTAGTTAGGAACTCAGGGTTTCAACAAAATTTAAATAACATAGAACATAGTGGCCCTTTAAAATATTGTCTTTGAAAGGTCCTAAACAAAGGTAGTTGACCTTTTTAAAAGTTCATATGTTTTATGATTTTAAAGATAGTAATTCTCATTTAAACAGTTTGTGAAATACCTTTAAGTGTGCAATGCCTCACGAAGTTTCACACTTGCATTTCCATCATTCCAACTTTATTATACTACTTCTCAAACAAGCTCATGTCCTCATATTTTAGCAAGATAAAATACATATTAGCTTTTAAAAAAAAGTTGTCTATCACATACCTCGAGACATCAATTCAGAGTTAAGTGACAAGTACAAGGAAGGCGGGTGTGTCAGACACCGCTCAGAAATAAAACTTCAGGAGCCCGAGAGAGTGAAGTCTGAGAATGGCCGAGTTGGTAAACAAAACAGAAACAAAACACTTGTATATTTCTATGGGGCCATTTCTCAACCAATTTACACGGAGAAATAAAGGGCAGATTTTAAAAAGGAGGTGGTGAGATTCTTTAAATTCCATTTGGACATTAACAAACAATAAACAAGAATTGGATTGATATGTTAACCTGCTGTGTCATAAACCATAACTGACGATGACCAAGTATAGGAAACTATGAAGAGCTAATGATCAATTTAAAACATATTTCTTTTCTTTTTCTTTTTTTTAGTTTAAATGTCAATGTCTTACAGTATTTTTTAAAGGGTATTTAAAAACCACACGAACTGCATCCACTTTAGGTCACCAGGGAGCAGCATCGCTATTTCACAAGATACGATGATAACCTTATTGGCTGTGAGAAGTGAATTTACAAGAATCTGATGGTAAAAGAGACATCGAATCTCCTCTGCCTAAACAAGAGTGAAGGATTAGAGAGTGGGGGAGATGTGGAGGCTGGAGGAAGGGGCCACTGAAAGATTGTCAGTGACATTGGGAATATTTAATACTCTATTACAGCGGTGCTCAACCTGTGGGTCGCGACCCCTTTGGGGGTCGAACAACCCTTTCACAGGGGTCGCCTAAGACCATCGGAAAACACATATATAATTACATATTGTTTTTGTGATTAATCACTATGCTTTAATTATGTTCAATTTGTAACAATGAAAATACATCCTGCATTATCAGATATTTACATTACAATTCATAACAGTAGCAAAATTACAGTTATGAAGTAGCAACGAAAATAATTTTATGGTTGGGGGTCACCACAACATGAGGAACTGTACTAAAGGGTCGCGGCATTAGGAAGGTTGGGAACCACTGCTCTATTATATGCAGTAGGTGGCAGTATTTTAATGTAATCCTTCTGTTAACCTTACACCTTCAGTAGCTTGTCTACTACCTACAGAGTCAGTGCTGTGCAGGGCAGTGGACAAGTTCACCTGGAGCCAAAGGTCATCAAGAGTATGGGGGGGGAGGGTTGGGGATTAATGGGGGGATGAGGACACATTTGTAATACCTTAACCAATAAAGAAATTAAAAAACAAAACAAAAAAACAAACAAAGGTAATCAAGAGAAGCGTTTGCTCCTACAAAACCCACCCCAGCCAGTCTCACCCCAAACCCAGGGCGGGGGAGGGAGGGTCTCGGGCGGGGTTTCCCCCGGGGCCACGCCCCCGAGCGGGCTCACCTGCGCTCTTCTTCTCCACCCTGCGCATGCGCTTGAGCCGCTTGAGCATCCCGCGCAGGTCGGTGATGCCGTACTGGAAGGCGATCTTCTCGTACTCGTTGGGGTTCGCATTCTTCAGCAGCTCCCACACGTCTATCTCGGGTTCCTCGTCCTGCTGCTGCTTCACCTCCCTAACCGGGGAGAACCGTTGCTTAGTTGAGCGGCTGCTCGCTGGCCCTTAACGACCGACCGGGAAGGGTTTTCCGGTTCAGTGTTGAAAGCTCTGTTTAGTGTCTGAGCATTTAGGCTGAGAAGAAGTCTAGGCTTTGCTTGAAGTCGCAGGGAAGCTTCCAGATAGTTAAAGATCAGATAGGTGCACGTATAGGAACACTGGTTTTCCTAGTGCATAGCACGTGGGCGGGGAGGGGGGGAGGGAGGATTGGAGGCTATTAGGAAATAGCCTGAAGGTATTTTCACTTATTTTTCAACTTGAAAAGTCTAGATGGTGAGATTTGAGGAACTTAAGACCAGTATTCATCTAGGATATGGTTATTGAAAAAAGTAGATTAAGAACTAGAAGTTTTAAATATTGGTCTATGAGGGGAAAAGGCTCTCTACCTTCATTGGGTGTGCACGCCCTACCTATCTATTTATATATGAAGACAGTACACATATAGTACACACACCTTTGGATTTTGCAAATAGTGTGTTTCTTACCATATTAGTAAATGTGTATGCTAATCATTTTTTGCTATTTTTTAATGCAAAAAATATTTGAAATTGCCACATTTTATTTTATTTTTTGGTTGGTTGTTTTTTTGTCTGATTTTTGTGGATACATATGATTTTGAAAAGAATTGTTTTCTAAATTGGCAGGGGAAGGAGAACGAGGCCAATTATTTTTTTTTCATTTTAAAGTACGATCTTGAAATTTTTAGGACAGCTTTGGTATGAGTTATAAAGATATAAATGTTAAACCCTAAAGCAAATGGTTAAGAGTTACATGAACAAGGGAATAGTAACTTCTTAGTGTAATTGTCAAAATTATGACTCAAAACTTTGATTACTGACTAAAGAACATATAGAACATGTAAAGAACATATACAACTAAAGAATATTTGATTTAAAGTATATTTGCCCTTGTTTTAAAACCAAAAAATGAAACAAAAACTCAGGAATAAACAATCTTTAGGAAAAGATCCTTAGGGTAAATGCAAAATATAATTTAAATGGATTTCCTTCATTGGCTAAATCATCCTGATTTTGTTGACATTTAATTGACTTTTTATCAGATTAATTAGGGAATGTTACAGTGACTACTTACTGTGAATAATGCTGGTTTGGATATGATTTTCCAGGAAAACTGGTCAACACATCTTAAACATCAGTGTGAAAACAGACTCATGCTATCATGTTAGCAAATGATGGATTACATATGTTTGCATTGTCACATGAATCACACTTGTTTCCGTGTCTTGAGGAAATGCTGGATTGCAATTATGGGAACGGGAGGAGAATACAAATATTAACATAGAGTTTAGGGTGATGTTAGGCAAGGATGACTTCTGAATATCTAATTTCCATTGTCATGTAAGTCATTTTACCTAGAGGCAGAGGATGCTGAGGCTAATCTGGGAAGTGGAAGGGAGTGGGGGTCACTGGTCCATCAGTAGCCTTTGTGGAAAGGACTAGAAAACACTCTTAGAAAAGTGTGCCTCTTAAAAACACAAGTATTGTGTTCACTCACTGAAATAACAACACCCTCTAATTAACCTGGGGACATTGAAATGTTTGGGAAATGTACTGATGTTGGAATATTAGTAATAATTTGCCAGATCTACTAAATCTACTGCCTGAAAGCACTCTAAATTTCAAATATGTCTTTTAAATATTTTGTAGGAAGTTTGGAAGAATTGCAATTAAAATGCATATGTACATATGTATATATTCCCTGTGAATATTCCCTCAATCCACTTTATTAATGCTCTATTTTTCTCGCATTCCAGCCTCAATATAGTCCCCAAACTGTAAAATTGTGCTGTGATACATTGTGTTAAATTTGTATTTCAGCCAAGAAGACTTAGATACATATACATTTCAAGTATTCTCCTGACACTGGCGAAAGGATTTAAAGATAGCAAGCTAAATTAAAATAGCTAAAAAGAGGCACAAGTGAAACACTGAGGCATGCCTAGATCCGTGAGGTGAATATTTATATGATGGAAGCCAGTAATAAAGATCATTTTCCATGTGATTTCTTAAGTGTTGTTGGTACTAATAGATTCATAAAACCAATCCTCACTATGTTTTTCCATTAAAACACCAAAATATACCTCACTCTGCCACATTCTTAATTTTATCAAATTTTGTGTGCAAACATCGATGACCTCTTGCCTGTTCCTTCCTTTTCTCTCTGTCACTTAACTGAATCCCAAATTGCAAGATTGAAATACTCCTCATTTTGTACTGGATTGTGAGATCAAGGCTCCTATCTGTAGCATTTCCTTAACTCATCCAGAACATATCTTTTCTTAACATGTGTGGCTGCAGATGGCCCTACTTGCATGGCTGCATTAATTTATAGTAGGGAGAAAAATTCACATTTCTATAGGCACTCCTGATTCCTTTCCAAGCACTGGGATTAACCTATATAACATTCACAGTACTTTCATCTACATCAAAATTTCTATAACTTGATGATCCTAGGGAAGTACAAAGCAGTTATAGAAATTTCATGTAGAATAAAACTTTCAAGTATTTATATAGGTCAAAACCCATAACAAGATGCTACCTAAAAGATTTACTCAGGGCAGGGATATCTTTTGTTGTATGGAGATGTTGGTTATAATGATATATATTCAGATAGGGGTTTTGCCATAACTCTTAGAGTAGATATGGTAACCAAGTGTCATTACCACAATGAAAACATATGCAATTCACAAATTAGTAGAAAAACACAATGATTTGTAAAGTTATGTTGATGGATTAGTATAGTATATTAAATGAATATATTCTTATGTTAACAACAATCTATTTATGAGTCAAAATCATAATTAGGGGATGTAAAGAAAATGAGACATGTTGGCTGCCCATATGTCCTAGTAATTTTTTTCCTTTGTCATTTTCGCCATGAGATGATTTCTTTTACTCTGCAAACTGGTAGACCTAGTCTGTTCTTTTTCCTTTTATCTTTTTACCCAGAGTATGACAATTAATAATCTACTGTATCATGTTTTGATTGACTGGTTGATATGAATATGTATATATTTTGTTTACAAATATAAACACTTCAAGGGAAAATGTCACATTTTTGGTGGAAGTGAATATTCAACACCTACTGTGAGCCATGCCTTTTACATTTAATTCTCACAGTAATTCTATTAAGTAGTTTTTATTCTCCACATTTACATATATGGAAACCAAGTCTCAGAGAGGACATATAATTTGACCAAAGTCATGCAATCAGTAAATGGTAGAGTTGAAACTCAAATCCATGTTTTTAGCACTATTCTCTCCCTCCCACAAATATGTATTCTTCCCTTTCTGTGTACTAGGCACTGGGAGACACTGGATTTTTTTCCCCTCACATCACCTGTAGCATTATATTCTATACATACAATGAAAACCATATTTTGCTGGTTGAGTAAATATTTGCAGGGGGAAAAAACCTTTCTTGTCTTCATAAAGTGTCAATTTGTGTTATAAACTGAAGCATTAATTTGAAGTGTCCAAAGAAGGAAAGATGATTTGATACTGCCAATGTATATTGATTGGCTAATATCCATTGGTAGTTAATAAATTGCACCTTTTAATATTTCTGTTCTCAACCTAAATGTTTAGAGCTGGGGTGAATTTTTCATTCATTGGAACTTGAATAAAGGCATCAAACTAAACTGAGATATCCCAGTTATTTTTTTTTAATAATCTGCTGTCAAGCATATTTGTACTCGTGTTCCTTTAACAACCATAGCAAGCACTAAAAGGTCTAAAAAGTTAACCTAAAAAGTTAAATGAAAACTGATATCAATATTATATATCATCAATTTAGAGTTGTAGATTTACTGTTAACTTACAAATTTAGAAGATAAACACAATCAATTTCTTCTTGTTTCTTCACTAAATATCTGGATATGTTTAATTTTATATATAACAAATATAATATTGCATATGATATAATTATATATGCAACTGTATAGACAGAAATCATATAAAATGATTATATGCTATACATCCATAATGAAGTTGTCCAAATTTCATTATAAGAGTGAACAATGTTAACAGGATGTGATAATGCTAAATATTTATTTCTATTTTACTACCATATTTTATTTCTTTTTAAATGAACATTTTTTGACATTTTAAACATCTCTGAAAGAAAGATGTATCTTATAATAAAAAATATGTCATACTAAACTATTAGGAGCAATTTCTTTTGCTCAGTGATTTGTAAAATACAGGTATATCTTAAAATGGATGGTGTCTTAGATTTGATGAAATACAGTAAATCATAAATGCTATATTAAAGTAGGTGTGCCTTCAAAATATATATATGTATTTTATATACATATGTGTATATCATATATATATGTGTATATTATATATATATATATACACACACACACACACCTCATAGACTTCTACCAAAATTGTAAAATTGATTTTTCAGTCAAATATCTAAGGCAGGAGAATGGAAGCTTTATTCCGGCATCATAGGGAATCATGGTTGAAATGAGAGAAATTAGAGGTTTTTAGAGAGGTTTTTAGGTATTTAAATCTTCTGTCTCAATTTTCAATCTCTTCATCCCCGACTAAGAAAATATCCAAAGACTCATAAAACATATAAGAAGAAAATATAACAGCATCAGCTAAAACCTTAAACAGATTAGTATGCTAAAACCTTGAACAGATTAGTACGCAGTTGTTTCTCTGTCTCTTTCTTAGTTGACTCTGTTATGTTCTATAAGCAAAACACGTTTTAAGAAATAAGAAATTCTTTGAAACACATCTACTTTAAACTTGACTTCTCTGAGTGGGTATCTAAAAATTTCCAGGCCACAGCTCCTCACTCCATCACTTGGTTCTCACCTACGTTTCAGGAGACCACTAAAGTCAAGTTCCCCTGCATCCTCTTGACCTTCTCCACTGTCATTAACGAAAGAAAAGCAAACCTGGGTTTAGTGCTGGGACACATACACAACAGTTTCCCCCAAACACTCTACGTACAATGTATATGCAATTTTGTACCAGCACACAAGTCCCGGGACTAAATCAACACAAACTATTCCTTTTCACACAAGTGACATTGAAAACTTTTTGGAGCATGTAACTTGTGGAAAAGTAAACATGAAGAGACACAGTTTTGTAGATTGCATATATAAAGCGGCTTAGATTTGTGTTAAAATGGAGTAACACAAATGCGATGAAGCCAAACAACAGAAAGTACTTTGTTTTTGCAAGTGGGAGGGTCTGGAAACATACCCGTGTGAAAAGCAAAGGACTTTTGCTGATCTCTGTCACTTGTGTCACACAGAGATTGGCTTGGAGGACGAAGTGTACCAGCGCCAAATATATAAGTGCAAAGCTTATATTCGAAGGTGACCTCTTTGTGTCCATCAATAGATGAATCAGATAATGTGATACCAACATAACATAAGAATGGAGCTAGTGCAAAGCTTTTTAAAAGATACATTCCTGCCCTAGCCAGTTTGGCTCAATGCATAGAGCATCAGCCTGAGGACCAAAGGGTCTCGGGTTCCGTTCTGTACCTTGGTTGCAGGCTCCTACCCAGCCCGGGCCCTGGTCCGGGTGTGGGCAGGAGGCAACTGATGTTTCTCTCACATCAATGTTTCGCTCTTTCTTTCCCTCTCTCTTCCACTTTCTCTAAGAATCAGTGGAAAAATATCCTTGGGTGAGGATTTAAAAAAATTAAAATTAAAAAAATAAATAAAAGTTGCATTTCTTTCTGTTTTAAAGGGAAATATGTATAAGCTTTTCATTTTCTTTTAAAATGAATTTTTCAAAAATTTGCCTTTGAAATGTTGGTGAGCCTTCTACAGGATTTTTTTAAAAGTGATTTCTATAGAGAAATGCATCTTAAAGTAGACATGCAACCATCTTTGACTTCTTATAAACTCTAAATAGAAGCTATGGAGCTTACACTTAAATGGCACTATATACTCACTTGCATGTTTAATTTTTTAATAAAGATTTTGTTTCCTGCTCTTTACAAATGTTAGCTATGGTTCCTAAGGGGAGTCTGTGGGTGGAAAAAC
>NW_006294778.1:5776285-5776810 GCF_000327345.1 Myotis davidii
TCTCTGAAAGAGATGTATCTTGTAATAAAAAATATGTCATACTAAACTATTAGGAGCAATTTCTTTTGCTCAGTGATTTGTAAAATACAGGTATATCTTAAAATGGATGGTGTCTTAGATTTGATGAAATACAGTAAATCATAAATGCTATATTAAAGTAGGTGTGCCTTCAAAATATATATGTATTTTATATACATATGTGTATATTATATACATATATATGCATATTATATATATATGTATACACACACACACACACCTTCATAGACTTCTACCAAAATTGTGAAATTGATTTTTTAGTCAAATATCAAAGGCAGGAGATTGGAAGCTTTATTCCAGCGTCATAGGGAATCATGGTTGAAATGAGAGAAATTAGAAGTTTTCAGGTATTTAAATCTTCTGTCTCAATTTTCAATCTCTTCATCCCCGACTAAGAAAATATCCAAAGACTCATAAAACATATAAGAAGAAAATATAACAGCATCAGCTAAAACCTTAAACAGATTAGTATGCTAAAACCTTGAA
>NW_006294778.1:5776900-5779207 GCF_000327345.1 Myotis davidii
AAGAATGAAGAGACACAGTTTTGTAGATTGCATATATAAAGCGGCTTAGATTTGTGTTAAAATGGAGTAACACAAATGCGATGAAGCCAAACAACAGAAAGTACTTTGTTTTTGCAAGTGGGAGGGTCTGGAAACATACCCGTGTGAAAAGCAAAGGACTTTTGCTGATCTCTGTCACTTGTGTCACACAGAGATTGGCTTGGAGGACGAAGTGTACCAGCGCCAAATATATAAGTGCAAAGCTTATATTCGAGGGTGACCTCTTTGTGTCCATCAATAGATGAATCAGATAATGTGATACCGACATAACATAAGAATGGAGCTAGTGCAGAGCTTTTTAAAAGATACATTCCTGCCCTAGCCAGTTTGGCTCAATGCATAGAGCATCAGCCTGAGGACCAAAGGGTCTCGGGTTCCGGTCTGTACCTTGGTTGCAGGCTCCTACCCAGCCCGGGCCCTGGTCCGGGTGTGGGCAGGAGGCAACTGATGTTTCTCTCACATCAATGTTTCGCTCTTTCTTTCCCTCTCTCTTCCACTTTCTCTAAGAATCAGTGGAAAAATATCCTTGGGTGAGGATTTAAAAAAATTAAAATTAAAAAAATAAATAAAAGTTGCATTTCTTTCTGTTTTAAAGGGAAATATGTATAAGCTTTTCATTTTCTTTTAAAATGAATTTTTCAAAAATTTGCCTTTGAAATGTTGGTGAGCCTTCTACAGGATTTTTTTAAAAGTGATTTCTATAGAGAAATGCATCTTAAAGTAGACATGCAACCATCTTTGACTTCTTATAAACTCTAAATAGAAGCTATGGAGCTTACACTTAAATGGCACTATATACTCACTTGCATGTTTAATTTTTTAATAAAGATTTTGTTTCCTGCTCTTTACAAATGTTAGCTATGGTTCCTAAGGGGAGTCTGTGGGTTTAAAAACTGTGTATAACATATAAGTCATACGAATTGAAGTCCAAAAATGTGTTTTCAAAAGTTCTTTAATAGCTCCGTAAGTGATTTCTAGATGAAAAGCGATATAAGTTTTCTGACATTACTTAACTGGTTCTACATAAGATGTGTATCCTTATAAATTTATCTTTTTTGGCCACTTGGTGAGAAATAATGCAATTAAGGAAGAAGGCACATATGAATAGATTGAAAGTGTGTTTTTATAAGGCAACTGTGAAACCTGCCAAAATGGGAGCTTCACTATTAACAAGAATATTCTTAAGAATGACCCATAAACCCTGGCCTGTGTGGCTCAGTAGTTGGAGTGTTGACCCCTTACACTGAAGGGTCATGGGCTGGATTCCTAGTCTTGGCCCATTACCTAGGTTGCGGGTTCAGTCCCTGGATAGGATGCATATGAGAAGCAACCAATCGATGTTTCTCTCTCACATCAATGTTTCTCTCTGTGTATGTCTCTCTAAAATCGATAAATGTGTCCTTGGGTGAGGATTTTTTTTTTTAAAGCATAATCAATATATACTTGATTTGGCCTTAAGCCCAGGGTTTTTTTAGAACACTAACTTTTGAATATATGGTATGTTTAACTATAGTGAAAAAAATTTCTCACTTGAAATTATAGAGGGTGGAGGAAGAGAAAGTGTTTTTTAAAAATCCTCCACTTTCATGTTGTACAAAAGCTACGTTGAGTCCCTTTTGAAGTTACCTTCTCTTGAAAGCAGATCTGATGTCAATGTTTGGAGTACTCCCAGTAGATTCTTTGAAAGGAAAGAAAAACAAAAAAACAAACACCATTAAGAAGGCAGTTTTGTGTTCAGTTCCTTTCCAGGCTGTGGGGATTCTTCAGAAGAAAGGAAGGCCACGTGAAAGGGCATGGCTCCTCCTGGAATGCTACCGAGATAGCATTAAGTTATCCTCTCTCACACAGAATCAATGCTACCGCAGCCCATTGTCATTCCGCCTGCCTGCCTAGTAGAATCTCCTGAAGAGCTTTAAAAAGTGCCAGCTTCTTAATCTCCCTGGAGATTTTGATTCACCTGATCAGAGATAGTACCCAGATATCAAAATTCTTAAGAAGCCATTCAGGTGATTCTCAGAGATGCCTGGCTAGATTCTATAATCCCAATGGGGTTGGATTAGAACCAGATTTCCACTTAATAAATAAATCTTGACAACACCTCCACCCCAGATCACGCAGCCTCTGCTTGACATCTCTTGGAATGGGCTCCTCACAACCTGCTGTTGTGTCTACAAAGCTTTCTCAAAAGAGCTCACTCTAATGCTAAGACAAAATTCACCGTCTCCTAATTTCTAACATTTGATTCTAATCTGCCTAAACACTTCTCGA
>NW_006294778.1:5779402-5791320 GCF_000327345.1 Myotis davidii
TATCTCATCTCTGTCCTTATAAGGCGAATCCTCCCTTCCACCTGGGTATCCTAACATCTTTGTGCCATATTAACTTATCCCCAAACCTGAGTGGAAATACGTGGACCCAATAAAGCATGTACATTCAGTACAGCTTCAGCCCTTACTTGGGAGATTGAAGGGATACAGGTAGCATGAACAAGAGATGCTCAGCAATAATATCCCCAATTTCCCCTTGTAAATCACCTCATAACTATTTAATTCAGCAAGCTTGCTGGGACCATGACAACCAGAAACACACAGTTTTAAAGGAAACTTTATTTTTAAAATATCATAGCATTAAATGGCCTTCTCCTCCAACCCCTCATGCCCCATCAAAAAAAAAAATCACATTTATTCAGACAAGAACGCTCTCTTACCGCGCACTTCAAGATCGAAGGAACAGCTGTCAAACTTATCCTTATAGCTGACCTCACATCTGTAGTTTCCTGCATAGTTCTCTTTGGCCTTGATGATCTGCATCTCGAATGTATATATCTGCAAGGAAATGCATCCGACACATGTCAGTCCTACCTGGCAGAAAGATGCCATCACATTTTAGTTTTTCCCCCAACCATGTAGCACTGTCTTAAAAACGCGTCTGTATCTGTGGATTCTATGACGATGCTCTCAATAGAGGAGGGGTCCTGTGCTCCACAGCCTCTGGGCACAGCAGCGCAAGCGTGCTAAGGGTAGATGCTAGGAACACTAATGCCAGAGAATTTTCTGGGACAGAAATTTCTCAAAGCTGAACATAAAAATGACCTTTTATCCACCCTGAAGGGATGAGCTGGCCAGGCCCCTATGCCAGGAGTTCAGGGCCTTACCCGAGTATGCCTTTCGAAGGTTTCCTTCAGCTGGAGATGCTTCCCAGCTTTGCTGGCCAGGTCCATCCATTTCCCTTTAAACCATTTGACAGTGGGTTTTCTAAGAAGATCTTCAGCCTTGACCTTGGCTATAAAGGTGATATTTTCACCTAGAAAAAGCACAAGTGATTCAGACTGCTTTAAAAATTGTCATTTGGCCCAGCCAGTGCGGCTCTCAGTTGATGAAACATAGTCCTGTGCACCAGGAGGTCACCAGTTCTATTCCCCATCAGGACACATGCCTGAGTTTGGGGCTCGATCCTCAGTGGGGATCATGCAGAAGGCAGCCAATTGATGTTTCCCTCTCTCTGAAATCAATAAAAACTGTCATTTTTAAATTACATTTTAAAAAAACTGTCATTTGTTTTGCTATCAACTGGAAGGAGTTATATGGGACTGCATTGCATACACTATGATGAGACTGGTGCCCATAGAATTGTGCAACAAAATGGCCCTGATTATTTTCCAAGCACCTTATAAGGTCTTTAGATTCTCCAACTTACCCTGTGTTTGAGGTTTATGGAACAAAAAAGGAGCAATGGGTTAATTAATAGAAATAATTTGGGGGGGGTTGATATTCTATATATGAAATAAAAATGGTGAAAAATTCACAAATGTATGTAGACAAATCTATATATACTAGAGGCCCAATGCACAAAATTCATGCACGGAGGGTTGGGGGGTGTCCCTCAGTCTAGCCTGCACCCTTTTGCAATCCTGGATCCCTTGGGATGTCTGGCAGTTGGATATCCCTCTCACAATCTGGGACCGCTGGCTCTTAACCACTCGCCTGCCTGCCTGCTTGATTGCCCCTAACCACTCTGCCTGCCTGCCTCATTGCCCCTAAACACTCGCCTGCCTGATCGCCCCTAACCGCCTCTGCCTTGGCCCCTGCCACTGCGGTTTCATTTGGAATGGTGTCCGGAAGGTAGTTTGGCTATCAGGTCTAATTAGCATATTATGTTTTTATTATTATAGATAGTGTATAAATTTTTTCAAATCTTTTTTATTAAGCAAGTAATGGGAAGTCTGGAATTATGGGAATATGATTATATGAAGCTACTCTTTTTGAAATAAACTTTCCTATCTGTTTGAATTGACAGATTACTGCTAAGACCCTAAGTACATGAAAACTCTAGCTCCAGGGCCAGCCCAGCATTTTGGTGTCTTCTGGAAACATAAGGGGATCTGACATTTCCATTTACATGAGGTGTGCTTCTATATTCCTGACCTGAAAGAATATAGGCAACCATAGGCTCATATGCATACTATTTGGTAAGTGTCAAAGACCAGTTCTCATCCCAGTATGTTTCTTTTTTAAAAAATATATTTTATTGATTTTTTACAGAGAGGAAGGGAGAGGGATAGAGAGTTAGAAACATTGATGAGAGAGAAACATCGACCAGCTGCCTCCTGCACACCCCCCACTGGGGATGTGCCCGTAACCAAGGTACATGACCTTGACTGGAATCGAACCTGGGACCTTTCAATCAGCAGGCCAACACTCTATCCACTGAGCCAAACTGGTCAGGGCCCAGTATATTTCTTATAAAAATTTAGTTAAAAATTCCTGGACCCCAAATTGTTAACTCACCACCCTGCTTATTTCCTTCATGGTTTTTGTGATTATCTGTTTGTTTAATTTGTTGTTTTCGCGCATCCTGTTAAAACTGCAAGTTCTGAGTGCTCACATGTTATAGAGTTCAGAATAGTGTTTTAACAGGTGCGCAATCAGTATTCTTTCATGAGTATCTCCAAAGTTGAATCATCTGTTTGACTAGCTTCCTCTGAGACACTATACATCCTGATAGTGTAATCATCTTACAGAATGAGGCGTGTTGTAATGACAGCAAACACTGGCTCAGAGATATAAGATATGCCAGGCATTATTCAAAGTACTTCACAGGTAGTATTATCCCCACTTGACAAATGAAGAAATCTATTTGTATCCCACCTGGCTCCAGGCTCCAGGCTCCAACCACTCAACTCCTACATACTAAAGTGTACTGAAATGATTACTCACCTTTTCAAGGATTTAATATAGAAATACAGTGGGATACTATCCTATATAATAAAGAGCTAATATGCAAATGGTCATCACACCCTCATGCCATCACGCCTTAATGACTCAGACACTCAACAATGAGGAGAGAATAGGAACCACCCAGACACAAATGAGCTTGAAAGAGAGGAATGGGGACCAGTCAGGCTGCGACCCAGGCAAGGGACAAGCTGTCTGCCCTACGGTCCTGGGTGCCAGTGGCTGTGCTTGCACCTGCAGCCTGGGAGAGGGACAAGCCGCCCGCCCTGTGGTCCCAGGTGCCTGTGGCTGTGGCTAGCCCGGGTGAAGCTGGCCCGGGTCCCGGGTGCCTGTGACCAGCCAGAGGAGGGAATTCTGAGTCATGGGTGCGGGGCAAGGCAGAGGCAGTTAGGGGCGATCAGGTCAGCAGGGGAGCAGTTAGGGGTGATTAGGTCAGTAGGGGAGCAGTTAGGGGTGATCAGGCAGGTAGGCAGGTAAGCGGTTAGGAGCCAGTGGTCCTGGATTGCGAGAGGGTGCAGGCTGGGCTGAGGGACACCCCGCCTCCCCCCCCAGCCCGAGTCCATGCATGAATTTTGTGCACTAGGCCTCTAGTTCAGCCATAAAAAGGAAAGGAAGTACTGATTTATGCTACGGCATGGATAAACCCAGTCACTAAAGGTCACATATTGTGTGATTCCATTTATATGAAATACCCAGAATAGGAAAATTTACAGAGACAAAGGAGATTAGCGGTTGTCAGAGGCTGAGGGGAGGGAGAATGGGGAGTAACTGCTTAATGGGGGTACAAGGTTTCTGTTTGGAATGACGAAAAGTTTTGGAACTAGATAGAGGTAGTGGTCGTACATTGAGTGTACTAATAGCCATTGGTTGTTCACTTTACAATGGTTGATTTTTTGTTATGTGAATTTCATTTACATTGTGCATTTTTTTAAAGCAGGATTTATGCTTTCGACTCACCAACTTTCACTGTTCCTGTCTGAGGCTTTTCCACGAACAGGATGGACAGCTGAGAATTGGCATCCTGCTTGTCATGATCCTCTGTGGCAGGTGATTCTCCAAGAGACCATTCTAATGAGCAGAAAGGAGGAAAAGGATCATTTCAGGGCCAGGTTCTTCAGAGGTGGACTTACCTGGGTTTGTCATTCTCATCGTGGAAGCTTGACTTTGTCTAGTCAACCTGGATAAATGTAACACCACTCTTTCGATCCATCACCCTGCAGTCATCAGTAGAGAGTGACAGGTTCCCATTCTTACATCGATGTTTCTTCCATGATGGGATAAAGGAACATTTTCTAATTCCTAGAAACTAACACTTTTCAGGTAGGGTATTATTCTGTCTTTCTTGGAAGCCATGGTTCCTTTCTTTTCCCATCCTGCCTGACCCCTAACAAATAAATAATGGTGAGAAGTATATTAAATCAGTACTCTCACTATTTTTGCAGGTAACTGACTATGAGGCTATACACATATAAAAAAAGAGTTTAATGGGTCAGTTTGCAGGTCAATTGGGAAGGGTGAGACAACCAAGTCTGGCCTGGTATTTCTAAATGTCTTGCTATTGTATAATTAGACAATTTTATAAGGATCATACAGATGTGGCCATAGTTGGACAATTAAGTAACAGATCATGACCTGCAGGTACAAGTTTCAAGTATATTAGGAGCATCCTGAGTGGGAGGTAGGGGAGAGCTCAGAAAAAAACAGAAAGAAAAAACTCTTTGAGGCTTTCCCATGAAGAGAGAGAACCTGAAAATGAAGTTTATTTTGCATTTTCTAGTTGCACTCCAGGTTCTTAGCTTGGATTAGTCATCAGTCAACTCCAATGAGGGGGGTGGGAGAGAGAATGTAAGATATTCCCTCTGTCTCTGAGAGCTGAATTCAGAGAAGTTCAGTTTCAGCTGCTTAAATAGCTGGAAAAAAAGCTTGGGTTACCAGTTTTACCTGTTAATGCTTCTTGAAAAGAAGGGAATGTAAATTTTAGTTATTTTAGTTTTCATGTGTCAATCATGCTCAGTATTTCTATCCACAGAGACCATCATTATCACAATGAAGTTATGCAATGAGTCACATGATTACATGATTTTTAATAACAAAGTTGTTGTTAAAAATTTATGTTGTGTGTCTGTGATATTAATAATAATAGTGAATAGTGATCATTCACATTTAGAACACGAGGCAGAAATGTTACTATTTTTTTTTTCATTTCTATACCTACAAATGCTTGGCCCTTAAGAAGCCCATAGTGGGATCATAGTAGGCACTCAACACAAATTTATTGAATGAATGAATTGTAGCACAGCTGGCAGGATGCATCTGTAGGTGTTTTATCAACTATATGTAAAGTTCTATAAAAATGTGAATTATTATCTAACTTCAGCACTCTCTAAGTGGAGGTTTTAAAAGTTTCTTAATCTCTCTGTATTTGTTAAATGATAGTTATAATAATAAAAAACAACAACCTGTGGTGTATGTATGTAGATTCCTGAATTTGTGTATATGTATCATGCAAAATTAATTGTTTCTCAATACATTAGTTTTCTTGTAAGAAATGTAACGTAATGAAAGATGGCTATCAGAGCTACAAACTGAATAAAACAAAGATTAGAATCAATGCAGCTTCAAGAAATGAGGTCATTAGTGATTGTTCCAGGCATCTGCTCACCTGAATCTTTTCTCTCCAGGGCCCGACTACCCAAACCTGAAAGGAAAGCGTGATCTGGATGATGCAAGAGGAAAGGGGCGCCAATGAAGTGCTGACTGCAACCTCCTTGGATCCCCCAAACCCTCTCCTGATAATAGGGAGAGAAAAAACTAGAAATTGGCTTGGATGGAAAATCAGCAGAGCTTCAACTATGAAAGCATCTCTAAAAAGAGGTTTTATTTAAAAAACAGTGAGTCCTAGCCGGTTTGGCTCAGTGGATAGAGCATTGGCCTGAGGACTGAAGTTCGATTCCAGTCAAGGGCACATGCCCGGGTTACAGGCTTGATCCCCAGTAGGGGGCGTGCAGGAGGTAGTCAATCAATGATTCTATCTCATCATTGATGTTTCAGTCTCCCTCTTCCTCTCTGAAATCAATAAAAACACTTTAAAAAAAACTTCCGGGGATGTCGGGGAGGCCATAATGGATGTGTCTCTCTCACATCGATGTTTCTCTCTGTCTCGCTCCCTCCCTTCCACCCTCTCTCTAAAAATCAATGGAAAAAAACCCCTCGCGTAAGAATTAACAAAAATAAAATAAAAAACAATAAGATTGCTCAGCTGACATGGTTCAGTGGTTGAGCCTCGACCTATGAAACAGGAGGTCACAGTTCGATTCTGGGTCAGGGCACATGTTGGGGTTGTGGGCTCGATCCCCAGTAGGGGGTGTGCATTGATTGGAGGCAGCCAATCAATGGTTCTCTCTCATCATTGATGTTTCTCTCTCTTTCTCCCTCTCCCTTTCTCTCTAAAACCAATAATAATATTTAAAAAACAAAAACAAATGAAAGACAAATATTTTTGCCCCTAAAATTTGTATCCAAGATTTATGCATCTCATTTACTTCACAAAGGAAGACTCTTTTTAAAAATGTCCTCATGTTAAAAAAAAAATACAAAATTGCCATTAAAGCCATCGTTTTTCCTCTTAGCTCTGACACCTCCTGCTCTGTACCTTGTCTCATCAAGGTGTTCTGTCTTTTCTTTTCCTTTACTGCAAGTTAATAATAAATTACAAAGTGGGGGAGAGAAGGGGTTTGGGATCATCCTAACCTGGAGGCAGGACAAAAGACGGGGAGGCTTCCTCTTCATCTGAAACAAGAAATAGGCACACAAAGTCAAGGAGAAAAGGACATCATCCCAAGTATCCTGAGGAGAGAGAAATCTGAAAAAGAGGAGGAGAAACTACACAAAACACTTTCAACTGATGAGTAAGCCTTAGAAGACTTGGTACCTGAAAGATTAAATTTGAGTGTTTTGGGCAAAAGAGAAAAATAAATAAAAGGGTGAGATAGTAAGATAATTCAAAGAAAGTGTAAATTAAAAATTGGAACTCTATGCAAGCGTTTTATGTGATTGTAGGTTAGGATACTAACATTTTTAATCTTGATGAAATCCACAACGGAGGTGATTTTCGAGTTCTCATTTTGTAGCTAACATCAATGAGAGGCATAATTCATGCACCATGATTATTTGGACACAGGCATCAAAGCATATGTGTATTGTTTAAAAACTTATTCCTCCCACCCCAAAAACCTCATGACTAATTTCCCTTCTATAGAAAACAAAAGTCAACATTAACTAATATAAATCAATTTGTCATACTTATTAACTTCACCAATAATTATTTTAGAAGTTTTATAAGAACTTTCTCAAGATTAGATTAGAGTTGGTCAATGCTGTATAATTTTAAAAATATTGCCTGGCTGACGTGGTTCAGTGGTTGAGCATTGATCTATGAACCAGACAGTCATGGTTCAATTCCCAGTCAGGGCACATGCCCAGGTTATGGGCTCGATCCCCAGTGTGGGACTTGGAGGAGGCAGCCGGTCAATGATTCTCTCTTCATCAATGTTTCTCTCCCTCTTCCTTCCTCTCTGAAATCAATAAAAATATAGTTAAACAAAATAATAAAATAAAATAGGATTCAGCAAATGCATGCACATGACTGCTAATTATAAAGTGCCTTAAAAGATTCCTTGAGATAAAATAGCACATTTCTGTATAATTTATTAGCATATTTATAGTAAGTAGTATTTATTAGCCTGAAATTTCTAAGACTGTCAACCAAAGATATATATTATTACTTTTTACAAAATAACTAGGATAATAATATTCAGAAACCTTAATGTTATATATTCAGAACGCACGAGGTGACTTGCTGGATACTGTGCGATTCAGGATCTTCAGAGGAAGCTTTCTGTGGTCAGAGAAGCTTGGAAGATGTTGGGCTAAATAAAGTTAAATGATTGCATTCTATTGTACTGTGTGTGTGCTTTTATTATGGACATCTCAAAGCTGTCAGTGTGCTAATAGGCTCCAGCAGTCGGGGTGGAGACAAGAAATGATACAGCAGTTAATATTTCCGAAACTTAGTTCACGTTTGACTCCTTCTGGAATATCCATGAACATTCCACAAAATGGTACATTGGGGAAGTATAGGCATGTCTGAGCTATCAGCAGAATTCTACAGTTCAGAAGTCTTAGATAATTAAAATTTTACATAAAAATGATATACCTGGTAATTTAAAAATATTTTCCATAAATTTAATTCAATATTAATATTTTATTCTTATAACTTATTTGAAGACTTTTATTTACTGAACTACTTAAAGAATCTTGATTTAAAGTCCTGTAAAAATTATTGAAAAAATAAGTTTTAAAACTCAACCAAGTCCTAGAAAGGAACTTCCTTTATTATATAGAAATTAGAACCATTTTGAGTCAAATGAACACTTCATTTTAAATAGTTTTGTGGGTATTTGTTTGTTTTGTGCACAGGGTATAATGAATCCTTGAGTTAATTGTTTGGAATGCTAAATGATTTAGAAGAATATTCACATACTTTCATAAAACTAAAATGAAGAGATAAGCAAAATATTGATGAATGAATAGTTTTGATGTCAACTAAATATTAACACTATTTGGATGGGCATGCACAATTAGTTTAGACTATTAAGACACCACATATTCAATCAAAGCTTCAAAGTGTCATGAAATGATCTAGACCAGTGGTCGGCAAACTGCGGCTTGGCAAACCACGGCTCGCGAGCCACATGTGGCTCTTTGGCCCCTTGAGTGTGGCTCTTCCACAAAATACCGGCTCTTCCACAAAATACTGACTTCTGCGCATGGGCCACAAAGTTTCAATCGCACTGTACATGCGCACCCGCATGTGGTATTTTGTGGAAGAGCCACACTCAAGGGGCCAAAGAGCCGCATGTGGCTCGTGAGCCGCGGTTTGCAGACCACAGAATTCTAGATGACCCAACATTACTTCCAAACAGCAATTTCTGCTCAATTGACAATTTTTGATTTCTTATACATACATTTCCAAATTTACTAAAGTGCTAGAAAATATAATGGACAAGTTGACTGTTTCCCTTCTTTGAGAAGTAGTTTTGGTCCAGCCAGGATGGCTCAGTGGTTGAGCATCGGCTTATGAACCATGAGATCACAGCTCAATTCCCGGCCAGGGTTCATGCCCGGGTTGCAGCTTAATCCCCAGTAGGGGGATGTGCAGGAGGCAGCAGATTGGTGATTCTCTCTCATCATTGATGCTTCTATCTCCCTCTCCCTCTCTTTTCCTCTCTGAAATCAATTTAAAAATATAAATAAATAAATAAATGGATAGATAAATAAATAAATAAATGTAACTTTGGTCCTGACATTCCTTTAGATTAGGAAATGTAGTTAGGATTTAGGGATCCTGACCTAAAATTCTTAAAAAGTTGCCTGGTTAAATCTGGTTACCATGGAAAAACAGCTTCTACTGCTAGAAGGGGAATTGAATATCCAAATCTTTTGGGTTGTGCCTAATTCAACAACACACATGGGAAAGGTATGGCATTATACAAAGAACATTTTCAGAGAAAACAAAGCAAAAAATATATACAATTTAAGTCACAGTTTCTCTCTCTTTTTTTTTCTATTTCAAAAGTGACTACAATGATGATGAAAACATATGCATCTGTTTTTGGTTCTTTATGATACAGCAAACATGAAGACATGGACCTAGAGCAGCTGCGCTAGCTCCCCTAGCTACATAGAAGGGAAATTTACCAAAGCAGAATTTTATTTGCTTTCAAGTCATGGGAAAATAGGATTTGTAAAACCGTAAAAAATGATTCCTTAAGCAACTGAAATTCCCAAAGAAGAATGTCTGGAAAGGAGAGAAAGAATTTAGTCTCATATTACATGGGATTTTTGGAGGATACACATGAAATTTGAAATTTGAGGGAGAGACTTCCACTGATAATAGGATATTTACATTCTTATAATTCTCCACACTCTCTTAAGCATAAAATAACTTCGACCTATGGTTGATTTAAATTGCCTTTCTACATTAATTTTTTATGTAAAACAAACTTGAGATTATTGTTGAGATTTTAGAATAAAGACCAAAAAGCCTATAAAATTAAAATACAAGTGAAATACATGTTTGGCTCAGTGGCTAGAGCGTCAGCCTACAGACTAAAAGTTCCCGAATTCAATTCTGGTCAAGGGCATATACCTGAATTGCAGGCTTGATCCCCAGTGGGGGGCATCCAGGAGGCGGCTGATCAATGATGCTCTCTCATCGTTGATGTTTCTATCTCTCCCTCTCTCTCTCCCTCCCTTTCTGAAATCAATAAAAATACTTAAAAAAAAAAGATCTAAAAAAATAAAATACATGTGACTATAAAGAAACCTCAGGTAAACACCTGATTTGATTTAGACAGATTTATGAATTCCTCAAGCAGGGTAATCAGTTTCAGTAATTATTAACATACCAAAAATAAAAATAGCAACAACAACCACATATGGAAGACAATAACACCAACGGCTAACCCTAACTCATCATGTGTTAAGGCATTTAATTAAATTATTATATTTTCTTAATGAGAAGATACATGCCTTCACATTTTGATGCTTTTGAAATCAAGACTCATTTTACAATAAACATATTTAATAAGTTTTTTCTCTCCCAAATCTATTAAATTGATATTGCATCTTAAAATGGTTTTGTCTTAGAATCAAAAAGTATGGTGATATTACCCAGCTGGTGTGGCTCAGCAGTTGAGCATCAACCCATGAATCAGGAGGTCACCAGTTCAATTCTCAGTCAGGGCACATGCCTGGGTTGCAGGCTTGATCCCCAGTAGGGGGCGTGCAGGAAGCAGCTGATCGATGTTTCTCTCTATCCTTCTCCTTCCTCTCTCTAAAATCAACAAATATATATATTTTAAGAGAAAACCATGGTGAGATTAATTTTTAACAAACTTCTTTGCAAAGAAATATGTAGTTAGAAGACACGTAAAGCACAGAGACATTTTAGTAGATGGTTGTCTGATACCTAAAGGTAAAATTACACAAAAAATTTTAGCATGCTGGTAAGAAGCATGAAGATCGTGTTATTGCAGATGTAAAGAGACCTAAATTAAGAAAAATATAATCATTTTTTAAATTAAAAGGATCATATTATTTAGGAGAAATTTTCTGGAACTTCTGTTGATTCACTTCCTCCTCTGCCAATCACTCTCATTCCCAAAGAAAGAGGCTTCAACTCAAGTTCTGTGAGCTCTTTAATATGCACAGGGTTCATTTACAATAGTTTATGGGGTAAAGTTATTTTTAATGACTGGGGAAAGAAAGATTTTACTTTCTTGCCATGATTATCAAAAGGCAGTAACTATCCCAATTGGGCTTACCAAAAAATATACAGACTATACATTAATAAGATGCAAAAACTAAAATTAAAAAATACATATCAGAACTTAGGCATTAAAATGAGTACTGATCATCAAAGTAATCTCTGATTCTAATGCTGCTGGCACATTTGCAACCACCCACAGGGCCAACCAGTTTTGACACTTGCCACAGAACCCATTGTTGAGGCACAGAAGAGAGTCAAGTCTCATTACTTTATGTTCATGGATTCAATGTTGGTTGACCATAAAAAAGTATAATCCCATTTAAACACCTACATTCTTCTTTACACATGGCCCTCCATGACAATTGTCTGCTTTCAAAGCTGAAATGCACTGAATCCTGTCGATGGTCATTCTCTCCTCTAAAGCTCCCAAATCAGCTCCAGGAAGGCAGGACCCAGCACTAGACTCTGGCCTGGTACGCAGCTGCCTCTGAACACTTGCTGAATAAATGAACGTTATACTAAAAGACAGTTCTCTGGCCCACTGACGGTATAAAAAGAGAATATGTACTTTACCTTTTTTTTTTTTATTTGCCACCTGTCATATTCTTTCAGAATACATGGAAGAATTCTAAGTCACGGTAGCTTTATGTTTTTAAGGAAA
>NW_006294778.1:5794084-5805899 GCF_000327345.1 Myotis davidii
TTTTTTGGAGAGAGTCGAAGGGAAGGGGAGAGACAGAGGGAGAGAGACACATCGATTGGTTGCCTCCCACATGTGCCCTGACCAGGGCTGGGGATCACGAAAGCAACCAAGGTACGTGCCCTTAACTGGAATCAAACCTGGGACCCTTTGGTCCTCAAGCTGATGCTCTACCCACTGAGACAAACCGGCTAGGGCAGTGGTCGGCAAACTGCGGCTCGCAAGCCACATGTAGCTCTTTGGCCCCTTGAGTGTGTCTCTTCCACAAAATACCGACTTCTGCACTTGGGCCACGAAGTTTCAATCGCACTATACGTGCGCACCCGCACGTGGTATTTTGTGGAAGAGCCACACTCAAGGGGCCAAAGAGCCGCATGTGGCTCACGAGCCACAGTTTGCTGACCACTGGGCTAGGGCAACAAGCATACTTTTAAAGTGTCTTAAGGAAAGTATTTTATTGTGTGATGGGCAACGGGGCGGGGGTTAAATGAAAACAGGCAGATCATAAATGATACTAATATTCATTTATTATGCCATACAGGAATGGTGAATTTGGGGAGTCTAATGTAGAGTTACATTCAACTGTTTATAAAGGCAATTAATCTGATCACTTATGGAAAAAGTGTATGTAGAAACAGATAATACAGATTTTGTTAAAATACTTTCAGCTCTCGGTTCATGTTAGAACATGCTGGCATGGAAGAATATAAAACATCGGTCATGCTCCAGTGTTCAACTGGTTAACGCATGGTGCTTATAAAATGTGGGTCAATTCCTTGTAGATCCCAACAAGAGACTTACAGACTTTTTAAGGATGTTTGATCCATGTAGTGGTTCTAATAGTTTTTACTTCTAAATAATATTACACTATTATGATTCTACTAGCGGCCTGGTGCACGAAATTCATGCACTTGAGGGAGGGAGGTCCCTGAGCCAGGCCTGTGCCCTCTGGCAGTCTGGGACCCCTCACTCCTTACCACCCGCCTGATCGCTGCTCCTTACCACTTGGCTCACTGCTCCTTAGAGCTGCCACAAAGGTGGGAGAGGCTCCCACCACCACCACTGTGCTCGCCAGCCATGAGCCCGGCTTCTGGCTGAGCAGTGCTCCCCCTGTGGGAGCACACTGACCACCAGGGGGCAGCTCCTGTGTTGAGCATCTGCCCCCTGGTGGTCAGTGTGCATCATAGTGACCCGTCACTCTGGTCGTTCCACCATAACACTCGCTTAGGCTTTTATTATATAGATAATATAATATGGCCAGGGTATAAAATCTATAATTGTACAATAGTTTCAAAGAAAATAATTTGGGACAAATATTAATCTTCTGGGTTGAGTTGAGTGCCAATAGTACAATATGATAGCAGTAAAATCATATTTTATCAGTGGAGACCATCTACTTGGCATTTCTCTCTGTTCAAAACCACATTAGTTTAGATACCTTCAAATGGTGTCTGACTTGTGGTACATGTAAGAAAGGAATTCTTTCAAGCAAGAACTCTCTCTCTTTTTTATTGAATATAGATCTGAATCGTAGTTAACTAATAAAGACACGTTGAGCAGAGTTTCATAGGAGACTTGTTTGAGCAACAGGAAGTCAGTCTTGTGCAATGATTATGAAATATGGCATAATAAAGGAAACTTTATAGTGACCCAGTGGCAGCTACTGATCTGAAGAACAGAAGGAAAGGTTATGTCTGTAATGGCCTGTAGGTCCTCAATGTACACAATGTTGGCAAAAATAACTCTGTATGTGCAAGAAGGAAATATACCCAAGGAGAAGTCCCTAAGAAGAATGTCACACATTTATACTGGTTGAAAGAAAACTAAACTTAATTTCACCCCTGTTTAAACCCATGGCACTGAGCCTGTTTCACTCATTTTGACACGTAGCAATACTCTTCTATACTACTGAAGGTTTTGGGCCATGTGGTCTGGTATTCTTAGCTGGACAAAGGGGCTTCTGTAAGCAGTTAGATTTCTCAAACTGTCTTCCAGAAAATGATCTCCAGGGCGGAAGAACTTTATAATCCCCTTACACATTTAATTGCAAAAAGATCACTAGCAACTAAGGTCTTATTCAATTCCTGCTTTCGACTAGGCTGGACTGGTCTACAGTGTCCTCCCACGCTTGTCTTCACACCACGTTCTCAACTCAAGTAATATGCACTAAATCACATACTGCCTTGAGTTTTGTTTTATGTTTCAACATAGTGGTTGTAATTTATTGAGTTGTTCTCTGTCTGTGTTTTATTTTCTATGTCGCATTAAGCACACTGAATACACAGAAATGTTTTCTAAGAACTCTCCACTGCATCCAGTTCAGTGTGTTTGTACCCAGTTATCAATAAGAATCTGGTAGAGAGCCCTGTATCCTTCCGAAGGGTTAAGGCAGAGTTGGGCACATGGTGAATACCCTATGAATAATTCTTTTTCAAAAAATTTTCAATTACCATTTACGTTCAATTTTACTTTGTGGACAGCATAGTGGTTAGACAGTCCTATACTTTACAAAGTGTTCCCTCTAATATTTCCACTACCTACCTGGCACCACACATAGTTATCAGAATGTTATTGACTATTCCCTGTGCTGTACTTTACATTTCCACGATTATTTTGTAACTACCAATCTGTTCCACTCAATCCCTTTACCTTTTCCATCCAGGCCTCTGGCAACCCTCAGTTTATTCTCTGTATCTACAGTCTGTGTGAATAATTCTTTAAGGAATGCCAGTTTCTCATCCTGTTCAAGGAGGAAGAGATGCAGGAAGGCACTTTGATGTCTTCATAGGAGAGGGCACATCGCCTCTATCTTGAGGGTCATTTGCATGGCAGACCAATGATTCTGGAGACCCATGCTGGGAGTTTAACATTCCCCTCGGGCCTGTCAGTCCTTTCAGTCCAGTTCTCTTCCTTGGGTCTATGTAGGTATAAAAGCTGGCTTTACCTGGTATGTGTCACTGAGCACTGCCTCTACCTGCCAAGTTCACTGGAACTCTTGACTCCTTGTTTCTTTGTTGCCACCTGGTGGACAACGAGATACTAAGAATGGGAGAAACTGGTTCTGATGTTGAGACTCGGGCCACCAAATCTTCCTAGAAACTCGCTGAGGAGTTTCTGGAGGTGCTTGATGGTGGCAGAGTTCAAGTCGCAAAGGGGCTGCTGATCTTCCAGAACCGAGGTGAGATCTGCTCTCCGCTCTCACAAGAAAGATGTGTGTTTTGTTTGCTCTGAGCTTATGTGAGAAAGCCCTGCAAAGCCATCAGCCCCTCGGAGGCCCAACCTCCACAGCACTAAAACATCGGCACAACTACAATTTTGGCATAATTTGAAGGGTTTTACAAGTATATGATGTGTCATCTAAATTAGATAAACGTGAGATACAATGTATTGTTATTATTATAAACCCATGACAACTGTGGTCATCCACCTTCGCCATAGGAGTTAAAGCTCCCAGCTTCACTGAAGGCCAAATCATGCAGGAGAGACATTCTGGATTTGCAGCCCAAATGGGTGAGAGAGTGTCTTTACTTACCTTCCGGGAGTGGGGCTGGAGCTGGGGCTGGCACTTCATTTTCTAGAAATGAAAAGAGTAACGTTAAGTGTTAGGCTCTTGTAACACAGAGCTACTTTTCATAGCCCCTGGCTGCACAAAAGTCTAGGCCGTCATCTTACTGGTACTAACAAGAGGGATGAAACAGGTGAAACATCAACCTGTGGCATCAAGAGGCCCAAGACACGCTGCCTTTTGGTGTGTGGTGTGGGGTGAGCATCTAAATAGTATTGTATAGCCCAGCTAACATGGCTCAGTGGTTGAGCATCAACCCCATGAACCAGGAGGTCACAGTTCGATTCCTAGTCAGGGCACATGCCCGGGTTGCAGGCTCTATCCCCGGTGTGGGGGTGTGTGTAGGAGGCAGCTGATCAATGATTCTCATCATTGATGTTTCTATTTCTTTCTCCCTTTCTCTCTTCCTCCCTGAGCTCAATGAAAATAAAAAATAAGATAAAATAATAATTTTTTTATAAAAAATAAATGGTATTGTATAGATTTCCAGGAGGTGGCAGAGACTAGTGATGGACAGAGCACAGGTGAAATGGAGATCCAGGTAGCAGGGTCATATGCCTGGAGTAGATTTCCACCTACACTTATCCAAAGGTTTTAGAGCTCTGGTTTTGAAGTTTTATACCTGGCTTTAGAGATCCAGAATTATAGAGCAGTCTTGCGGTAAAGTTTGTTAAAGAAACTTCTGTTAAAGCACATTCTATGTCCAAGTCCCTAAAGGCACACCCCGTGACCAAAGGGCATAGAATTTCCCCTGCTGAATCCCAGCGGATGCCAGAATTGGGGATTAGTGACCTGCGCGAGAGGACCAGCTGCTCCTCCTCCAGCGCAGGAAGACGCAGTTAACGAAGGCGATCTCTTTTGCAATTATTTTCTTCTTGATAATTAAATATCAAAGCAAAGTTTTTATATTATAGGCACTTTCTGGGATCCTGGGAGTTTTATCTTTGTCTGGATCTAGGATTTTCTACATTTTTTCCATAAGTGGCTCTTTCCAAGCCAAGAGGACAATACCTCACAACCGGTGGTGTGGCCCAAGAGTCATTTCTATGTGCAGGCCAAGCGCCCTGTTTCTGTCTGGGCGAACAGGAGCGGGCACCAAAGAAGGGCCAGATGTCGTGGCAACAGAAAACCAGAAAGGAGAGATGCAGGGCTGCCAGGATGTAGCAACGTCTTCTTCCATCACTAATTTTTTTGTGCCAGGTATAAACTCCAATCAAAATTAAAAAATGATTTTCACTCAGATGATCATATAAATATATTACTATTTAGTAATAAGGTAGGGAAAAATGACTAAATGGAAAAAAATACATATAGCCCCAACCAATTTGGCTCAGTGGATAGAGCATCGGTCTACAGACTAAAAGATCCCCAGTTCGATTCCGGTCAAGGGCATGTGCCTTGGCTGCCCGGGCCCTGGTCAGGGTGCGTGCAGGAGGCAACCAATCTTATGTGTTTCTCTCACATCAATGTTTATCTCTGTCTTTCCCTCTCTCTTCCACTCTCTCTAAGAATCAAACAAACAAAAAAACCAAACATGTAACCTTTCAGATTAGCAGACGATAACATGACAGGATGTAATGTGGCTTAAAGATACAGTGAAAGACACGGGTTCCATAGATGGCATCTTTCTTCACCACATCATGGAAAGGATCTTTAGTGCCATTGGCAACCAGAAGACAAAGCCCAGGGTCAGAGCATTTTATTTTCAGAGTTCTGAGTGCAGAGGTGGAAATCTAATGTTGAGCTCTCAGCTTTGGGTGAGCTGATTCAGCACATGGATATCAGAATACTGACATGCTATCTCTGTTGCCCATTGCCTGAGGACCTCTTCCTGGCTCTCTCTGCAGACAAGTTTCTCCTCCCTCCAGTCTCTTAAAAAAAATTTTAAATTTATTTCAGAGAGGAAGAGAGAGGGAAAGATAGAAACATCAATGATGAGAAAGAATTATTGATCAGTTGCCTCCTGCACGCCCCCTACTGGGGATCGAGCCTGCAACCTGGGCATGTACCCTGACTGGGAATCTAACCATGACCTTGTGGTTCATAGGTCAATGCTCAACCACTGAGCCACACCAACTGGGCTCCCTTCAGTCTCTTTTCCCCACAGCTGCAGGGATTACTTAGGCCAAACTGGATTTCATCCTGTTATTCTACACGAGAGGGTCCTGTTACCTATTTGGTTAGGTCTAGGCCCTTGAGGTTAGCATTCAAAGCCACTGTCAGCAGCCACTTCCTCCCTCTCCCTTTGGGCGGCTCCTCTGTTCTAGAGCTGGCGTCTCTCTTCCCCTTCTGACCTTTCAGTGATGATCTTCTTCCCAACAGACCTTTTGTGTTTTTCTCTTTGTGGGATTGTGTCAGATAGACTTAGGTTTTTGAATCCTGACTCTACACCCTATTAGTTGTGTGACCTGGGCAATTCCTTAATCTCTATCAGCTTGGTGTCCCCATCTGTGAAATAAGAATAATAAGAAAAATGGCCTCCTAGAGTGCTAATCCTATTTAAAATGCTCAGTAAAGTTCCTGGCATGTAGCTAGAGCTCTATAATTTACAGCAATAACTATTACCACTATTGTCTCATAGTAATCTTGATTTGTCTTTTTGACATTTCTCGTAAGACACTCAGAGCTAATTATTACATTCTGTCCCTCTCCCTATTTTCTCAGTGCTAATTACACCATTCTGTTCCTCTCCCTTATTTTCTTGGAATTCTAGACCACATCATAATACATTCTTTATTCATTAACTAGAGGCCTGGTGCATGAAATTTGTGCATGAGGGAGGGGATCCCCTTAACCCAGCCTGCACCCTCTCCAATCCGGGACCCCTCGGGGGATGTACAACTGTCAGGGATCAGGCCTAAACCAGCAGTCCAACATCCCTCTCACAATCCGGGACCACTAGCTCCTAATGCTCACCTGCCTGCCTACCTGATCACCCCTAACCGCCTCTGCCTGCCAGCCTGATCGCCCCTAACTGCTCCTCCTGCTGACCTGGTTACCCCTAACTGCCTCCCCCCCTGCCAGTTTGGTCACCCCCTACTGCCCACTCTGCTGGCCTGATCACCCCTAACTGCCCCCTCTGTCAGCCTGGTTGCCCCCAACTGCCCCCCGCTGCCTGCTTGGTCGCCCCTAACTGCCCCCCACCCCCTCCCGCTGGCCTGGTTGCCCCACACAGCCTGCTGTTTGGTCATTGTGTGAAGGTGTTCCACCAATTTGCATATTCCTCTATTATTAGTATAGATTATGTTTCATTAATCTTCAGTTGTCTTTGTATATTTATGTTTCTTTTCCCTCACAGCAAAATCAGAACAGTGATCTTTCATTTTTTTCTTTTCTCCCTGGTACCTCATTTTACTGCCAAAACACATTAAGTGTGCAGTAAATTGATTTTAAAAAACTTAAGAAGGGCTTCTCTGGTGATTGCACATAAACTATCAAATTGGCGGTACTTTCTCAGCATCTATGTAAACAAAGGCCTATTTTGTAAGGGAAACTGTAGTTACTTAAAATCCTGTTTTGGAAGTAAGGCCAAGGGTGAATTCTAATCAAATAAATAAAAGTAAATCGTCTTGGGCACTGAAACTGTAAATGTGCCCTGAATATGAGTTCTCCATTTCCACTGTGTCTGAATGCCCCAAATCAAAACAAAGTAAGAATTTAAAGGGCTTCATTCAACTTCTGAGAAATCCACATAGCATGGGTCATTACCGGAGAGTCGGAACAACAGAAACATAGGATATAAATGCTGGTACAGTTTTAGAAAGGTTGCAGGAAGGAAAAACAGAAAAATGCAGCTTACCTCGTGGGTAGACAGAGCTAGAACTTCTCCTTCTTAAAACCATAGAAACTCCATTACTTGACAGCAGTGAAGGAATAAATAAAGCACAACCAGTTTTTGGCACCCACCACACGTAGGACCTAGTGTATATTTATTAATTCTTATCATCTTTACAACTCTATGAAGTCAGTGCTAGAATTACCTCCATTTTGCAGATAGGAACTGAGGCCCTGCGAGGTCCCACAGCTCCTGAAGGGTGGCCCAGGTCTGCCTGACTCAGAACCTGGGCTCTGCAGCCTGATGCTGCACTTCCCCTCTCAGATGCTCATACTTGTGGAGCAGAAGTAAACTGATGGCCTTTTTAGAGATATTACTGCACTTCCCCCCACTGAATTGATTGGTTTTAACCCACTGTACGCCAAAAGAGTCTGTAGACACAAGCAGCAGACCTTCCCCAACATGGCCACATGTGTCTATAAAAAAAAATGTTCTCCCTAAGTGGCAGCTCTGACCAACTTTAAAATCATTTTTCATAAGAATTTTCAGCTGCTCTAACCGGTTTGGCTCAGTGGATAGAGCGTTGGCCTGCGGACTGAAGGGTCCCAGGTTCAATTCTGGTCAAGGGCATGTACCTTCGTTTGCGGGCATATCTCCAGCGGTGGGTGTGCAGGAGGCAGCTGATCAATGTTTCTCTCTCATCGATGTTTCTAACTCTCTATCCCTCTCCCTTCCTCTCTGTAAAAAGTCAATAAAATATATTTTAAAAAAAAGAATTTTCAGCTGAAAATATTCAAGAACACCTGAATTGTAATATATCTATTTTTGTAATATTCATTGTAAATTGTTTTTTTATAATTAAATTCAAAATATCATGGCGTGTGGGGATGGTTTCCATTTTGGACACTTGGCAGTTATTATTGTCATGGCCACATAGCCTCATGTGGATGTTGCCCTGTGTGTAGGAGTAGAGCGTGCCTTAATTTCCTCTCCTATGCAATGGAAATAATAGCAGAAATTATCTCAAGGGTTGTTGGCAGCAATGAGTGAGTTCCTGCAGGGGCAGGAATCATGGTACACCCTGTATAGGTTTTATCCCTTCTTGGTTATCATCATCATTATCAGAATTTTACTCGAACACATGTTGTCTTTCCACACATGCCACCTGCGAGGGATTGGCCTTATTTCGAGGTCTGTGGGCTGCGTCATGTTCTAGAACACGTCTGAAATTGGGGTGGGAGGGGAGGAAGCATCTGGGAACCGAACAGAGGACTCACACTCTCCTACTATAAAATGGTAATAATTGACTTTGATGACATTTACATGCATTATGTAGAGTGCGCACAATGTAGATAACTCTATCATCAATCCTGTGACACAGAAATGATAAGAAAATGAACTCTCAATAGTTTTCAGTGCGTTTGAAACAAAGAATATCAGCTGTCTTAAACCTGGAGAGATGGGGAAACAGAAGTAGCGAGGGCCAAGTGGCACATGACTGAGATTGAACACAAACTATTGCAGGTAAGTCTCAGGGCCCCAAACTCTCTTACTTTAATTCACGTCTGTGTCTCTGACTTTGTCCATAGCTTTGCCCGCTCCTCTAATAACCATTTGCATGCTCCCAAAATTCATTGGCTGTCTCTATAACAATAACTCATTCACAGCAATTTCCACAGGATCCCACTGACTAGGGGCTGTAGGAAGAGGCACCCATGCAACTGGAATTCATTGAGCTCCCATAAGAATTTAATAAGAACAGCGGTGCTTATAAATGAGGCTAAGATGAGATGCCAGTGTTTAAGAAGCTCACAGGTCAATGAACTGCCCATTCTACCAATTTACTCACTGAACCGAATCTTGCTCTCTCAAAATATTCAAAACTCACCACCTCGAGGCCCCTCTAATGCTTTTGAAACTGCAGTGTGCAGACAGATCATCCATAGGGATTTGGTCAAGTGCAGATTCTGACTCTGGGTTCAAGATTCTGTATTTCTAACAGGCTCTCAGGTGATGCTCACACTGCTGGTCCCTGACACACACTTAGAGTGACAAGACTCAGACCATGCCCTGGATTTCACCAAGTCCCCTCCATTTCAAATGCCATCGTGAATGCGAAGGGTTTACAGTAAGTGGAGAGCTTTCTTCTCTCTTTGATCACAAGCTTCTTGAGGACAAGGCCTGTCTCCTCCTCCTTTTCAAAGTCTGCACAGCAGCTGCTCCATAAATATAGTTGACTGGCAGCCTGTTCCTACCCGCACAAAAGGCCCTTCCCCTCACTGCCAGGAAATGAAGAACTGGCCTCTGGCACTCTGCGGGCAGCTTTCTTCATCTGTCTTACCCACAGGGAACACTATGTCTCCCATTGGTGACCCTCCCGCTGGCTGTATGCTCACAAGTATTCACCCAACCCCATCATTCATATTTCTTACTGTCAACACCTCTTCCATTTCTTAACAAGGGCAGGAGAGCAATTAGGACTAGAGTTTTGGCCATCAATGACAGTATACCCCTTGCCTTTCTAAGGAATCCCCCCTTCCAAAATTTGGGCTGCATTTCTTAGCAAAAAGCCCCCCAGACAAGCATGGACAAACCTGCCACCTCCGCTGTCAACTAGCTTAGCCTTGCTGTGACTATCCGAAGGCACCCGGCCTTGGGAAGCTCTCGAGCACTTCCTCTTAAGGTTTATAGCAAATGGGTATTTATTCCGGTGAGGTTCTACTACAGCTCTGTTTTTTCAAAAGCCAAAGGGCAAATTCCAGGCAACTTCTCTGCCATGTGAGAAATGTGGCTCTTTGCCTCCCTCCCATCATCTCATTGTCTCCGTTAGAAAGCAGACCAACAGGATGGACTAAAGAGGCAGGGATATATAAGTTGCTGTTTTTCTTTTTTTTTTTTAATATATCTTTTACTGATTTCAGAGAGAGGAAGGGAAACATCAATGATGAGAGGAACATCAATGATCGGTTGCCTCCTGCATGCCCCACACACTGGGGATTGAGCCCGCAACATGGGCATGTGCCCTGACCAGGAATCGAACTGTGACCTCCTGGTTCATAGGTCAAAGCTCAACCACTGAGCCACGCCAGCCAGGCTGTAAGTTGCTGTTTTTAAACTTTTCTTTTTTACAAAAAGAAGAAACCAGATACTCTAAAAAGTGAAGCCCAAGGAAATATTTTAATGGACAATGTGAAAATGAACTGGATTCTGAACCAGCAAGTCAAGCGAGCTCCTTCCCCCTTTGGCAAGCGCGGCTGCTCTTTGATCCTGTCTGGTTCACAGATATAGACTTTCCCTCTGCAACACTGAAATGCTTTCAAAGGGCTTGAGCTATTTATGGTGGATTTTTCCTATGACCACCTACTGTAAAAAGCACAGGTATGCCACCAATGGCAGGCCCGCACCGCGAGTGCCAGGGCATTCTAATTGATGGGCACTGGTGGCAGCTATTAAATAGTCAGCCCACATGTGGCCTCCGTGCTGCTGCTGAAAGGCCAGGAACCCCGTAACTCCATTACTGGCCTCCCTTTCTGCTTCCAATGATCAAGGGATCCATGGTCAGTAAAGTAAAGGGGGGAAATTTGAAGTCTTAAGCGGCATTGCCTTGCCTCTCCATATGTATGTGTCTCTACACCAAAATGATGTAAACAACCCAGCTCTCCTCTTTCCACGGGCACACTGGCTCAAATACATTGCCTGACCTGCTTAAAAGATATTTTATGGGACCTCATACGCAATTTAGCTTTTTGAAAGCATGAAGGGCCCAATTGCATCATATAATATGCTATGTTGGCATAGAAAAGACAGGAAGAACCTATAACAGCAGTCATTTATCCTTGAGTGGCAGGATTCTCGGTCTTTTTTGTGGTTTTCTTTTTGTCACTTTTTTTTTGATAAAATAAACATGCTAAAACCATCCTTTGGTAACTTGGGGTGCAGGAAAATATTGTATGTTACCCTAATTATTATTCTTATTCTTATTCTTAAAGTGAAGTTCTCGGTTTGAAATAAAATATGTGAATGTATGTATTGCAAACATTATGATGAATAAGGCTCTGTCTGGCCAACTCCTGTTTTGTCACTCTTGGGAGTACAAGAAGTTATCTTTCTTTTTAGAGTAAATATGTCATAAACACTGGCAGGTGCATCCCCTGCTGATAGTGGGGTCTGCACTCTGTACAAGTAGCAGTCTGCACTCTGTCAAAGCAGTCTGCCTTGACAACAGAACAGCAGTGAATGTATTAATATAAAATATTGTTCAGCCCAGCTGGCATGGTTTAGTGACTGAGTGTTGACCTATAAACCAGGAGATCACGGTTCGATTCCTGGTCAGGGCACATGCCTGGTTTGCATCAATCCCCAGTGTATGAGGTGTGCAGGAGGCAGCTGACCTATGATTCTCTCTCATCATTGATGTTTCTATCTCTCTCTCCTCTCCCTTCCTCTCTGAAATCAAAACAAATATATATATATATATA
>NW_006294778.1:5805921-5811344 GCF_000327345.1 Myotis davidii
ATATTGTTCATGGGGGTGGCCATCACTCTTAGAGAAGTTTTGATTATATACATCATAAGTATCACCAAAACAATCAGCAAACACAAACGACAGTACATTTCTACTGCCTTATGCATCAGTGATATAGATTTTGGGCATAAATTATTGTTTAATCTAATGCTTTTATAGTTTTGTGCTTACTTTGTCTCCTGTTCTTTTCATTTTGACATTTTACACCTTGACATTTAAGGGAATTACAGATTTTTAGAGGCAATTCTATATTGATTTATAACAGTGATTCTCCAAGTATGGTCTGGCATCCCCAAGAGTCCCCGAGACCCTTTGGGGACCCCCTGAGGTCAAAACTATTTTTTAAAATAATGCTAAGACATTATTTGCCCCTTTTACTCACAATCTCATATATGCAGTAACCTTTCCATAGAATCTATGTGTGAAGACAGGATGCTCTAGCAGCTAATAGAAGTTGTGCTGTGTACTCTTGCGTTGTAAAACTGTTATCAATTTAAATTCCTAGTACAGTAAATATTGATAGATATAATGAGCAAAATAAATGTTTTTTCATTTCCTTATTAATTATCTATAATAATAAAAGCATAATAAGCTAATTAGATTGGATGTCCTTCTGGACAAAGCCGGGGCTGTGAGGGAAGCCTGAGTCCCAGGTGCGAGAGGGAAGCCTGGGTCCTGGGTGCCAGAGGGAAGCCCGGTGCCAGTAGGTGGGGGAAGGAAGGCCTACTCTTGCATGAATTTCGTGCACCAGGCCTCTAGTCTATATATATATAAAAGTCTAATATGCTAATTGTCCTTCCTTCCGTCCGATGGGTTGCTATGAGGCACACTGACCACCAGGGGGCCGGTGCTCAACGCAGGAGCTGCTGAGCTGCAGTGACTTGGCAGTGGCGGTTCTTGGGTGAAACCAAAGAGGAAGGAGCCTGATTCCTCTTGGGGCCACGCAATTCCATCTTAGGCCATGGGTTATGTTGTTGCTGGGGCACTGTTGGCCCTGAATCTGGTTTACTGCACACTTGCGTTTGTGTTTCACACCCTGTAGGACAGCAACTTTTCAGAATGCCCTCTTTTATTCTGGGACCCTCAGGGGATTTCGGAGAGCCAGTTTCAGCCCGATCCTCACAGGCCAGGCCGAGGGACCTCACCTGCTGGAGGGACCCCTGCTCACTTCATAGGTGCCTTTCGAGCCACGGAGCCACCCAGGTGCGGCCAGCCAGGAAGGGACCGTAGAAGGTTGACTCCAGGGCATGTCCGACCCTTCTCGCCCAGTCCCACCCTGCCGGCCACCTTCTAATTAATTTCCTTTTAATGTGCATGAATCCGTGCACCAGGTCACTAGTTATAAATAATATAAAAGTGGACCTGAAACCAAAAAGTTTAAGAAATGTTTAGAATTTATTGCAAATCTTGTCAAAAAGTATTTTGTATGTGTGCTTTTCTCTTTCTTTTAAATAAACATGTCATATGGCTCATTTAGGAGTAATCTGTAGCCTTGATTAATAAAACAAATAAAGCAGTCAAAGTCATAAATGGATTTGGGGGTAATAACCACTTTCCTAGGGCAATGATAGAGACAAAAGGTCAATGTTGTCTAGTACCACCTCTCCTCAGAACTCAGCTATCTAGCAACCTCACTTACTCAGACAACAGCTGCTGAGCAGCAAATTAAAAGGGTCTCCCAGGGGCAAAATGGATTTGTCCCAAGCTCCTCAGCCCCTCAAGCTCTGAGCACTAAGAGCTCAAGTACTTTACTGATAAGAGAAGCCCCTGACCCACGTCCTCAGTTGGTCTAGGAACTGGGAGGGACCAGGGTGAGGCAGGCCAGATGCCCAGGGACTAACTTTTAAGGAGGCACCCACTCACAGGCACTGACACTGCTCTGGCACAACCCTGAGAGTGAGTGCCTCCTTAAATGTGATGTGTGAGGTACCCTGCAGACACTCCTCAGTGAGGCCCTACTCAACCAGATTAGTGACCTGGTCTGAGGTCCAGAGCAAACAACAAAGGGAAGACAGGGCAGCTTCACATACTGACTGACAAAAGTAAAAAAAGAAGACAGCAGCCTCCCAGCAAGGGATGAGACAGGAAATCTATGAAAAATTGGACACAAATTCTAAATACAAATAACATGAGCTTATTTAATACAAAAGCAAATAGTTTGGGCTTTCAGGGTTTCAAGTGGTACAATAACATACCTATAACTTAAGACAAAGTTAAATTATATCCATTGCACTTTGTTTTTAAGAGCAAGGAGTAATTGCCCTGGCTGGTGTGCTCAGTGGTTACAGCATCAGCCCGCGCACTGAATGATCATGGGTTTGATTTCTGGGTGACAGGTTCAATCCCCAGCGACCAATTAATGTGTTTCTCTCACATCAATGTCTCTCTCTCTCCCCGACACCCTTCCTTCCCTCCCTTCCTCTCTCCCTAAAAAGCAATGAGAAAAACATCCTCAGGTTGAGGATAAAAAGAAAAAAAAAGGCGAGGAGTAATATATTACATTTTAGGCATGTCTCTATCCAAATTGTTTGAAATAATAAGATTCAAGAATAAAAACCCGTAGCTACCCAGAGAATCCAGCTATTCAGAATGATTCAATCAATTTAACCTGTATTCATTTACTGTGCCTGTCTTTTGCCAAAGACGATATTCTAAGGTTCTGAATAGAGTAACTTAATTGTGCATCAAGTGTGTAAAATTTCAGTAGCTCATTATTCAGTTTGATGGAAGTTCACTGAATCCACAGGATTTATTTTCCCCCTCTCCTAGTCAGCTTGTTCTTAAGTCTTTCTAATTAGGAATGTTTCAACTCAAGATGTCATTCTACACAGGAAGAGGATTAAAAGGTGGTTAGGATTACATTGCAACAAATAGCTTCTCACTATAAACATGGGGCTGGGTGAAATAAGACCTCCTGCTAAGATCTGATGACTTGTCTCTTTACCCCCATTCTCACATGCTTTAAAGGAAGAATCGAATGGCAGTTGAATGGCAGAATGGTGTGGGGAAACCTTTACTCAAATGGAAGAAGTTTAAAAACTTTGCACAGGTCCAAAGAAAATTATTGCCAAAGTGATTTGAATTGTTAACAATTTCCTCATTTAATCCCTTCTTATGCCTTCCCCGGGGGTCTATTCCTCGGGGGACCATCGCCACAATCACATCGCTCTTAGGTGGTTATAGGGCTATCAGATAATTCCTTAAAGGCCTTGCCCAAGGCATACTGGGCCTCACATTGAGTAACGTTTTAAAAATAGAGGAAGAACAGTGCCAGTGCCAGGTGGGGTCATAAAAATAAAATTCCACAGCAGTAAACACAGCAGCACTCAATCAATCACCCACCGCATCCACATGTGACCGAGGAGCGTTCTTTACGTGGTTATCACAGAAATAGTCAGACCCCACCTGCAAAAAGCACCCCCGGTGGAGAGAGAAGTCTTAATGTCCAACAAACCCAGATATAGTGGCAGATCTAGTTACATGGTCAACTGTACAGGGTGACTCCTTCACCTACGTGGGAAAGGCCATGCCCCACAACGTTGTCACCTTCTGTCTAACAGCTGGAGACCCCAGCTGGACATGACACATTTCATGTAACACAACACAGCTTCTGGGAGTACAGCACTCTTATTTGATCCCGGGGTAAAAGCTAAGATGCTTCGCACCAAGTTAAAAAAAAAAAAGCTTATGATGGTGCCAATGATGGCTACGATAATAACAACAGCTTTTTTGTAATGTATTATGGATATTAACACAAGGTACGGAAGTGAAATATCCTCAAAATTTATATTAAACGTGGCAAGACAAGTTTAACAGACAAGATTTCTAAGTTTGCTGCAGTTCTTATTATGTGCTAAGTCCTGTCCTGAAATTTTTACCTGACCTATTTAATTCTTACAAAGATCCAGTGAGTTAGGTACTATTATTATTCTCATCTACAGATGCAGTAACTAAGTACTTGGTACGACTGTACTTTGTACTGTCTAGAATATTCTATTAATAAATAGTATAATTTTTTCATATCACTATGTTTAATAATTAATATTATTTATTTAATATGCATAAGAAAGCCAAAATACTATATGCAAAATACTACATGCAAAACAACTCTAAAGATATCAAACTTAAAAATGAGAAATTAAAATGTAGTTATACACATAGACAAATTTTTTGCTATAAGCAGAAAATTCTGTCTCAAGATATATACAGTTTTATAGAAGGCGGAAACTATTACTTAATACAAGCAAAGAATTCCTGAGACATTTCTAAAAAGATTTGATGCTATTTAGAGGAAGAATTAGATGATTTTGGAGAAAATTTTTTTAGCCCAGGTTCTTGTAAATGTCTAATGTACAAGACAAAAAATAAGACCAAATGATAAAATCTAACATCTGACATATTATTAGACGTAATTTTATTAAATATGATTTTATTGATTTATAGAGAGAGGGAAAGGAGAGGGAGAGATAGAGACATTGATGAGCATAAGCCTCCTGCACACCCGCTACTGGGGATTGAACCTGTAACCTGGGCATGTACCCTGACTGCGAATCAAACCGGCAACCTTTTGGTGCGTGGGGCGATGCTCAATCAACTGAGCCACAGCGGCCAGGCATATTAGACATAATTTTACATGTTGTATTGATGTGCCAATGAGGCCCATAAAAAGATTCCTAAGAGAGTATGAAAGGGCAAAAGTCTTATCAAGGTGGGTTTCAGACTTGAAAGAAATAATGAAAGTAATATTGCAGGTAGTTTTTTTGGGAACTCCTTTTATTTTTATTTTTATTGATTTCAGAGAGGAAGGGAGAGGGGGAGAGAGATAGAACATCAATGATAAGAGGGAATCATCAATTGGCTGCCTTCTGCCCACCCCACACCAGGGACTGAGTCTGCAACCCGGGCATGTGCCCTGGCCGGGAATCAAACCATGACCTCCTGGTTCATAAGTCAATGCTCAATCACTGAGCGATGCCGGCCGGGCATTTGTGAACTCATTTTAGAGAGAGAAATAAGCATGTGAATAAATGATCCTGGTCTTTCTCTTTGCCAAATCAACCACTTCACACCCCAATCTGATGGAATCCATATAAAATCTGATGGAAATGGGTATAAAAACACGGGAATAACCTGCCCCATGAATGGAAACATCCTGAAATGTTGTTTGTTGTGTATTTTTGTGGCTGTCCAAAATGAATGCCCTCTTTGTAAATTATAACTGGGCATATCCATGCAAAAGAGACATGGTTCAATTTTTAGTTATAAGCAGAAAATATCACTACTGATATTTTGAGGCTGTCCTTGTAGAAAAGCTCTGGGGACAGAAGCCCTGTTTGCTCTGGTGATGAGACAATTTGCATACACATAAGAAATTAAATGATAGCCCTAGCTCGTTTGGCTCAGTCGAAAGAGCG
>NW_006294778.1:5811507-5814447 GCF_000327345.1 Myotis davidii
TGTAAAAAAAAAATCAATAAAATAAAAAGACATAAAAAATAAAGAGTATCATCTTCACCGTGCTAATAAAAAAGAAATTAAATCATAAAGTTTCTTTTTCAGTTTTGTATTCCTTAAATATTATGCTTTCACATGTTAGGAAACTGCTCTTGCATGAACAATAGTTACTTCATGGTGACCCACACTCAGAACACTATAATTCAGTAACTACAATTCTATGTATTGGAGTTTCCCTAGACACAATACGCTGAACCAACCAAGGACTCCTGCAGAAAAGAAATCTGCTTCCATCGCAAATGGACATAAAGTAAAAACAAAGAAAGAAGACATGGCCATCTCCCCGCAGCTAAACATGGAATGAAACGTTTTCTGCTTCTTTTCTTATTGCTAGAGCTTTAATCCTGCTCTTTATTATCTATCACACCCAAGCATGTCTAGGGATGAGGTCTAGAATTACTACAGAAGACACAGGCTGCCAAGAGTATTTTGTGTCTCTTAATATAGGTTTCATAGACTAATTAAGGGAGGGTGCAGACAAAAATAGCAATTATTAACAATAATAAAAATTCTTCTCTGTGTGTTTGTAAAGAGCCTACAAATAAATTTTAAATGTAAAAAATCACAAGAAATTTAAGCAAAAATAACAAAAAAGCTTTCTAGGGCTATAAAAACAATAGCACTTATTTCCTTTCATGGCAGCCTCTTCCCACAACTCTCTGAAATTTAAAGAAGCATCTATTTGTTTACAGAAGTATTGCAAAAACATCATTTTATATTCACTCAAGTTTTAAAGTGACCATTTAATTTTGTGGCCTGTTGTGTGTGTGTGTGTGTGTGTGTGTGTGTGTGTGTGTGTTTTGTTTTGTTTTTTTAGAGACCTCAGTCTGGGTAGTTTATTCCAATATTCATGTCAGATTCAGAGACTGCAATTGGTATAAATAAGAAAACTCTGTGAATTGTGTGTCCAGAGGAGTCTGAAATAAAATGTTTCACCCTAGCCCTAACCGGTTTGGCTCAGTGGATAGAGCGTCGGCCTGTGAACTGAAGGGTCCCGGGTTTGATTCTGGTCAAGGGCATGTACCTTGGTTGCAGGCACATCTCCAGTAGGGGATGTGCAGGAGGCAGCGGATTGATGTTTCTCTCTCATCTCTCATCGATGTTTCTAACTCTCTATCCCTCTCCCTTCCTCTCTGTAAAAAAAAAATAATAATCAAAAAATCAATAAAATATATTTAAAAATAATAATAAATTTTTAAAAATGTTTCACGTACAAAATAAAATGAGACATTGAGAGAACAAAAGATTGTAAGTACCACACTTTTCCCTTTCTCTTGGGTCCCTCAAACCCACCACAGGCCTGAGGGCCAACCCTGGATCTCTGTTCATTTCAGGAACTTTCTTACCCCAACTTTGCTGCCGTTTGAAAGGTCTGGGGAGACTTCTTCTGACTTACTGGATGAGAAGCAAGGATACAATTTGTTTTCCCAAGTTTTTTTAAAGTGATATATTTAGGGCGCTTGAGAGGAAAGAATTGGCCAGTCCTTTATTTATCTTCCTAACAGGTGCAATCCGCACAGTCATAAAATCAGGCTACTGAAAAAGAATGATTTTGCCAAGTATTAAGCCTCTCTAGCGTGCATTTGCCCCAGACCATGCCTTCTTAAAACAGATAGCTCAAACCTATACATACCTCTTCAGTACAGCATGGCAACATTTTTTCAGGGGGAAACATATAGTAGCATTCATTCATTCATACAACTTCTTTATTCCTCCTCCAAATCTTTCACTTGGCCTAAATAAACCATTCGAAGTAGAAGAATAGTTGCCCTTGATTAAATACCTCCTCTCTCTTCCCCCATTCTTTCCCTTACTTTCTACAAATGAAATTTTTCCCAATTTGAAGGAAAGGTGATATTTTATATATAAGATGAGGGTATTTTTCCCACTGCTTTTCAGAGAGTGAAAAGGAAGGAAGGAGGGAGAGAGAGACACAGAGGACAGAGAGAGAGAGACACACACACACATTGATTGATTGCCTCTCGCACTCACCCCAACCCAGGCTGGGGATCGAACCTGCAATCCAATACGTTGCCCTTGACCAGGAATCAAACCTGAAACCCTTCACAGTGCACAGGCTGATGCTCTATCCACTAATCCCTGCCAGCCAGGGAATAAGATGACTTTTCCAAAGATTAATTTGTTTTGGTGTTTGAAATAAGCCATCTGATCTCATGCAGGTAGATTTTCTGTCACCAGGCTTCCTTTTTCTGATGATGATTAAGCCTTGAGCCATATTAAGAAATAGGCAAGAGGTAACGAATGCTGCTCTACATTGAGATAGTTTGGGGGCTTAGCAGAATTTTAAAATATAGAAAAATCTCTAGGGAATCAAGAAAGAAAGATATAGCAAACAAAAAAGTCTTATAGACTTAAAAAGAAGAAAGAAAGCTATTCTCCATTACCATGTTCTCACCTATTTCTACTGAAAAGGGCCAACCAAGATAGATAAGCTAGACAGATAGATATTGCATGATGATATAGCGAAAGAATCTAGCAACAATGCCATGCTTTGATTCTCAGAATTATCAGAATGGGAAACTTAAAATTATGGTCATAAACAGAATGATGTTTTTCTGTATGTTTGAGTTTTCAAGAAGAGATTTCACATGGCTGACAAAAGAATGACAATGACTCCCCTAAGGTTTTTGAATGTTACGCAAGAACTTTGCCTTTTTCCTGCAAGTACCTAAAACATAAAAGGGCCTGATATATCATGTAACAAAAAGTGAAATTTGTGTTGAAGCCTCAACTTGATGCTTTAGAATAGCGTTTTTCTAGTAACTTTAGATTCCGACAGTAAACAGTTGTCTAAGTATGGCAGGGAACTGCTTTACGGTTTTAATTATCACAAACTACAGAGATACAATTCTGAGGAGTCAT
>NW_006294778.1:5814468-5821522 GCF_000327345.1 Myotis davidii
GGTAGAGTGGGGGGGGGGGGGGGGGGGGGGGGGGGGGGGAGCGGTTAAGAGCCATTTGTAGCATCTTAAAACTATTAGAGAGTCTACCACAGAAGAAAGGCTTTTGGAATTTTCTAATTTTGTGTTGATAAAAATACTTTTTGACAGGAAAAAAAAGAAGTTTCCAGCGAAAGGTGATTTTTTTTTTTTAATCAACCCCGGGGCAATTAGTGAGGGCTTTAAAAATAGAGGCCATATTGAATATATCTCTCAAGTCCCAGCAACTGACTCCTAGTAACTGCTCAATTAATGGTTGATGCACAAATAAATGTATGCAAAGCATTCCCACAAATCTCGAGCTTTTTTTCACATCTTCTCTCACCATTAGAATAGGATAACTTAAAATTGCTAGGCATCAGGCTCTGCATGAATCCAAACTATAAGATCTAGAACTGGTGGTACAAATAATCCAGTTCTCCACAGGATAAATACACAATTTATAGTGGTGGAGAGAAGGAGTAGGAAGTGGCTGCTGCTTAAAAATAATACTGTCTTCCTCCAAAAGGGGTTAGTGAGTCATCCAGAATCTTTTCAAGGGTCTAAACAAGGCCCATTAACTAATCACTTCCATACCTTCTTGAGGCCCAAAGTTACACCTGTACTTCTTCCTCCTCCTTAAAAGATCCAGCTCTCCCAAGACCCAACACGAAGTTCCCAGAATGAGGCCACTGAAGGTTGGGAGGCAGTTGAGAGATACATCATTTGCAGCTTCAGGTGCTGAAAACTCAGCCTCTTCCAAAGAGTTGCCAGGTCCTCTTGGATCCTAAGAGGGCCAAACAGCCCATGTCTTTGATCAAGAGTGACAGCAAGTGGTCATGTCCTTCCTGGGCATGGTTGTCTGGGCTGGGGAAGAGGTAATGAGACCTGCAGGGGCTGGAGGAACCTGTCCCTTGGGTGGTTTGAAATGACTCTGAAGAATTGGTTTGGAGGCAAGTTTTATTCTTTTTTTAAAATATATTTTATTGATTTTTTTACAGAGAGGAAGGGAGAGGGATAGAGAGAGAGAAACATCGATCAGCTCCCTCCTGCACACTCCCCACTGGGTATGTGCCCGCAACCAAGGTACATGCCCTTGACTGGAATCGAACCTGGGACCCTTCAGTCCGCAGGCCAATGCTCTATCTACTAAGCCAAACCAGTCAGGGCAAGTTTTATTCTTAAGGCTATCTTTCAGAGGGATGTTTACATGGAATAAAATGAAGCCCAGTAAAAGTGGAATCAGTTAGGAAAAGGTACAAGAACCAGAATAGTCCTAACTCTTCTGATGAAAATAATAGTAAAATGCACGCATATCACCAGGAAAACTCTTCAAGGTACAGTTTCTTTAAGAATCAGTTCTAGACTGAAGGATGTCAGAGGGGAAGGGGGTTGGGAGGGTCTGGATAAAAGAAGGTGAAGGGATTAGCCACAGAACAGATATGCATAGCCCATGGACACAGACAAGTGTGGTGAAGGTCAGGGGAGGGGTGAGGCAGGAGCTGGGTGGAAGTAGGCCAAGAGGGGAAAAAAATGGGAAACATCAGTAATAGTGTCAATAATAAAAAATATATTCATGCCAAAAAAAAACAAAAAAGAATCAGTCCTGCTGGTAATGATACAAATGCAAAAAATCCCTGTAATTCCTCAAAAGATTTTAAATATATCAGTAACCCTCTCTTTATCTCTACTCCCTATCGCCTAAATTTAAACTAACCAAAGAATCTATGAGTATAAAATTACTGTCCTGGGTTGGGGACTCCTACACAGAATATCAACGGTACTTTTATAGCAAAAGAAGATCATGAGGACTTTGGTATCTGTGTTACTTTAGTAAAAATATACATTTTTGGGGGGTGGGGAGCTGAAGTTAAAGATATAGTTTCCTCTTTGTAGCTCTAAAATTTCATTGTCTCTAAAAGTAGAATGGATCAGATTGAGTTGGCAAAGTAAAAGTTAAGCAAACAGAATAATTTTCATTAGCTTTATAGGAGCTATCGCCTGTCATCTTTTTTTTTTCTTTAATAGTTTCTCAGCCATTTTCAAGTGGGCTTCATGCAAATTCATCCACTAAGTGTGGTTAGTTAAAACAATATTCTGTCCTCAGTCAGAAAACATAGAATGCATTTCATCCACATAAGCCTTGAAGAGGCTAGTCAAGTGACAGATCAAATAAAAAGGACACTTAATACGCATGTAAATCATTTGCATTACAAATAAGACACTTTAGCAGGGGTTGGACTCCCTGCCCGATAGTCAGGATTAAGTTCCCATATTAATGCATGCATTTGGTGTGGTTATTTCGGGTGGAAGACTTCATCCATCAATGCTCCACCAGCAAGTAAAGCCAACCTGTAAGCTGATCACCACAGCCTGTCAACGCTGGTTACTTAATTACATAAAGAAAATATATTTCAAAGACTTTTGGTAATTTGGTTCAATGTCTAGCATCTTTCTCAAGGTTCTTCACAATAACGGTTAAAAACAGTTTTAAGAATTAAAAATGAAAACACTAACTGCTATTTTTTTGCTCTTTGCTAATCTTTTTTTCAGCTTTTATTTGCAAAAGTCAAAAATAAAAATTCAATGAGCGCTCATGAAGGCTCATATGAATGAAATAATATTTTAACAGATGTTTCCATTAAAAACTAAACTAAATGTACTTGTGCCGTTAATTTGTGCTTTTCGTTAAGTCATTTTAATAATTTCTAATACCAATTTATTTATGTTACTAACTAGTAGTTAATCTTGATTGTTTTATAGAAAGGAGAAGCATTTCTTTTAATGAAGAATAATTTCATATTTTCAGTTTAATTATTTTCGAAAGGCTACATATCATGAAATTATCTACAATAAGACTCATTAAAAACACAACCCATCAGTGATATTCGAAGTTTGTCTCTTATGCAGGTGTTTGATTTTCTTCCCATGCAAGAATTTAATGAATGAAGCTCCAAGTGCACTAAAAGCAAAAAATGCCTGCCTCTGTCTATTCTAAAAAGTTTGCCAGTTGATAAAAACAACCAATCTGGAAATAGTGCCACCAATTCTTTTTTGAAATCTTGATCAAATCTATTAACCATTTTTTTAAAAGTTTATCCCAAGCTCCTCTCCACACACACAATTTGCAAATACATGATGAAAATTTTGTGATTCACCCTATGAAAATACACTTGAAAAATGCAACTGGCTCACCACAAGCAACTAACATCCTCAAGCTACATGTAAAGGATCCGTTGTCATTGAATGACAAAATTAACAATTTGAAACTTTCAGTCACTATTCCTTCACTAACTATCATTGTCAGATATTTTCAAATTGGTATACTCTTCCTATATCTTTCCTCTGGTCTTTTTATTCTCAAGGGTCTTTTCCTGAAAGCACAGCGATTCTATTATTTTATAGTCTATTTAAGAAATTGGATTTGTTTAAAAATTACTACCAAAATGAACACACTCTATTTAAGAAATTGGATTTGTTTAAAAATTACTACCAAAACGAACACACTCTATTAAAAAGTACAGCAAAAAAGGTTTATGGATGAGTCTTACCCTCCTTCTTAGCAGGTTCTGGGACAGGTTCTGGGACAGGTTCTGGGACAGGTTCTGGGACAGGTTCAGGCATGGCTGCAGTAAAGTGTTATTTTCCAAAGAATTTGCTCCCCTCCAGTGAGAGATGACAGAAACCCCACGAGCAGTTGACAGATGGTGCAGGTCAGCGTGACAAGCAGTTGGGGAGAAACCCAGTGCTTTTGTACTGCCTCTGAACTTCAGTCATGTGGCACCGCCCCTTCGGCACAAGGATGCTGGAACTTGACAGCGAGGAGGACCTTTCTCACATCTGTTGTCTGTCCTCTGCTCTCTCGCCTATTGGAAGGAATCTCCTGTCCATCTCATGTGGCTGATGAGAACACCTCTACTTTCTAAATTCAGCTGCAGCCTCGTGCTCCTTCTTACTCTCTCTCTTTCTCTTTTTTTTTCTCTGTCTAATGAAAGCCTGTCTCAGCTCAGGAGTGCAAAAGAGTTTGCCAAATGATAAAAAATTAAATAATTAAAAATTAGAATATGTGAATCCAACATGTATCTTAATTTTTACTAAGGGTATAAAGAAAAAAAATCTCTGAATTAAGATGATAATTTTATGTTCCCATTAGATTTTTATTTTTGTCAGTTCTTAATTATTAGATTTAAATTTTTTCTTATTTATTTTTTTGAGAGTGAGAAAGAAGAAGAAGAAGAGAGAGAGAAAGGAGAAAGAGAGAGAGAGACACCAATTTTTTGTTCCACTTATTTATGCATTCATTGGTTGATTCTTATATGTGCCCTGACCAGGGATTGAACCCACAACTTTGGCGTATCAGGACAATGCTCTAACCAACTGAGCTACCCAGCTAGGGCCATTAATACTATATTGAAGTTGATTTGAAAAGCCAAATTTCTATGTTGAATATCTTCTCTCACTTAATCCTCTAAGAATAGCAAAGGTTTCTATTAAGGAATACTTAGACTTTATATTTTCTCAAGAAACATCTTTTAAAACATTACAGGGCAATATAAAAGAACGAAGGAATGATAGATGGTACCACATGGATGAAGCTTGAGTACACGGTACCAAGTGAAAGAAGGAAGACACAAAAGACCACCTACCATACAGTTCCATTGATGTGAAATGTCCAGGATGCTCAGAAAGTTGATTAGTGGTTGCCAGTGGCTGGGCGGAGGCGGAATTGGAAGTGACTACTAATGGATCTGGAGATACTTTTAGGGATGATGAAAATGTTCTGGGATTAGATCGTGGCGATGATTGTACAACTTGGTGAATATATTAAAAACCACTAAATTGTACATTTCAAAATTTATGGGGGCCTGGCTGACCTGAGTTAGTGGTTGAGCGTAGACCTATGAACCAGGAGGTCACAGTTTGATTCCCGGTCAGGGCATATGCCCAGGAATATACAGGAGGCAGCCAATCAATGATTCTGTCTCATCACTGATGTTTCTATCTTCCTCACTGAAATCAAGAAAAACATATTAAAAATAATAAATAAGTAAAGAATAAAAATATATGGGGCAAAGTCAGACAGACCAGTAGCCATTGTTTTGTTTCAAGAGAGCAGGCAGACACAGGAATCTAACTTAAGATATTGGTAGACTATCAGGTTTGGCCACTTTCTCTCAAAGTCTCCTGGAACTTCATGGAGAACTATGAACTACCAAGTGGTCAAACTAAAAAAGACACCTTACTTTCTTTAGCCACATTCATGGCACCTCAGAGACCAGAACTAAAATTAGTTTCTATATGAAAAGACTCCTCGAGTGCCTTTATTGCCATGTGTTTTCAAGATCTTTCTCAAGAGACTTTGATTGATTTGTGGGGAACCAGCCACCCTGTCTCATTTAATTTCCCTTGTGGCTGAGAGCGCAGCTGGTCAGACTTAGCTCTACCAAACTCTGTGCCAAGCTAACTTTTCATATAAGGATGGAAACTCAACTTAGAACTCAATGGCATCATGCTTTAGCTATGTGGGGGGCGGGGGAGGAGAGCAGTCAGGAAGGTCAATGACCATTTTCTACAAAGAAAGCCTTTTCTCACCACGTAGTGCCACTGATCCCACTGTTTTGCTTTTAAAATTATTTCCTTGCTCTTAGATGCTAAACATCAGCCAGAAAACAGCGTATTATATAATATAAAGTTAGATGTGCCTTGAAAAGAACAAAACCAAACATTCCCCCTCTCTCCCCTCCACCCCCTGACTCCCAGTCTATCATGAAAGTATCAATTAACACATGAAATAAACTAAAGAAGGTAGAATCTGAAGTCAGATTTTTGGGTTCTATTTCTGGACCATCATTGATTAGCTGAGTTACTCTAAGAAAGATAAGGGGTCTTTCTGGGCCTCAGTTTCCTTTTTTGTAAATTGAGGGGCATATAAAAATTACCTTTGGCCCTAGCCAGTTTGGCTTAATGGATAGAGCGTCAGCCTGTGGACTGAAGGGTCACAGGTTTGATTCTGGTCAAGGGCACATACCTCGGTTGTAGGCTCCCCGCCCTGGTCAGGGGCATGTGGGAGGAAACCAATTGATGTGTCTCTCTCACATCAGTGTTTCACTCTGTCTCTTCCTCTCCCTTCTATTCTAAAAATCAATGGAAAAAATATCCTCAGGTGAGGATAAAAAAAAAAAAGCTTAAAAATATTTGACCTCTGCAGCCAATCAATGATTCTCTCGCATTATTGATGCCTCTATCTCTGTCTCCCTCTTTCTTCCTTTCTGAAATCAATAAAAAACATATATATTTTAAATGACCCCTGAAGATCCTTCTAGATTTAACATAGCAATTCTACATGGGTACGCCTGAAAAGGAATCATTTCTTCAGCATTCCCATAGCACTGAACACCACATATGAAAGGACATAAGGACTGAGTGTCACATTGCAGAAGAACGTTTATAGTGATGGGCAGATTTCACGCATGCCACAAAAGAGGTGCCATGCCATCATTGGCCTCTGCAGAAACTCAGTTGGGTTTTTAATACACTGATCATTTTACTGAAGTGAACAAGTGCCAGGAAATAATGAAACCCATGAAGAAAATATGTTATGGCCTAGGGAACTTTTTGCTAAAAAGACAAAACTGCTCTAACCTATTTGACCCAGTGGATAGAGCATTGGCCCAAGGACTGAAGGGTCCTGGGTTCGATTTTGGTCAAGGGCACGTACCTAGGTTGCAGGCTTAATCCCTGATCCCAGTCGGGGCATGTGTGAGAGGCCACCAACCCATGTGTCTCTCTCACATCCGTGTGTTTCTCTCTGTCTCTCCTCTTCTCTTCCACTCTCTCTAAGAATCAATGGAAAAATATCGTACAGATGAGGATTAAAAAAAAATGAGGCTAATAATAATGGTCTATTATCTCAATGAGATGTCACATGTGAAATCTTGAAAATAAGGCAAAGGATGAGTTCAATTCCTAGTTGTCTCAATTATGGGTATGTTTTGTCATGGCAAATAATTCATGTTAGATTTTATTTCATTCATCTCAG
>NW_006294778.1:5821789-5827420 GCF_000327345.1 Myotis davidii
CATATAGAACATGCAAATATATATTCGTGCATAGAAAGTTCTTCATCTATTTTTATCTACATTACTCTCCAACTTGCTTTTCCCTTTTAACCTGTCATAGACAGACATCCTCCATGTTAATATGTACTAGTACATGTGTGTATGGATGTGTGTGTGCATATAACTGAATAATAATCATTCATGGACTGGATGCACCATATGTGCCATGTATTCTCAATTACTTCTCTTCTGATGGACACACAGGTTGTTTCCAGTGTTATGCCACCACAAATAACATCATAGATGATATACTGACTGGATGCACCATATGTGTCATGTATTCTCAATTACTTCTCTTTTGATGGACACTCAGGTTGTTTGCCACCACAAATAACATCATAGATGATATACTTATATAATACTTTTATTTAAAAAAAAAACATTTTCTTGATTTTTTACAGAGAGAAAGGGCGGGGGATAGAGAGTTAGAAACATCGATGAGAGAGAAACATTGATCAGCTGCCTCCTGCACACTCCCTACTAGGTATGTGCCTGCAACCAAGGTACATGCCCTTGACTGGATTCGAACCTGGGACCCTTGAGTGTACAGTCCGACACTCTATCCACTGAGCCAAACCGGTTAGGGCAATACTTTTAAATTAGTCAGATAGAGATTAAAAATGAACTTGCTGGTGTAGATGCAGTTTAAATCTTTATAGATTTTTGTTAGATTACTTTCCCAAAATGTTGCCTACTTAACAGGCCAATCAGCAATGTACAAGATTGCTCATTTTCCCATACCCTGTATGTTTTTAAGTTATAAACTTAGTATGTTAGAAATGATTGCTCATTATTAACCATTTTTTCCAAAGATCAGGCAACATATCATGTTTATTGGTGATTTCTATTTTTTCTGTTATTGCTTTTTTTCAAATACTTAATTTTTTTCTAGTGATATTAACTCTGTCTATATGTTTCAAAGAACTTTCCCCCTTTTTTGCCTTTTGATTTTATAATGCTTTTTTTTGCCATAAACATTTTATTTATTCAAATCTGTCCTTTTCCTCTATAGCTTCTGGATTTTCTGTTTTACTAAAAAATGTCTCTCCACCGAGGGTTACTCAAATACTCGCATAATTTTTTTCAAATATTGATAAATATTTAAATATTTTTATTGTGTGGATTAGAGATCCAAGCTTGGTTATTCTCCCCCACCCCAGCTTAACAGGGAGTCATGCTAGCACCATTCCACTGCCTTGAAATGTAACCCAGGGTTTAAGTTCCCATATAAATTTGAATCTATTTATAGATGCAGTGTTCACATTTCACTCATCAGTGTGTTTATCTTCAGCCAATATCATACTATTTGAATTAATTAGCATTACCTTATATTTTAATATCTAATGGGGCAAGTCCCCCTCTCTGGCCTAAATGTTCAAAATTTTCTTTGCAATTCTCCATTTATGTTCTTCCTTGTAAACTTTAAATTCATTTTGTCAATTTTGGTAACCTACTTCCAACAGAAAGGATACTCTAATTAAAATTACATAAATTGTTATATATTAATTCATAGATAATTGTCATTTGAGCATATTAATCTTTCTCATCTAGAAATATGTTTTGTCTCTCAAGTCAGATATCATTTTATAGTTATTAATAACACTTTATAATTTTTCTCATTAAAATTCTATACCATTCATGTTAAATTTGTGCCTATGCATTTTATTCTTGTTACTATTTTAAGTGAAATTCTTTTCTCCCTTTCTATTTCTTACTGGTTACTAAAGTATAAAGAAAACCAATAAAAGTATTTTTATAATTATTTTGTGTCAAGTATTTATTAGTAATAATTACTGAAGTTTATCAAAAGTATTTATATATATTATTGTAATCATGTGCTTTTATTCTTTGATTTGCTTATAAAATGAGTTACAGTATTTTGAAAGATTGCTAAATGTTGGACAATCCTTGCCTTCCAGGTAATCCCATTTTATTATGGTGCCTATTATTTTATTAATATAATTCTGAATTTATTTGCTAATACTTTAGTTCATATATTTTTGCATTTACATATTGGTGAAATTATTCTATAACTTCTTTTTGTGCTATCTTTACCATATAAGTTATGCTAGCATCATAAAATTGATTATAGATACTTGCTTTTTCTAATATTTAAAATAATTGGAATAACAAGAAAACATGTTCTTTGAATTAACCTACCAAGAAATATAGAGACAGCCTCATAGATTGAGAGCAGGCAGACATCTCTGGAGGGAGTTATTGGGGAGGGGTTGGGATTGGTGGAGGGATTGAGCAGAAAAGAAAAAAGGGAAAAAACTAGACATTGACAACACTGTGGTAATTTGGGGGGAAGATGGAGGGTGGAGGTGGAAGAGGGCATAGAGGGGATAAATGGTGCTGGAAAAAATGAAGTAGTTTAAAAATAAATGAATCTATATATATAAAACCCTAATATGCAAATAGACCGAACGGCGAAACAACCAAACAATCGAACAACTGGTAGCTATGCTGTGCACTGACCACCAGGGGGTGCGCACAGAACATGGGGGGGCATCAGCAGCAGGTGGCAGAGCACAGAACATGGTGGGTATTGGCCGCAGCAGGATGGTGGAGCAGGTGAGTGGGGGCTCTGGACCAAGGTGGGGCGCTGGTCCCTGTCATCAGGGCGAGCCTCTGGTGGTTACTGAAAATTCTTTGCTCCAGTGCACCTTGGTCTCGCCAGGTGCTCACACCTGTTGCCAGCGCCTGCACCTGCTGCCGGCACCGGCCCTGCTCACATCTGCTGCCGGTGCTGGAGCAGCCACTCATACCCGCTGTCGGCACCCAGCCCTGGACCTGATCGCTTAGCGTTGTCAGCAGGTGCAAGCAGCTGCTGGTCCCAATCACACCTGTGGGGTTCTCCACTTCCCCTGCTCCTGAGGGGTAATCGAGGCAGCAGTTACCGCTCGCACCCACTGTTGGCGCCAGCTCCAATCGCTCCACGCCATCAGTGGGTGTGAGTGGGGCCGGTGCCATCAGCACGTGGGAGCGGTGGCAACAGGAGAGGGGCTGCTGGCAGACAGGGGACGAGGGGGGAGGGGCTGCAGTAGGAGGGGCCAGGCAGGGGCACGAAGGATGGGCCGACTGCAGCCTCACGGCCCACAGTTCCTTTCAAGGTGCACAAATCTGTGCACTGGGCCCCTAGTATATATTATAAAAACCCAGTGGCTCTAATGCCGTAACAACCAAAGACCGGTCACCAAAAGGCTGCATGCGCAGCGAGGCACGTGCGGGTGGGCGGGGACTTGACTCCGGTCCTGCAACATGCTGGGACTCAGGGGAGTCCTACTGCGCAGGCAGGACTCAGGGGTCCTGGGTCTCGCGCTATTTCCCACAGGTCTGGGTCTCGTGCGATTTTGCGCGCTGGGTCACTAGTAAATAAATAAAAAGAAAAGGTGTGCTTTAAAGATAACACAATTATAAAACCATCTGCTTTGATCCATTTTTATTTTTCATTTTATTTTATTTTAAATCCTCACCCGAGGATATTTTTCCATTGGTGTTTAGAGAGTGAAAGAGAAGGGGGAGAGACATACAGAGGGAAACATCGATGTGAGAGAAACACATGGATTGGTTGCCTCCTGTACATGCCCCGACCAGAGCCCAAGTGAAGCCTGCAGCTGAGGCACATGCCCTTGACTGGAATCGAACCTGAAACTGAGGCACATGCCCGTGACTGGAATCGAACCTGGGACCCTTCAGTCCGTGGGCGGACACTCTATCCACTGAGCCAAACCAGCTAGGGCTGGTCTTATCCATTTTAATTCATAAATCTTTTAAAATGTTTCTAATTTCTTCTTTAGATGGTGAGAAGTTCAGAATTTTTACTTCTTTTTAAATTACTTTAAAAATTATTTTTCTAGATTTAGTAAGAATATTATTGTATAAATGTTTTAATTTGTAATGCTTGGTATATCTGTGATTTTTATGCCCCATTTTTATTCCTAATAAATATTTTTATTTTCTCATAATATGTTTTTGCTGAGTATAACTATTTTTATTGGTGTTTTGGAAGAACAAGTTTGTAGGTTTATTACATTTTCTTCTTTTGGTCAAATTTGTTGTTGTTTTTCTATGTTGAAGATTTAATTTAGACATTTTTTTTAGCCTAGGACTGTAGCTGCATTCCATACATTTTGACTTAACCTACCAACTTTTCATTAATTTATAAATAATCTTCAGTTTTGTTTTTAATTTTCTTATTGATCCAGGAGTTATTTAAAAAGCGATTTATTTCTTAATTTTTAAGAAATTAAGATTTTTTCATATTTTTAAATTAAATATTTTGATGAGGTGAAATTTTCATCATACAAAATTAACCATCTTAAAGTGAACAATTCAGTGGCATTTAGTAAGTTCAGAATGTTGTATAACCACAAATTCTACCCACTTCCAAAACATTTTTATCATTCTAAAATGAATCTTGGTACCCAGTAATCAGTTACTCCCCATTTGCCCCTCTGCCCAGGTCCTGGTAACCAACATTATGTTTCCTGTCTCTGTGGATTTACCTATTCTGGACATTTCCTATAAGTGGAATCATACAATATGTGCTCCTTGAGGCTAGAGTATTCTGTCTGATACTGATACTATTTCTTTCTTATAAGAAACTAGAGGCCCGGTGCATGAAATTTGTGCATGGGTAGGATCCATAGGTTTGGCCAGTGATCAGGGCTGATTGAGGCCTTCCGGCTGCCAGCCAGGGCCTTCCTTCGTTCCGTGCCACCCCTTGGTGGTCAGTGCGCATCATAGTGAGTGGTCGAACTCCCGGTTGGTCGAACTCCCAGTCAGTCAAACTCCCAAAGGGACAATTTTCATATTAGCCTTTTATTATGTAGGATAATATTCAATCATGAATAAATAAACTAACTGATAGGAAAAGCATTTTCCACCTAATATGCATTTCAATAAAATATTATTTTATGCTTAATAATAATTTATCAGTTAGTAATATATCTTTTGTTAATTTAATCAATTGTATACAAATAACTTATAACAATAACTTAATTCTGAGTGTATTTTTAACACTACAAAGCCTTGTAGTCAGAAAAAAATGTTTTTAAAATTTCTACTTAAATATATCTTTTTTTATTAATTAAATCTTTATTGTTCAGATTATTACATTTGTTCCTCTTTCCCCCCCCATAACTCCCCTCCACCTAGTTCCCACCCCACCCTCTAACCTCACTCCCTACCCACTGTCCTCATCCATAGGTGCACGATTTTTGTCCAGTCTCTTCCTGCATTCCCCTCACCCCTTTCCCCTGCAAGAATAGTCAGTCCACTCCCTTTCTATGCCCCTGATTCTATTATAATCACCAGTTCATTCTGTTTATCAGATTATTCACTTGATTTTCAGATTCACTTGTTGATAGATGTGTATTTGGTGTTCATAATTTATATCTTTACCTTTTTCTTCTTCCTCCTCTTCTTAAAGGATACCTTTCAGCATTTCATATAATACTGGTTTGGTGGTGATGAACTCCTTTAGCTTTTTCTTATCTGTGAAGCTCTTTATCTGACCTTCAGTTCTGAATGATAGCTTTGCTGAATAAAGTAATCTTGGTTGTAGGTTCTTGGTATTCATTTTCT
>NW_006294778.1:5828058-5834634 GCF_000327345.1 Myotis davidii
CAGTGTGCCAGCAATCGCTGCAAACCTCGGAGAGAAAGCTGGCCTCGAGTTCCGACCGATGCCAGACAGTCCTGTTTCTCCCGTTTGAGTCTGGGTCCCCAGAGACTCGCCCAGAACTGGATTTCAGATCAGTCAGGAGCTTGTGTCTCCCTCCCGACTGAAAAAGACAGCCGCATCCTCAGTTGCCAGCCCTTTCCGCGTGCGCCTCCATACCTCTGCTACTTCCGCATGCGCCTCCTCTGAGTCTCAGTATGCTTTTCTGTTTCCTTCTAGTTGTAGAATTTCCACTCAGTCAGCCTTCCTGTGGTTCTGGATGATGTCTGTTCCATCTTTTAGTTGTATTTTTGAAGTGGTTGTTCGAGGCAGCAAACTCCGGTGTTTACCTATGCCGCCATCTTGGTTTTCCCTCAAATATATCTTTTGAGGTAGAGAAATATAAGATGAAAAAAAAATTTAACATTTAAGGCCAGAAATTATATAAAATGGGAATAGAATCCTGTGGGGGTAAATAGAATAAAAATATTTACTCACGCCCTAACTGGTTTGGCTCAGTGGATAGAGCATCGGCCTGTGGACTCAAGAGTCCGATTCTGGTCAAGGGCATGTGCAGGCACATACCCAGTGGGGAGTGTGCAGGAGGCAGCTGATCAATGTTTCTCTCTCATCATGTTTCTGGCTCTCTATCCCTCTCCCTTCCTCTCTGTAAAAAAATCAATAAAATATAATAAACAAAAAATATTTACTCAGGGGAAAAGAAAATAACATTTCCAGAGGTTAAACAACTTATTTATATACCTTTAATATATTATGGTGGGTATCATATCACTGACATTTTTATTCCAGGGGAGATATTTAAAATGGTGAGGTTACAGTTTTATTGTTATTTTTAAGGCCAACTTTTAGAGAAGGTTGGAGATGATATCCTTTGCAACTATTTAAGCTTATGATAGAACATTGTTAAATATCGAATTGAAAATGTATGAAGATTATCCAAAAAAAAAAATTTGGAAGATGCATTTATGAGCTCAGATTACCATAACAAAATACCATGGACAGGGTGTCTTAAAGAACAGAAATGTGGCCCTAACCGGTTTGGCTCAGTGGATAGAGAGTCATCCTGCAGACTCAAAGGTCCCAGCTTTGACTCAAAGGGCATGTACCTTGGTTGCAGGCACATCCCCAGTAGGGAGTGTGCAGGAGGCAGCTGATCGATGTTTTTCTCTCATCGATGTTTCTAACTCTCTATCTCTCTCCCTTCCTCTCTGTAAAAACAAAAACAATAAAATATATTTTTAAAAAAAAGAACAGAAATGTGTTCCTCACAGTTCTGGAGGCTGGAGAACTGAGATCCAAGGACCTGCAAGACTGGGTTTTGGTGGGAGCTCTTTTTCTGGCTTGCAGAGGGCAGTTTTCTCATTGTGTCCTCACATGGCAGGAGAGGCAGAGTAAAAGCTCTCAAGTGTATCTGATAAAGGACACTAAACCCATCATGAATATCCCACCCTCCTGACCTCATCTAAACCTAATTACCTCCCAAAGGCCCCATCTCCAAATGCCTTCACACTGAAGGTTAGGACTCAACATATGAATTTGGGGTTGGGAGGACACAATTTCATCCATAGCAAAAGGTATGTGAACAAAATAGCTTAAGGGCTTTGTTTAGATGGCTGGTTTCAAGAGAGGCCAATGATCTGGGGGAAGGGGCTCATGGATCTAAGTGGCAGTAGACAGACGCTGCCTCTCCCCCCTGCTTTCCCTTCCTTTCTTCCTGGGCCCTGGCTGAGATGGGGGGGCGGGGGAGGACTTTCCCCAAGATTCAGCTCCTGGCCCTCTGGTCTCTGTGTACATTCTCTCCCTTGGTGAGCTAATCCCCTCTCAGATTCTCAGCTATTACTGTGTGAATGACTCGTAGAACCCATCTCTGACCTTCATCCTGAGTTTCACTTCTGAAATGACAATCTGCATTGAATATTAAAAATGTAACCAGTTAAGGATGATAACCATTGCTAAAACTTATAGTATCTTCCATTTTTTCCTGTACATATATTATGGAAATTTTTGAGTTTTAACTAAGCTGTGAAAAGCAAAATGAAATTACTTAAAATACAAAAGAAAGTAGGCTATTGAGTACCATAAATTAAAATTAGAAGCTTGACCCCGCATTATCACGTATAGTCTTAGGTCTACCAGTTCTCCCAGCCATAACCAGCCTCATAGTATATGAAACTAGCAGGAACAAGTGACGAAGGTGGGAAAGGTTTGATGAATTTGTAAACTTTTAGACTAAGAGAATTTTGCCTGTGTGTATGTCTGTGTAACATTTGTTGCATGCATACTTGCAGCTACCAGGACAGTGATATTTCCATCCATGACATTATAAATTAGCATAAATGCCAATTGAGAATGGGTGGTGATAAAATTGAAGATATTACCCCAAATAGTCTATGGAAATCCATTCCATGTTTTAAAAAACTTCCTTCCACAAAATGTTCCTAAACTCATCATTCTTGAAATGAGAAAGAAAGAAACATACTTTCTGGACATTCCTTGGTGTGACTTTGAATTTTCTCTCACACCAAGCACAAGTTCATACTGGAAGCCTTGCAGGCTATCAATAGAACTCTGCTCACCCGCCTTATTTTAAAGCTGAAGCATGTTAAGCCCTCTAAGCCGCTCCTCATAAGACATACCCTTCATCTCCCAAATTAGTCCTGGTGCCTTTGCTGGATCCCTTCCAAGACTCAGATGTTCTTTTAAGCTTCATGTCCTCCCACACACCATGCAGTCGGCTATAAGCAGCGAGAGCTCTTTGCCTTAATATCGCCTTTGATTTATGGACCCTAACAATTTTCAGCCTCAATATCTTCTACTCTGGTCTTATAATGCTTATTGGGATAACCCACATGTTTCCAAATTCTGATGACTGTAGGTGACATGCGCAATACATTTCTTTTCAGTGAGACACTAAAAAACAAAACAAAAATGAAAACAAAGAGTAACCCAGAGGTCCCTGACCTTGACCCATTATTTCCCTGCTGAAGGTCTTTGTACCTACCACTTCCTGAAGCCCAAGCAGCTTTACTTCCCATCGTGGTGATTGCAAAACTGATCCAGTTTGGAAGGATAATCTCAAGGATGACTTCCTCCACAAAGCCTTCTCTAATGTTCTAGCTTGACATGATCTCTGACTTCTCTGAATACTCATACTCCCTGTAGAGTAAACTCAGTCCGATTATCTCCTATTGTCCCTATCTATGTGACTTATTGTTTAAACCAGATCTCAACCAGGTAGCCTGTGAACTAAATCCAGTTTGCAAATGAATTTTGCTTGGCGCACACACTTATTTCATATTTTTTAAAAAACTATAAAAATCAGCCCTGGTCAACATGGCTTAATCAGTTGGAGCATCATCCCATACATCAAAAAGTGGTGGATTCAATTCCCAGTCAGGGCACATAACCAGCTTTCAGGTACTATTCCCTGGTCAGGGCACATATAGGAGGCAACTGACCGATGTTTCTCTCTCACATCAATGTTTCTCTCTCCCCCTTCCTCTCCCTAAAATCAATAATATATCTATATATAGATGTATATAATACAAAGTGTGGATTTCTGGCTTCGCTTGGAAATACTGGGTCTAGGTAGACACATTAAACTGGAGCTCAATAGAACCCACCCCAGTTTGCTTCTTGGGCCACTTCAGTCATTTGGGCTAACTGCCTAACCCAGGTGGGTATTTGAATTTGCAATACTCAGTCTAGACTATAATACTGTAACGGCAGGATCTTGTGTTAATCATCTTTACAGCCTGCAGCAAGCACTTAGGAATTTGTAGCTGAAAAAAAGTTAATATATATGGGCTGAGAGGCAAGTATTTTTTTATTTGTAAGTGACTCTGAGGGTATGTCACTGGGATCTGACCAGTTCCTCCCAGTCTCCTATTCCATCACAACATTGCTTGACATCTATCAATAAGTATCACTCATCTTCCACTATGTGTTGAAAGCTTGGAGATGCATAACAAACAAGTGTGGCACCCTGCCCCTCCCTTGTAGGGGCCCATTTGAGGTAATGAGAAATAAGCACATGAAATAATTTATGAGCAATATATCATTATAATTTCAAGGCAACACAGCGAAGTGTTTAACAGATGAGATGCTGGAGTCAGGCAGAGTTGGGTTTCTAGCTTGGCTCTGTATTTAGAAACTTGTAATGTTGGGTAAATTATTTAACTCTCTGAGCCTTAGGTTTTTTTGTCTTTTACTGACCTCTTTCAAGACCTAGTTTGAGACAATAATTATATCTGCCCCATAGAGACATGGGAAGGTTAAATGAGCTAACACATGTGAAGTCTTTGGCATAGTGTCTGGACTTGTTAAGTGTTCTGTAGATGGAAGGCGGGTTTTATTGGCTGCTAAATGATCCAGAATCATCCATAGTACACTTCGTATATAAAATTCACCAAGCCCTGTTTCCCATGTAGTCTGTATTATCAGTTAGTCTGCTATACGGCTCCTGAAAATGGCTCCTTAATATTCAGAGTTTACTCCTATGTGTGATTGCTGAGTCTGTGTGGGTGTGATAGAAAAGATTAGTTTGTCACCAGGAGTCTTTTCACACTGGACATGTAACGGCCAGCCCTTGGTCTGCAGCTGCAGCTGCTATTTGCAGCGCTGGGCCTCTGAGATAGGATTCTGGGGCTCAGATTTATTTTCTGCCCTGTGCTTTTGTTGAAAAGACTGGTGCTGCTCAGCTGCCCTGACTGTTGCTGCCGTCCCATGGTGCCCTCATTTTGCCTCCCTAGTTGAAGGCATGCTTCACGCTCAGCTGTCTCCCAGAAAATGCAGGGAAGTCACCATCATCATTTAGTAAATACTTAGCATGTCCCAGGCATCCTGCTAAGCATTTTACATGTATTATCTCATTTAAAGAATTCTCATAAAACGCTAGGAGATGGATATCATTGTTACCCCTGTTTTAAGATGAGGAAACAGATACAAAGAGGGTAAGTCACTTTCCAAAGCTCCCAGTTAGAAAGAGGTAGAGCTTGTATTTAAAAGCAGGTGTGATTTCCAGAATCTAGTATCTTAACTATTAAACTATTCTTCCTCAAATACATTTAGGTGAATATCTTCCCTTCGCAAACACATTTCTTTCTATCGTGAGTTGTTTATTGCTTCCTTAGCATAAGGAGGGTGACAAAGAGGTTTCCTCTGTAGGCTCACTCTATAGACCTTGTAGTGCCACTTGCAACATTACTTACAGGGCTGTATCACATTTGGGTTAAGTGAGGAAAATGCAGTGGTCCATTAGTCAAGCCTGCATGGACTTTCAGAATGTGCATCTGTTGGTTATGAAGAGAACAAAGTCCACAAATAAGAGTTTCAGTGCTTCAATTCTGAGAGAGGTATCAAGAAAGCGAGTTCATGAGTGAGGACCACAGGTCAGACAAAGTCATAAGCATCATTTCAAATATTCCTGAAAAGTATATGGTCTATAGTCTCTTATCAAGCAAAACAGAAAAACATTTTCATATCTTTGGACTTTATCAAGTTCAAAGTCTTTTAAGTTACGTGGAAAAAAAGCATTTATGTATCTTCAACCCTAAGTCCAAAGTCTTTAGATATAAATGAGAAACCTATGCACATATCTTAAGAGGTGAAGACATGCATGAAAGCAAGTGATCGGTCTGGTTTTGAGTTGGTCCAGAGTTGCAGACACTTGACAACAGAGAATTGGGTCATGCAAGTTAGAGGCAATGTCTTTTTAATTTTCAAAACCCAAAACACAGTGACTATAAGAAGGAGCTCAGGTTGACAGTGGAGTAGAGAGAAGAATCACTAAATGTCCTTGGAGTACCAGGTCTCAAGCCTGGACAGGATCTCTGGTCTGAAATGACCACCATTAACTGAACGGTATCTATCTTTATGTGAAAAGACAGCCTTGGTTCACTAGCATGGTAATCATCTTCATTGAGCATGCATTTTTTTTTAACTCCAGGAAGATTTAGAAGAAAGTGTAGAAAAGTTTCAGAGAATCAAAACCATGGTGCTACTATTCTCATATTCATATTTGAACTGAGCTATTTAGGAGACAGTCTCATGATCCCAACTTAATAGATGTAATTGAGCCCTGACCAGTTTGGTTCAGTGGCTAGAGCGTCGGCCTGTGGCCTGAAGAGTCCCGGCTTCGGTTCCGGCCAAGGGCATATACCTTGGTTGCGGGTACATCCCCGGTAGGGGGTGTGCAGGAGGCAGCTGACCCATGTTTCTCTCTCATGGATGTTTCTGACTCTCTATCCCTCTCCTTCCTCTCTGTAAAAAATCAATAAAATACATATATTTTTAAAAAGATGTAATTGAGTAATTGATTTAGATTTGTGGCTTTAAGTTGAAATTTTCTTGAGTTCATAAGCAACATTCACATATCTCAGAGAATGTTATTTTACACATGCACACATGAATTATTTAAATATTTAAAGTTTAATTTAAATATTTAAATTAAGTGTTTAATTTAATTTAATTTATGTCCCCCCTCACTAGGGGACACTTTTCATTGATTTTTAGAGAGGAGGG
>NW_006294778.1:5834766-5846301 GCF_000327345.1 Myotis davidii
CTCGCCTGTGCCAGCCTCATTGCCCTAACTGCCTCTGCCTTGGCCCCCGCCACCATGGCTTTGTCCAGAAGGAAGTCAGACATCTGGAAGATGTCTGGTCCACCTGGTCTAATTAGCATGTTATCCTTTTATTAGTATAGATATTTTCGTTAAACACTGTGCATGTGAAGTACTTTTTTTCAAAGAGAGCGGGTGAGAGATCAATGTGAGAGAGAAACATCAAATGGATTGGTTGTCTCCCACACACACCCAGACCAGGGAGGGGTATTGAACCTGCAGACCAGGCATGTACCCTGACCAGGAATTGAACCCAAGACCTTTCAGTGCACCAAACAACTCTCCCACCAGCTATATTTTAACCATTTTCCAAATTTTTACAGCTTGTGTTACCACACCTACTTTGACATTTTTCTTTTTTCTTTTTTTTGCAATTTCAATTTGTTACCATGCATCCAACCTAGTGTTTATAGAAACAACTCTCCATATTCAAATTTCATCTATTTACTTAACATTTAATTAAATTTCAATTATAAGTCTTACACTGGCATAAACAGGTTTGGGAACAAGTAATACTCTTAGTAAGGCTATGCTTCAACTGGTGGGAGAAGTAAGCCTGCGTACTTAAGAGTATTCCAGGGTGCGGCCATCAGTATGTTTTTTTTAGAGGGAGTAAAGAGAGGCAGTTAATTTTGCCAGTCAGTTAAGTGGAGGTGGATAAAGAGAGTTAGGGTAGTAATAGCTATTATTTCTTGAGTACTAAGCCTGAGTCAAGTACTATGCTGAACATTTTGTATATCTTATTCCATTTAATCCTTACATTCTGTATATAGTTTCCCATTTAATTCTTACAATAACCCTGAAAATTATCATCACCACTTCACAGATGAGAAAAGCAAGTTTCAGAAAAACTGAGTACTTTTTTCAAGTAGAAATATTTAAGAAATAGAGGAGTCAGAATTAGAATCTGAGGGGTTGTCCCCAACACTCACCCTTCACTCCTATGGTGCACTGTCTCGCACACTCAGTCGGCCATGAGAAGGTGGGTGAAATCCCGTTCCCATCACCTACACTAGAAGGCCTCCATTTGACCGGAAATGTCTTCCATTTGAACATTTCACGGGCTCAAATCATTATTAGGGCTCACTAAATGGGGGAGAGGCCAAGAAACTGGAGGAAGCCAACTGTTCAGCTTTATAGTTTCTTAGGAAACTGGCTCTGAAAAAAGAAAAAGACCTTGATAAGCACTGGATCCTAAGTAGTAGCCATGAAGCACACTTAGCAAGGAAGGTTTGCTTTCTTTAAATAATTTCTGTGGGTATCCCTGGCCCTTTCACACAAGTCAGATTCTCTTCTGTCCCCAACTGACTTGGTTATATCATTAGCACAGTCCAGTTGCCCCCTTCTGAGGAAGGGAGAAAACCCTTTAAACTCTAACCAGTTACTTGCAAGTTGCTCTGGGAATATGAAATGGAGATTTCCTTTTAGATTAGGCAGATGGTTTGCTGCACATCGGAATCTCTTGGGGACTTTGAAAAAATACCCACACAGGGGCTTTCACTGCTTTGCCCAAGCCCACATTCAGCGTTCAGATTTAGCTGGAGTGGGTGGGATGGGGTGCCAGCATCAGCGTTTTAAAAATTAATATTCCCCCAGGTGATTGAAATGTGCATCCAGCCGGCTGGTATGGCCCAGTAATTCAGTGTCATCCCATGGTTCCATTCCTGGTCAAGGCACATGATTGATTTGTGGGCTCAATCCCTAGTAGGGGCTGTGCAGGAGGCAGCCAATCAATGATTTCTCTCTCATTGAAGTTTCTATCTCTATCTCTTTCACTTTCTCCCTCTAAAAATCAATAAAAACATTTTTTTAAAAAAAAGTAAATGTGCATCCAGGGTTGTAAACCAGAGATCCCAACAGTCAGACTTTTAAGGACTTAGTAGAGGTTGTTGATTGGTTCAGAGGGAAAATTCCTACCCACGTAGCTCACATTATACATTGGATATATTTTTTCTTTCTTTTTTTAATTGAAATATATTTGACATATAACATTGTATAAAATTAAGGTATAAAATATGTTTATTTAATATATCCGTATATTGTAATATGATTGCTATTGTAGCAATAATTAACATCTCTATCACATCACGGATTATAGTTTATTTTTAGTAGTTAGAATAATTAAGATCTGGTCTCTTGGGAAATTTGATGGTTATACTAGAGCTTTGTTTTCTATATTCAATATTCTGTGCATTAGATCTCTAGGGCTTATTTACTACTCCCTGCAAGTTTGTGCTGTTACTATCTTTGCTATCCCGCACCTCCCTAGTCCTGGTATCCACCATTTTGCTCTCTGTTTTCACAAATTTGCTTTTGTAGATTTCACATGTAAGTGCTCTCATACAGCAATTGTCTTTCTCTGTCTTAGCTCATGAGAAAGGAGGACACCTGTCATTTGTGGCAACAGGATAGACCTGGAGGATATTATGACAAATGGGGGCATTTCTGAAAGGCCACTGTAGCTCACTCACTGTCTTTATACATTTCAAAAGCCCTAGGCTTTCATTCGTGGCTACTCATGGGCACTTCCGCTTCTTTGTCAAGTAGTCAATGCTCTAATAACCCAGAAACCTGATATAAAAAGAATCCTATAGCAAACAGTTTTGTGATTATTTTTATATTTTGCTTTTAGTGTGTGTGTGTGTGTGTGTGTGTGTGTGTGTGTGTGTGTGATTATTTTAAAGCTTAATATTGATCTGGGTACAAAGGGTTATATTCTGTTCATAAGTCACAATAAAAAGAGTTTTCTTCCCCATTTCCAAAGTTATCATTTACCTTTCCTTTAAAATCTCAAGTTAGGCTGAGCTAGAGCGTTGGTGCTATATCAGACTTAGGCAAGACAAGAACTTACAATGTTGTAACTTCAAAAAGGAGAAAACGTGTTTGCCTAAATATGGAAGCAAATAATTCTACACAGCATTTTTTTTTTTAATTTGAAAATTCACCTCTTCTTTTCCCCCAATAGCAATATCATATTCTGGGGAGAGGGTGACCTAAGGATGCATTCAGCTACCTTAGAACAAAACTAAGATATTTTGTATTTTACTGGCCAATATCGCCAAATTGCTTATAAAATATTGTTAGAAAAGACCCTAACTTTACATTGTCTCTCTGGGTTTGAAAGGGAAAGGGATGGGGAGAGGCAGAAAATCTGGCTATTTTTTGAGGACTAGACTTTCGCAGGCTGTGCTGGTGATTAGCAAACTCTGTGCGTCATAGTATAAAATCGGCCCGGAGGGCCCAAAGTGGAATTTTCACAGTGTTGTGTGGCACATTTGGCCAAATGTATCATAAATTGTTATTTTTTTCCCTTTCTTACCAAACCCCAAAGCTCATCTTTCTTATCTCATTTGAGAAAATTCCATATGCTTGAAATGTTGAGACAAATGGAAATGTCATTTACATTTCCATAGTTAGAGAAAAGGCAAACCATGAATTTACAGTTCTCTCCCATTTTTCTTGAAGGTTTATTCAAGGTCATACTAATTTTTTTGAGAGAAAAAAATTATGCTTATTCACTTTGATTTTTTAAAAAACCCACTTTAAAGCAAACTAAAATAGTAAACTCTTATACTGAGCTTTTCTGATATATTTGAAAGAAAACCGACACCTACACTAAACAAAATGATGTGTCATCACATTTTTTAAAATCATAGTTTACGGCTCTTTCCTTCCTCCTTAGCCCCTTTAAACACGTATATTTATAGGGTTGATGAAATGGATACTTTGTATATATTTATCCTATCAACTCTACATACTTAAAGAGATTTATAGGGTCATCTTCCTAAGCGTAATTGACTGAAATCGCTCTGGGTACTACCCCTCGGCCCCTCAGTGTCCCTGCAATTGTGTTTCCCTCTATAAACTGAGTCAATCCGACAAACATGCATCTAATATTATTTGAGAGAAAAGAGTCAATTCTGCAGATTTAGGAAACGTTTTCCCCTCCAGAACTTCCCGGGTTCTAAAGACAGAGAAATAGAGACACTGGTTGAGAGGCCCTCCTAGGGGGGAAGATGCTTCATCCCAAAATAAACTCTTCCTGCTCAAGTTAGAGCCTCGGGCTTAAAGTCTCAGCGTTCTGGAACCAGAACAATACAAACATGGGATAAGCACGTTGAGAGAGGAGCATTTGTACGTGATGTGATCATAGCTTTGTTAGTGCGGGCTCAGTGGCACGCCGGGAATGCATTGAAGTTAGGGGGCATTGCAATCAATACAAGGGAAGACGAGGTGCCATCTACTGGTGAAGACGCTGAAAACAAGTCACAACTTGCCTTTTTTCTCAACAAAATGTAGGATCTTATCAGACAATGCAGTCTCTATGAGCTGGTTGGAGGATACACAAATCACCATCCTGTGGTCATGAGAAGTTAGAAATGCCATCTAACGCATTTCCAAGACTGATTGGAAAACTTACATTTTCATTTCTAAAAATGGACTCTACAAAAATCCGTGCACAAGATGGTAAAAGATAATATAAAAGGGCCCTGATCCTGCTCTTTCTGGGTACTTTGTATCCATTTGAGAGTTTTGAGCTTCACCTTCTGCTTGAGCTCTTTTCAGCCGGAATCTAGGAAGAACCTGGGGCTGTGACTCGACTTCCAATGGATTCACCAACGAAGCGTAACACACCCTCCACCCAGGAGTTTTCTCAGACGCCTGGTGAAGGATATGCAGCTGACCCTCAAGCTGTCTCAGGACTAGCACAGAACCTTAGTAACTTGACTCTCACCCCTAGTACCGAATCCCCTTCCCTTCCACCAAAACCTTCACCCCAACAGCAGGACATAGGAAACAACTTGAAGGCGTCTGGACTGGGGCTGAATCAAGGCATGCTTTACACAAGGAGACGTGGAGCGAGGACGGTGGCAAGTGTTCAGAGAGAAATGAAGGAGATGAGAGAGAGGATTCGATTGATGATGATAAGAAGGGCGGATGCAATTAAATTTCGCACCTTGTATCTGGTGAGTTTAGTGATCCGGGCCTACAGGTCTCCCAGGGGAGGGTGGGGATGCTCATAATGTAATTTTTTTTTTTCTTTAGAGCTGTTTTAGGCTCACAGAAAAATTGAGCAGAAAACGCAGAATTCCCATGTTCCTTCTGACCCCACACATTCATAGCCTCCTGCACTGTCAGCAGCTCGAACCAGAGCGCCAGTGCTTTAGGTGATGAATCTACATGGAGGCATTATCATCTCCTAAATATAGTTTACATTAAGGTTCACTCTTCTGGTGTATGTTTACTTTTCCATATGTCATCACAAACTGGATGCTCATGCCAATAATACTGTGTGTTATTGGACAAACCCCTGATTGACAACCAGCAGCTGTTTCCCTTACGAAATGGCCCAAGCTCTGGTATTCTTTGGTACTCGTGCATTTCAATTCTGCCTCCTCCCCGCTACCACCCTACAAAGGTTGTTTTTCTTTTTTTTTAGTGTACCCTATTCCAAATGCTATTTAGATTTGAGGGTACAATTGGTCTTTTCATTATTCATAACACACTCCATTTCTTTTTCTTTTCTTTTTTTTCAGAATAAACCAGGATTTAAATGAAAAAAAGGGGGGGGGGCCTGGCTGGTGAGGCTCAGTTGGTTGGGCTCCTCCCCTACACCAAAAGGTCTATGGTTTGACTCCTGGTCATGGTACATGCCTGAGTTGTGGGCTCAATTCCCAATAGGGGAGTGCAGAAGGCAGCTTATAGATGTTTCTCTCTCAAACACATATGTTTCTCTCTCTCTCTCTCCCTCTCTCTCTCAAATCAATAAAATCATATATTTTTAAAAGATTACATAAAAGGCACTGTTTGCAATTATTAAGAAAATGAGCCGTGTCCAGTAAGGGGAGTTTGATTGCATGGTATGTATATTATAGTATATGTATCTGTTACACTGAAATGGCACATATGAAGAAGCTCATCGCCATTAATAAGAAAGAAGTAGACTTATACAAGTTGATATGGAGCAATATGGTCGAGGTATACCAGGGGGTAAAAGCAAGTAGCCAGACAGTAATATAACATGATCCTGTTTTGTAAATACCTATCTAATAAAAGAGTAATATGCAAATTAACCATCACAGTTAGGTGAACAGTTAGGAGCCAGTGCTCCCGGATTGCGGGAGAGATGTCCAACTGCCGGTTTAGGCTCAATCCAGCATCAGCCAGAGCCACAGAGCCAGCTGGAGAGCAGGCGGGAAGGCTTGGCTTCCTGGGCCACCCTAGCAACCCAAGAATGGGGCTGGGGCGATCAGGCCAGGAGGGGAGGGCAGTGTTATAATTACAATAGGGAGGCTTATTCATTAAAGTAGTAACAGTTTTCATTTTTTATACCATATACCATTTGTAACTAGGATAAAAGGAAACCAACACAAATTATTTTTAAAGGAAAATAAAAAATGTTCAATGTTTTAGCTATGTAATATTTTTAAAAATATATTTGATTGATTTCAGAGAGGAAGGTAAAGATAGAAACATCAATGATGATAGAGAATTATTGATTGGCTGCCTCCTGCACATTCCAAACTGGGTTTTAAAACCTTTCCCTGCCCCTCCCCGGAGGCAGCACCTCTGGGGAGGGGGGGGAAGGAGGAGGGTGGGGAAGTAGGGGAACCATGGGGTGGCAGTGCGCCTAGGGCAGCATTGGGTCTGGCATCTGTAATATTTTATTATCTAAATTTTATACATTTCTGAAACAAAAAATGGTTTAGGCCCTTAAATTGAGGGGGAGGGGTTTACATATACTTCTTTTCTAGGAATTTATTCTACAAAAAAACACTTGCACAAAACAGTGAAGACTGTGTAAAATCGTGTAGATATAGAGAAGATATAGGGAAGCTATAGAAATAGAGTAGGGGGAAATTTCATATTATATATGAAAAAAATAAATCACCTGAGATTTCATTACCCAAGTATTCGATGTTATTGGTATATTTCCTTCCTTTTAATGTCAATGTCACACTTTTCTATACACATACATTTTATCTGCTGCATTTTCTTGTGACATTACCATAACTTTAGAAACTGCCTCATTTTCTTTTCCTATGCTGTATCTGGAAGTTGTCTAAAACAAAACATTTGCAGTTTTACCCTCCCATCTCTTTGTTAACCTCATTTAAATCTTGTTTTCATGCTGTCACCAAGGATAAAACTCCAGCTTCTTCCAAAACAGAGACCAAGGAAACGATCGGATTTCTTGAATGCTCAACTCAGCACAATGACTTGGCTGATGGAATAAGTAATACATGCTGAACAGTGGCACACATGGCCTCAGGAATAAACAGCTGGTTGAAACGGTCACAATTCTTGCAAAATCTCACATATTAAGAAAATAAGACCCTTGGTGAAATAAAACCAATGAGGAAGATTGACTTAATCTGATTCTGATTGGAGTGAAAAATAGTATAAGCAGCTAGGAAAACTTACCTAGAAAAAAAGTCCCTTTCTTTCTTTCTTTCTTTCTTTCTTTCTTATTGATTTTAGAGAGGAAGGGAGAGATAGAAACATCAATGATGAGCGAGACCCATTGATCTGCTGCCTCCTGCAAATCCTGTACTGGGGATCTAGCCCACAACCCGGGCATATGTCCTTGACCGGAATTGAACCCGGGACCCTTCAGTGGATAGGTCAATGCTCTATCCACTGAGCCAAACCAGCTAGGGCTAGAAAAGAAGTCCTTGATAAGCCCAGCTTATGTACTTGTCCCTTTAACTGACAGGGAGACTCCTAGTGGATTCGGAAAGGCAAAAAGAAGGGGTTTATGTAACTGAGTGCTGATGGAAAATTTTATTCAAGTGGTTGACTCACCTAAGAAAGGAGGAAAGAATGATTGGGGTGACAATGATGACAGGTCCAAGTCTTGAGTGTTTAGCTACGTGAGACTCTACTGTATTACACTCAGAGTTATTTTGGGATGGTCACAAGAGTACTTGAACCTTGAACAAAGAACCTCTCCTTGACTTACTTTTGCAGATGGGAGTAAAGTGTTTTAAGTGTCTAGAATTTGAAGCAACTGTGAAACCCCAACCAAAAGGCTAGTGAGTAGGGGTCTTTTCCATTCTTTTGGTCTGCCTTTCTCCTGCAAAACCCTGTAGCATTCCCAAGCCCATGTTTAGTCCTGTTTTCCCATAGGATTTGTAATCCCCTGCTGACGGGAACATTGGATAGGACTGATGAAACCCAGTGGGTATATGATATAGTTGGCCACAGGTACAGTATGAAAATCTTAGTTACACTTTGTTTTAGCCAACCTCACAGCACTGCTCTGAGTAATGGTGGGAGTTGCATTTAAAAAAGGAAAAATAGCAATACCAAGCGTACATGCCCAAAGTCATGTTCCCTTGCAGATAAGCAATTCAGGAATATTCAAGCCTTCAAGGCTTTCCTCTGAAAAATATAGCAGAATACATGTTAAAAAATAATACAGAGAAAAACACTTGAAAAAAGAATAAACAAACCACACTATGGTTAGTTGCAAAATATGAACTTCCTGCCAAGTTCAACATTACTCCATATCTCCTTTGGAAAACATATCTGTGACAAGTTAAGACATCTATCACAAGCCCTGTCTTAGATTAGTGCCTTCCTTTCATTGACCTGAATTGACTAAGGCTCAAATAAATAAAGATCTTTCGTTCCAACAATAGACTTCCAGGGTAGTTATAAATATAGACTCAAACTACTTTCCTCATGAGGTTAGGTTTTAGTTTCTGACATATAAAGTGCTAATGGGCCCAGCCAGTGTGGCTCAGTGGTTGAGCATTGACCCATGTACCAGGAGGTCGCAGATCAATTCCTGGTCAGGGCACATGCCCAGGTTGTGGGCTCAATCCCCAGTAGGGAGCATGCAGGAGGCAGCTGATCAATAATTCTCTCTCATCATTGATGTTTCTATCTCTCTCTCCCTCTCCCTTCCTCTTTGAAATCAATTAAAATATATATGTATATTAAAGTGCTAATGGTTTACGTGAATATCTGGTCAAAAATCTGCAGTGCCCCCCAAAAATATCAGCAATGCTCTCTCCACTTGTAATACACTACGATTGTATTAACCAAGGCAATAACTGAGGCAAATGAAAATTTCTCCCAGGCCCTTCGCTTTCTTTCCTCACCCCATTCAGATTTAACTATAATGCTCAAGTTCTATTTCATCAAAACATCTCTCTATATAAAAAGCTAATGTGCTAAGTGTCTGACCATCCAACTGGTCGCTATGACACACACTGACCACCAGGGGACAGATGCTCAATGCAGGAGCTGCTGAGGTGCTGTGACTTGGCAGCAGTGGTTCTTGGGTGACGCACCCCAAAAACAAAGAGGAGGGAACCTGATTCCTTGCAGGACTGTGCGATTCCACCTTTGGCCAAGGGTTATGTTGTTGCTGGGGCACTGTTGGCCCCGAATCTGGTTTACTGCACACTTGCATTTGCATTCCACACCCTGTACTACAGCAACTTTGCAGAGTGCCCTCTAGAAATCCAGGAACCCTCGGGGGATATTGGAGAGCCTGTTTCAGCCAGTTTCTGCCTGATCCCCACAGGCCAGGCCGAGGGAACCTACCTGCCAGAGGGACCCCTGCTCACTCTGCAGATGCTGGGGAGGGGCACAGGAGGTTGGCTCCAGGGCATGTTCAGCCCATCTACCCAATCCCGCCCTGCTGGCCACCTTCTAATTAATTTCCTTTCAATGCGCACGAATCCGTGCACCAGATCACTAGTTTAATACAAGAAGAAAAACATTCTCAATTCTCAATCACAAGAGGGCTAAATACTCTTGGTTACAGTTTATCAAGTACAATAATCCTATGTGGTAGGTAGTATTATTATCTTTATTTTACAGATGAGGATACCCAGGAACAAAAGTTTCCATATTTTGCCCAAAGTTTCATAGCTAGTAAGTGGTGGAGATGAGATTAGACTTTAGATTGTCAGGTTCTAAACCAGTGGTTCTCAACCTTCCTAATGCTGCGACCCTTTAATACAGTTCCTCATGTTGTGACCCAACCATAAAATTATTTTTGTTGCTACTTCATAACTGTAATTTTGCTACTGTTATGAATCATAATGTAAATATCTGATAAGCAGGATGTATTTTCATTGTTACAAATTGAACATAATTAAAGCATAGTGATTAATCACAAAAACAATATGTAATTATATATGTGTTTTCCGATGGTCTTAGGCAAACCCTGTGAAAGGGTCATTCAACCCCCAAAGGGGTCACGACCCACAGGTTGAGAACCGCTGTTCTAAGCCCATATTCAGAAACGGACATCCTCAGGGTCTCATTTTGTCTTCCCAACTCAATGATAATCTCATGTGTTTTTTTATTTGTTTGTTTTTTATTGTTTAAAGTATTACATGTCTCCTTCTTTCCCCTCCTTCCCCCTGCCCAGCCACTCCCAACTCTCAGGACAAGCCCCCACCTCCCCAGTGTCAGTGTCTATAGGGTATGCCAGTGGTCAGCAAATTTCCAAATCTTAGCTATGGTGATTTCTGCTGCTATGATCATAGAGGTGCATATATCCTTTCTGACTGGTGTTTCTATTTTCTTGGGATATTTTCCTAGAAGTGGGAATACTGGATCAAATGGGAGTTCCATTTTTAACTTTTTGAGGACACTCCACAGTTTTTATCTTCACAGTGGCTGCACCAGTCTGCATTCCCACCAGCATGAGGGAGGGTTCCTTTGTCTCCACATCCTCGCCAGCACTTGTCGTGTGTTGATTTGTTGATGTTAGCCATTCTGACAGGTGTGAGATGGTACCTCATTGTTGTTTTGATTTGCATCTCTCAGATGATTAGTACCTTTGAACATGTTTTCATATGTCTCTCGGCCTCTTTCAAAAGATGTCTATTTAGGTCCTTTGCCCATTTTTTTATTGGATTGTTTATCTTCCTTTTGTTAAGTTGTATGAGTTCCCTATAAATTTTGGAGATTAGGCCCTTATCTGAAATAGCATTGGCAAATATATTCTTCCATGCAGTGGGCTTTCTTGTTGTTGTTGTTTTTCAGATTTTTGTGTGGACATACTTTTTTATTTCTTGGGGATAAATGCCAAGGAATGCAATTGCTGGCCACATGGTAGATGTATTTTGTTTAATTGTCTCTGAAACTGACTATTTTCCAGAGTGGCTGTACCATTTCACATTCCCACCATCAGTGTGTGAGTAATCCAGTTACAGCAGCATCAGCACCAGCCTTTCACTCTGACCTTATTTAACTTGATCAGATCTCTAAAGACCGAGGTTACATCAATAGCTACTGGAAGTTGAGGCTTCAGCATATCTTTTTGACGGACACAATTCAACCCACAACCTGTCTTTATTTCTTTGGGTGATGATATGTCTGACTTCCAGCTTTGCTTTATGATTGGGGCTTGCTTTGTTCTCATAGCCTGATCAGAAGTGCCCTCAATTGTTGAGTCTTTCTGAATTCTACTCAGACCTCCAAAGTTTCAAAGATTTGATAATAATGAAT
>NW_006294778.1:5847673-5856805 GCF_000327345.1 Myotis davidii
TATGGATCTGAGGAGTTGTAATCTGGATGGTCCCACTCTGACCACTGGGTACACTGGCTCTTGGATCTAAGGAGGTGCTAATTTAGCCTCTGCCTGAGGCTACACAACAGGAGCTACGAAGAGATCTTCAGATTCCCCTTCTTTGTTTGGGGTTTTGAGGTGCCCAGGTGAGGCCCAGCTGTGAAGTAATGCAAGCTGCTGTAGGGTCTTGGGCCTCCTCTTGGAAGTTCTGGGTCTGTCTGGCCCAGCTGCAGTTTCTTAGGTAATTTTCAGAATGAAAAGGGTCAGGGCATTCATATGCAAAAGCCTCTGCTGCAATTTGGGTGGTGCCGGGTCTCAGGGAATCAACAGCGTGGAGCAAGCAGCTATGGCTGATCCTCAGCCCTGCCCTAAGAGGCCCCGCATCTCAGCATCGCAGTAATTGCTGCAAGCACTGCTGAGAGAAAGCTGCCCTCAAGTTCCAAGTTCTGCCTAGTGACAGACAGTCCAGTTTCTCCCCGATGAGTCTGGGTAGTGCCAGGCAGTCCAGTTTCTCCCCGTATGAGTCTGGGTCCCCAAAGACTTCCCATAACTGGAGTTCAGAACAGTCAGGAGCTTGTGACTCCCTCCCAATTCAAAAAGACAGCCGCGTCCTCAGTTGCCAGCCCTTGCCACGTGCGCCTCCGGACCTCTGCACTTTACTTCCGCACTGCATCTCCTATGAATCTCAGTGTGCTTTTCTCTTTCCTTCTAGTTGTAGAATTTCCACTCAGCCAGCCTTCCTGTAGTTCTGGATGATGTCTGTTTTGTCTTTTAGTTGTATTTTTGAAGTGGTTGTGGGAGGCAGCAATTTCCAGTGTTTACCTATGCCGCCATCTTGGTTTCCCCTGTTGTTTTGTTGATGGTTTCTTTTGCTGTGCGTAAAATGTTTATTTTGATGTAGTCCCATTTGTTTATTTTCTTATTAGTTTCCATTGCCCTAGGAGCTATATCAGTAAAGATATTGCTATAACATATGTCTGATATTTTGCTGCCTATGGAGTCTTCTAAGATTTTTATGGTTTCCCATCTTACATTTAAGTCCTTTAACCATTTTGATCATTCATGTTTTTTGAGCTCAATTCAGTGGGATGTGTTTGTTCCTGATTTGCTTCTTCAATAATTCACTTTCACTCATGATACTTAAAAATTTAAGCAAAACATCTTTTCCAAAGATATCAGATTATTTTATACCCATGGATAGAATTCATTCATCAACTGTACAAATTCTACCACACTAGTTACATTCAATAGCCACATCAATGAGTAGAAAAGATATTTTAAGTTACAACCAGGTGAATGGGTCCTCTCCACCCTGGCAAACCCACCTGCTGTTACTCTTTTCACGTGCCTTTCCACTCCTCCTAACTTGGCTCTCCTCTTACATTTGACTATGACACATTTGTTCCTACAGGTTGCCAAACATCCTTGTGATGGGACAAAAAAAGAAAGTCATATAAGGGTATCCACAACTTCTTTCTTCTCTGTCCTGCTAAAGAGAATTCTCCCTCTTCCAGAGCCCTAAAGTGAAAAGGTTCTTGTTATTTAATAGAAGAAAAGTTAGGTCAATTCCAAGATTAGGAAACTCTGGTCAGAGAGGTTGTTTTTCCCAAAGTTCATGTTACTACTGAGTGATAGCACCAAGATTCTAAATTTAAATATTGTAGGAATTACATTTTTTAAAAAATATTTTTTTATTGATTTCAGAGAGGAAGGGAGAAGGAGAGAGATAGAACCATCAAGGGAGGATCACTGATTGGCTGCCTTTTGCACATCCCACACTAGGGATCAAGCCCACAATCTGGGCATGTCCTTAATCAGGAATCAAACCATGACCTCCTGGTTCATAGGTCAATGCTCAACCACTGAGCCATGCCAGCTGGGCAGGAATTACATTTTATTGATGCTTGTATCCCCATAGCTTGATGTCAAGCAAACACTAAGTGCTTGGTCCAAATTTGTTGTATGAATCAAATGATTAGGAAGGAAAAGAGGGAAGAAAAGAAAGGCAATCAATATCAAGTGATGTGTATTACTATGTTTGAACATGGCTGAAGTTCATACTTAATTCTGTGTGAGAGTTGGTTGTGTAATAGTGAGGTACTAAATTCAATTGTTCTTGGATGTCACTGAATAAGCCATTCTCTTTCTGTGTTTTCTTTCACCAGGTATTTTGCCAACCAATAGGATGCCTACTGCTTACTAGTCACTTCAGGGTGAAATAGAAACAAAAATGGGTAGGGGTGATAATGTAGTTGGGGGTGTCACATTATAGAACCCAAGAGTTCCAGCACAGGATGGTAGGTGCTCCGGTGGAGGCTGTACCCAATGCCATACATAGTGGACAGTGATTCTATCTTCTATGGAAAGAAGAGAAGAGAATAATGATTCAGGAAATTTCCCAGAGGAGCCTTGGAGGGTGTGCAGGGCATTCTTAACAGAGAAAGCAGCCCAGGCAAGGGCATAAAGGCGTGACCACCAAGCTGTATTCAGAGACTAGTGGGGCTGATTCAAGGGTGCCGGTAGGGTCTTGCCTAGTGCCAGGAGTGGAGGCTGACAGAGAGGCTGAGCCAGGCTCTGAGGGGCCTTATCTACTCTGCTAAGGAACTTGAACTTCCTCTTTTTATTAATAACCAGGCTTATATAGTTTTCCTGCACAATACATGGTATCTGTGTGTCCCTGCCCTTCACTCTAAGTGAAACTGCTTCTAATGCCTCTACCAGCCTGGACAAGACATCCTAGAAGACACTCTAGTTTGGTAAGACTTCAACTTCCAACCAGCACCTGGGGATATTCTGGGAGACGTGTGTGTGTGTGTGTGTGTGTGTGTGTGTGTGAGAGAGAGAGAGAGAGAGAGAGAGAGAGAGAGAGAGAGAGACATTTGTCCCATGCATACCACAAATATTATATTTATTGTCCAAGATTAAGCAATTTTGTTTCTTGGATTTGTTTTTAATATTACACATGTAAGTTGTTACATAATTAGCCAATTTTAAAGATCATCCAAATTAAAAAGGCAAATAATTACCATGTTAAAGTACCAACTACTGGCATTTACAAAATGTTTTGACTTTTTGATTTTAAGTATTGTGTAAATAAGTTTTACATAATTAATGTAAAACACATGTTGTGTTGTATTTTTTCACTTAATGGTATCTCATAGAGTTCTGCATTCAACTATTCACTCACTCATTCATTTTACTATGAAGAAGTAGTAGTAACCATAGTGATATGCACAATCCTCCTACCCTCGGAGCAAATCTGTGACTTAGATACTATTGTTATCCCCATTTCAAGATGAAGAAGCTAAAGCTCCAAGATTCTAAGTGAGATCCTTAAAGTTACATAACCAGCAAGTCAAAGAGCCAGAAGTCAAACACAGACCCAACAGATACCTAGTTTGGCCTTTACTGGTCTATTGCAATGTGCTTAGTACATTATGATTTGCTGAACTACTCCCTAGTTTTTGGCTATGTTGGTTTTCTATGGCACTGCTAACGAAAAAATTATACCTTTTCTTTTTTAAAGGATATGGGAGGGGAAGCTATTTTGTCGAGATATATCCCAAGGTATTACCCAGTTTAGAACCCTTGCTTATGTACTCTGATCCTTTCCACAAAACCACTGATTTTCAAGGCCCCCAATTGTCTGTCAATATATCTACCAGCACTGAGGGTCTTTTACCTCACATTTTATTTTATTTTATTTTCATACCTCAAAAGGAATACCTGTTTGGTTTTTGCCATAGGCCAGACAACACAATGAACAAATGTTTTCATCAGTAGTACCCCTCAACTACAAATATCACCATGCCCCCCAACTTCAAGGTAATTAGTGGTAAGAGTTGAAGAATATTCTTCTATACCTTTCTCTAGCTCAAATATAATGGTATTACTTTTTACTTGAGTGGACTGAACTATACATATCACAATGCAACTTATTAATTTCTCTCACTATATTATAAATGTTACTCAAAGTCAACAACACACAGCCCTAATTTATTATTTCTATTAATATGGATATAACACATATTTTCCACACTAATGGAATTATTATTTTTGTTTATTGAATTTATTGGGGTGAAGTAATATTTTTGCCTGAATAATTCTGCAATAAACATCCTTGTATAAATATCATTGTACTCTCATGCTTTTCTTTATTCAAGAAAGACTCCAGAAAGAACGAAAGGGTACAGTGCTCTGGGGGTCCCCCGGGTCTGTCTCTTGCTTCAACAGTGTTTGGACGAAACAGGCCCAGGGATACCCCTTCTTCCAGCCTTCGGCAACCCTCCACTGTCTTTTCCAGTCACCACCTTCGGAATCATCAGCCATCTCGGCCTTCAAGACCAGCTAACACCGTTTAGGGGTTGTTTTTTTTACCTTAACTTCTCTCTCTCTCTCTCTCTCTCTCTCTCTCTCTCTCTCTCTCTCTCTCTCTCTCTCTCTCTCTCTCTCTCTCTCTCTCTCTCTCTCTCTCTCTCTCTCTCTCTCTCTCTCTCTCTCAATCTCTCTCTCTCTCTTTTTATCCTCTCTAGAGGATATTTTTCCATTGTTATTTAGACAGAGAGGGAAAGACAGAGAGAAATATCTCACATTGATTGGTTGCCTCCTGCATGAGCCCGGACTAGGCCGGGCCAGGGAGGAGCCTGCAACTGAAGTACATGCCCTTGAGCAGAATTAAACCCGGGACCCTTTGGTCCACAGGCCAATGCTCTCTCCACTGAGCCAAACCAGCTAGGGCTGACCTTAACTTCATAAAGCTGAACAACCATGATCTCCCAAGTTCGTCCGAATTATACCACCGAGGAAGAGGCTGCCGTCACCTGCCTGGTCACACCGCATCCGCGGGCCTCCTGCACTTACCTCTCTCTGGGCTTCGGTTTCCACCTCTACCATGTGGCTCTGCAGGGCCTGGGCCACTTCTTCCCAGACTTGCGGAGAAACGCGAGGGCGCTGAGCATCTCCTAAAGATGCAAAACCAGTGCAGTGGCCACATTCTCTCCAGGACGTGCTGAACGGAGAAGCGCGAGGGCGCTGAGCATCTCCTGAAGATGCAAAACCAGTGCAGTGGCCACATTCTCTCCAGGACGTGCTGAAGCCTTCCCAGGATGAGTGCGGTGACACTCAGGTCACCATGGAAGCCACCAGGGACTTGGAGAGGAACCTGAACCAGGCCCTTTTGGATCTGCGTGCCCTGGGTTCTGCCGGCGCAGAGCCTCGCCTCGGTGGCTTCCTGCAGAACCACTTCCTGGGTGAGCAGAACAACTTCCTGGGTGAGCAGGTGAAACTCATCAAGAAGATGGGCGACCACCTGACTTACCTCTGCAGGCTGGCCGGCCCCAGGCTGGAGGACTTTGAGGAGCCCCTGAAAGGCTCATCCTCAAGCATGACTAGGAGCCTTTGGAGCCTAGAGGACTTTGAGGAGCCCCTCTGCATTCCCTGGTGTCTGGCTTTTGCCTGGACTTCTCCCCTAAACTTCTAGCCATTCTTTTCACCACCCTGGAGCCCTCTCCCATGCTCTGTGGACCAAATGGAAACAATAAATTTTTTGCAGAAAAAAAAAAAGAACCAAAGGGTATGGGAGCTTTTCAATTTTAATGTATACTGCTACATTTCTTCCCCTAGATGTGGTAGTGGCTCAAATTTCTAACAGCATTGATGGCAATGTCTATTCCTTCATATCCTTGTCAACACTGGATATTATTCATCTTTTTAATATTTCCCCAAATATTTTCCCCCCAGAATGATATGTTACTGTTTTAATATGCATTTCCCTGAATACCAGTGACTGAATATCTTTTCATATATTTATTACGTTTATTAACCCTTTAGGAATTTTCTCTTCTATGAATCCATTTTTATTCATAAATACTTTGCAATGTGTTGTTCTATTTGGAAATCCATGCACGAGAAACAATTAATGAAGTGATAAATGTAGAAGTACTTACTTCAAATGGAGAGAAGAGTTGTAGAGAGGGGTTGATTGTAGGTGTTTCTATTTATTATTTTTAAAAATTTACTAATAGAGCGCATTACTCTACACCAGTGATTTACAATTGCTGTGCTGCAAGAATTTTATTTTTGTTGATATAGAGAAAGGCAGAGAGAGAGGCAAGAATTTTTAAAACATGCAATACCTGGCTATTTAGTCAGGGGCACTGACCTCTTTTCCAACAGTTAACACAATAGTCATCTGATGTGGATGAATCAAACTTGTACATATTTTTTTGTCATGTCAGCAAAAAAGTATAATATATTCTTTGGTGTGGTGCATAAATTTAGTATTTAGTTTATGTGTGCCATGAGATTAAAAAGGTTGAAAATCGATGCTCTACACACACACACACACACACACACACACACACACACACTTCCTTTCTTCTCCTCTTTGTTTGTACCTTTGCTTTGCTTATCTTTCTCCATAGCAGACCCTGTTGTGTCTATCCCTGTCTATGTCTACCCCTGTCCCCGGAGCATTAACCACTCCAGTACCTGCCTGAAAAGTCATCTTCACCTAAGGACCTTTTCTTAGCCAGGCCAAGTGAGTGGGAATTGGAGGATAAATACCTTCGTTTCCTCCCCTCCGGGGAAGGGAGATAACTTTGAGATGCAAGCCAGAGACTTCTCACCAGAACCTGACCAAGCTGGCGTCCTGATCTTGGCTTTCAGGCCTCCAAAATTGTGAGGAAATAAATCTCTGTTGTTTAAGCCACCCAATCTATGGTACACTGAACTGACACCCCATTTTATAGATATTCATAGCATCATGCTCCTGTCCTTCAACAGTCCTTATAAAGTCATGTTTAATTAGTAAAATAAAATGGATTAATTGGTGTGATTAAATAATCCCCTCCCCCAAGAAATTCAGCTTTATGAGCACTAGGCCTCTTGTCTCATAAGGCTTATCATAAGAATTAGCTTCATGCGGAATAAAGGGCCCCATGCTTGGTTTAATGTGCTGCTACCACCATCTTGAAATTCTGAATACATTTTGAAGAAGAGGCCCTGCATTTTCCTTTTGCACTCTGACCCCACAAATTATGTAGCCAGTGCTTCTTTTCATATATCCCAACACCTAGCACAGTGGCTGGTACAGACCAGTAGTAACTCCTCAATAAAGATAGTTGAGTGAATGAATGAATAAATGAATAAATAACTGACTGAATATAAAGTACCCAGAGCTGCCCGGCTGGCATGGTTCAGTGGTTGAGCATTGACCTATGAACCAGGAGGTCATGGTTTGATTCCTGGTCAGGGCACATGGGTTGTGGGCTCACTACCCAGTGTGTGGCATGCAGGAGGCAGCTGATCAATGACTCTCTCTCATCATTGATGTTTCTATCTCTCTCTCTTCTCTCTTCCTCTCTGACATCAATAAAAATATATTTTTTAAAAAAAATTAATTAATAAAATAAAATAAAAAATAAATTACCCAGAGCTAAGAATTGTGGCCGGGTCTGTCTGACCCCAAAGCCCATGCATTTTCTGCCTCTCCATTTACTGCTATTTGCACTCAGATATGGAGCTGGGTTTGACTTAAATCTGCCCAGAGATCTTCCTCTCACACTCCTTGCTCCAATTACTTTCTCCTGGGGCATATCTGGGGTAGTGTTGCAGAGGCAACATTCTCTGGCATAAACATCCCTCTGAGTCATAGACCAATGCCATCGCCAGGGGCCCAGACAGCTGCAGCTGTCAGGTATCTGTGAGTTACTTTGAGCTGGCATGAAAAGTATCTCCTGATTGGTTAGATCTACCTTATATCCTGCCCCCAGATCTGTAGGACTGGCATTTCGACAGAATACTTTGATATCATATGAGACTACAACACCAGATGCTGAAAGGAATGAGCCTCCTCGAATTCAGTTGAGATAATCCCTTACCTCAAAATTAATTTGAATTTTATCTACAGCCCTTGACCTTTCTGTGGTCATAGTTCATTAGCAGGGGCAACGTAAAAGGATTACACTTGAAATCAGGAAACTGGGGCAGTTGTAGAGAATTGACTCAGTTTCGGTAAAGGGAATTTGTGAATTGGATCATCTTCCTAAAGCCAGGAAGTCTATCTTTATGGTTAAGGGCGCAGCAAAATAGATTTGCAAAATCCTACCCTGAAACAGTCATCAAAGCTAAAGGGCTGGGGCCGCCTTTGGTGCATTGCCCACTGGGTAAATATTTAGCTCTTTCAGCATTCCAGAAATGAGCTCTGTGCCCACAAACCATCTTCAAATGGCAAGCCTGGGGGGATTTGGGCTCAAAGAGAATTAGCTGGTGTGTTTTCACCATGTATAAAGCACACCCTGGGTGAGGGGTGAGGGGTGAGGAGCAGGGGTTGCTATGCAAATGGATCAGCACTAGGAATAACATGGCCTAACATTCTTTAAATAAAAAGCTGAGCAGGGCCTGTCTCCTGAGATTGTGCTTTGCCATATTGACCATGTCAATTACCCTATTGTGGTCACTCCATTGTTGCTTTAGTTTGGCCTCTTGGGTTTACAATGCAGTGGTAGATAACAGATCCTGGCTACTTTGGGCTCCTCATAAGGGTGGAGGGTATTATCTTTTGGATCTATAAGTTTAAATGGCAAGTGGTTAGAATCTCAAGAAACCAATTGCCTCAATGACTCAGTGGACCCTAGAAAAGTCTTACAGGCAGGGTGTAAGGTCCACATGAATCTCTGGTGGGTACAGAAAGGACACAGACATATTCATCCACCCTGGACAGATCAAGAACTCTCAAATGTCAATTCACTCTCTCTTTCTGATATCGTCCCAAGAGAATGCTGGGCCAAGAATGTCTCCTACCAGCCACTCAGCTCTCATATAATAATAATATTGATAATAACAATAATAAAGCAATTGATTATAGTTTATCTACATATATAGACACTGACTTATTTGTTGACTTATTTATTCCCCACAACAGCCCTCTGAGGTAGGTATTATTGCTACTCTCCTTTGACAGGGAGGAAACTGAGGCGCCGAGTGTTATGTAGGGTCACTCTACCTGGAGAAGGGACTGGATTGTTTATTCTAGTAACATTTCCAGAGGATTGCAAAGGTGACTTAAAATATATTTTTTAATGAACTCAAAATGCTGAGAGCTGAGGGGGT
>NW_006294778.1:5858934-5874806 GCF_000327345.1 Myotis davidii
TGTGAGAGAGACACGTTGATTGGTTACCTCCCACACAGTCCCTTCCTGACCAGTTGGGAATTGAGCCTGTAACCGAGGTACCTCCCCTTGACCAGAATTGAATCCAGAACCCTTCAGTCTGCAGGCCGACACTCTATCCACTGAGCTAAACCATACACTCTTATATTATATTATACTGTCTCTTAATCCAGTAGCAGAGCCTTTCATTGCCAATAGTTGCATTTTGTATAGGACTATTAGCAATGTGAATGCACTGTTGGCATGAAGGATGAGTTAACAAATATGGAAAGAAAGAAGAGGAGCAGAGATGTCATTGAGATTATCGGCAGTAAAATCCCAAAGCAGCAAGACATGTTGTCTATTCTCTTCAATACATGTAGCTCTGCGATGCTATTTATTGTATAGAATGCTTCCTCACTTTTAGACTCTGTCCTGGCTCAAGCCTTTGATAGACAGATACCAACAATCAATCTACATTTTTCTTGGTCTTCCTCTCCCCCCAACTCCTCCCCCCTCCCCTCGCCCCTCCCCCACCCTCCCTTCGACTAATAGAAGAAACACTATCCCTCTTGATGATTTACCTTGGGGCTTATCAACATAATACTTCCCTCTACTCAGCAACTTCATTCATTCATTGATTTGTTCTTTTATTCCCAAGTCAGACAAGGGCTTTGCCTTACTATGTTGAGAAAATATGAGCTCTTTCTCCTCCTTTATGCAGACCCTAAGGGAGAAAGGATGTGGGGCCATGAAAGAGAGGAGAAACAAACAAACAAAAACAAGAAGAGAGGGACTCCGTGTGAAGTGGAGGGGGCTATGGTGGTCATGGCTCAGAGCACAGAAGAGGACAATGTCTGTCCTTGCTCTCTCTGTCCAGCTGCTATAACTCCCTCCATCACAGTCTGAGCTTTTCCCCTCTCACCCTCTGTCATGCTTTTCCCGTTCTGATTTAGAAGCCTCTTTCAGGACTTAAGTTTTCTATTTTTTTTTTTTCATCTCAAGCTGCAAAGGTGCAGAGTAATTAGCCATGTTAGTCATGCAAAAATAGGAGGTGGACCACAAACAATGTGGGTCCTGATGACTCCAGAAAACTTTTTTATAAGACCTAAAAATATATCTCAGAGTTATAAGGTGAAATGGTGATGCCCGGAGACTCAGTAAAGTCTGAAATGTGAACAGTGAGTCCTGGACTTGGAATTTCCTGGCACTGGATAGGATAGGCCAAGGAACACAGCATTGGGGCAGTCCAATCGATCCCTTAAGAATAGCACAGCTCTAGCTGGTTTGGTTCAGTGGATAGAGCATCGGCCTGTGGACTGAAGGGTCCTGGGTTTGATTCTGGTCAAGGGCATGTGCCTGGGTTGTGGGCTCGATCCCCAGTGGGGGGCGTCGTGCAGGAGGCAGCCAATCAATGATTTTCTCTCATTGATATTTCTATCTCTCTCTCCCTCTCCCTTCCTCTCTGAAATCAATAAAAATATATTTTTAAAAAAAGAACATCACAACGCCAGGCTAAAGTTCTGAAGACATGACCTAAGTATTTATTCTTTCTTTTGCCCCCCAAAATTTCATGTGTTGACTCAACAGACACTGGATATCAGGACAGACCTATTTTTAAAAAACACAAATTAGAAAATATTTCCCAACAAAATGGAAAAGAGAGAAAAAAACCCAATAAACAGCATAAGCTTATAAACAACAGCCTGATTTTGTTTTTAAATTTGTATATTTTACTGTATATATATATATATTATATCTGTATATTTTTCAGTTATATCATTTATTAGAATAGAAGCTCCATGAGGGCAAAGATTTTTGTCTATTTTTTTCATTGTTATATTACCACTAGAGGCCCAGTGCATGGCCTGTGCCCTTTCGCAATCCGGGACCCCACTAGTGCACGAGGGGAGCCAGGGAGGGACCGAGGGAGGGCTCCAGGGCATGTATGGCCCATCTTGCTCAGTCCTGATTGGCAAGACCAACACTGCCTGCCACTCCTGCCTGCTGCTCCTGCTCATCACAGCCCCACTGCACCTGCCGCTCCCGCTGCCACAGAGACGCTCATCAGCCATGAGTCCAGTATCTGGCAAACATAAGTCAGCTGAGCAGTGGGAGTGCACTGACCACCAGGGGGCAGACGTTCCAACTGGTAGGTGAGCTTGCTGGTGGGGTCTGGCCAATCAGGACTGAGCAAAGACGGGCTCGGCACCTGGAGCCCTCCCTGGTCCCTCCCTGGCTGGCCAACCTCCTGCATCCCTCCCTGGCCCCAATCATGCACCGGTGGGGTCCCTCGGCCTGGCCTGTGCCCTTTTGCAATCTGGGACCCCTCAGGAGATGTTGGAGAGTCAGTTTTGGCCTGATCCTGCTCAACGCAGGAGCTGCCCCCTGGTGGTCAGTGCGCTCCCTCGGGGGAGCACCACTCAGCCAGAACCCAGGCTCAGGGCTGGTGAGCACAGTGGAGGTGGCAGGAGCCTCTCCTGCCTCCGCAGCAGCGCTAAGGATGTCCAACTGACAGCAGGAGGCAGGCCTAAGCCGCCAGTCAGACAACCCCCAAGGGCTTCTGGACTGCGAGAGGGCACTGGTCAGGCTGAGGGACCCCTCCCCCCAAGTGCATGAATTTCGTGCACCAGGCCTCTCGTGTCTTTAAATTGCTCTATGTGTCAGCTTTCCAAAGAACTGGTCTCTGCCCAGGTCCTGGGGAGGAACTCTAATTGGACATTTGTGGCTATTTAAATTTAAATTAATTAAAAGGAATTGACATCAAACATTCAGCTCTTCCATTGTGCTAGCCACATGTCAAGTGTTCAATAGCTACATGTAGCTGGTGGCCACCAAATTGAACAGTATAAAATACAACCTTTCCAAAATCCCAGGAAGTGCTACTGGATAGCACTGTTATAAGTTTATTTTAATTGTTTTTTATTAACAAATAGTAGTCCTGTGCATGAATCCTTGCGCCAGTAGTGAGCTGCCACCCTCCGGTAGCTCTCTGCACCTGCTTGTAGCTCTCTGCCCCACCCTCCTGCTGATCCATGATCTGGTTGGTCATTATGTAGCAATCATTTGCATATTACATCTTTATTATATAGGATAACAATCAATGTGTCCTTTTGGTCTATTAATTTTTTCTATTTTTTATTTTGACGCTATTACAGATTTTTGCCACTTCCCCCCCTTTACCCATCTCCACCCAGCCCCACTTCCTCCCCTGGCCTTCACCACACTGTTGTCTGTATCCATGGGCTGTGCATTTATGTTCTTTGGCTAATCTCTTCACCTTCTTTTATCCAGTCCCTTCTCCACCCTCCTCCCCTCTGACATTTGTCTGTCTGTTCCATGTATCAATGTGTCTTAAACAATTACAATATGGGAGGCCTCATTTAAACCTCCTAATGACCTCTGGAGAAAGGCTCTATTATTATCTCTACTTCAGAGGAGGGAGCTGAGGCCAGAGGGATTAAGGACTTTAGTCAAGATCATATATCTAGGGAGGTGTAGTTAGGACTTGAACGCAGCCAGCCTGGCACCAGAGTTGGTGTACTTAACCACTGTCAAATACAGTGTGGTTCCCAGACCAGCGGCATCATTATCACCTGGAAACGTAACTGTTAGAAATGCAAACTCTCAGGCCCCACCAGAACTACTAAGTCGGAAACTCCTGGAGGGTTCCAACCTTCTGTGTCTTAACCAGCCCTCTCACTGATACCTGACACACCCAGCACCGTGCTAGGCTTTAGTTATTGGTATCTTTTACACTGGCTATGGTATGCCTTTAAAAATAATTTTAGCAGAATAAAAGAAATAATTGTTAATTAACATGCGTTGAGCACTTACTTTGTAGAAGATTTGGGGGTCAATTTCCCACCCGAATGGACTCAGAGCCATTATCTAACTTGCCTGTGGTCACATAGCTAACAAGTGGTGAGGCAGGGATGCGAATCTGTTATCAGTGGAAGTAGAGTTCTTGGGGTGCCACAAGGAAAAGGCCCCCAGGGGAGGATGGGGTTTTGTGGAAAGCTTTATTGATGATGTAAAATTAAGAGGTTTCCCACCAAGGCCCCATCTCTTACCGCCTTGCCATGGAAGTAGTCCAATCTTGTCTTCAGCAAGGCCAGAATTAAGGCCACTGCCCATAAGTTCTGTTCCGTATTACAGTCCAGTCCAATATCTGCCTGGCTTAGCTTGTGTTCCCAAGCTGCAGTCCATCATGCATGGGTTCTGCAGGGCCATGGACCATGTGGTCAAGGCCACATGCCTATGGAGAGAGAACAGGTGAGTTTCACAGGTGAGTGTGGGTCACGGAGCAAGAGAGAGCAAGAACAAGAGAGAACAAGAGAGAGGGAACTCTGTCTGGAGATTTTAACCAGGAGTTTCTTCAAAGTAACCAATCACCTTTTTAAGATTTCGCATGCTTCTCAGAGGGAAGGTGAGGGAGGGTGTGTGGGTGGGCGATAATCAACCAAAGACCTTGAATGCATAACCCATGGACACAGACAATAGGGTGGTGAAGGCCAGGGGCAGGCTGGAGGGGGTCAATGTGGGGAAAGGGGGACATAGGTATTTAGATTTTTAAAAATATTTAAATAGAAAAAAGACTTTGCATGCTTGCAGTGGCTCCACTGTCCTAGCCAATGATCTTTTTTCAGGCTAGACTGACAGGCAAGCACCTTCACTATGTCACCTCGGCTTCACTGTGCCTGTAGCCATCTCCCCCTTTGCTCGTCTCCTCACCCAGTGATCTGCCGGGAATGGGCCTGTGGTTCCCTGGGGAGCATGAAACTGTAGCTTCCTGATGAAGCTGCCCAGATGACCATGCTTTTAATGTCTTTGCTTTCTTCCCTTTATTAATATTAACTAGTTAATTAGGACGACAACAAATTCAGGCCCCTGGCTCTGATATTCATCCTATTCACCAACAGGTCTTAACGGATAGTGGAAAAGGAACTCCTCGATAGTTTCTCTAAATACAAATGAGTTTTTAAATTCTCTGCTTCTGGAGTGTTCTTCTCTTCTCCTAGAGGAGATTAACTCCTTTCTCTCTAGATCTCATTCTATTATTTTTTTAAAATTTACCCCAACATAAAAATAACTTTTTACATCTACCCTAGAATGTGCCAACCTGAGGTTCAGAACTTTTATTACTGGAGGAATTTTTTATTTCTGGAGGTTTTTAAACAATAAAAATTCATTCATGCATTCCTCATAACAAAATATTGAGTACCTACTCTGTGGCAGGCACAGCCCTGCGCAATGAAGAGCAAACAATGAATGAGACAAGGTTTATGTCTTCATTGGGGCTTTTGTTCTGCTGCAAAAGACACCGACACCAAGCAGGTAAGCAAATAAATAAAAATAATAAATGCAGATTGCAAAACATAGTAAAAAGGAAATAAGCAAGACGCTATGTTAGGGGGAAAATGATGGTCATTCAGTTGCCTTCTTTGAGAAAGTGGCCTTTAGGCTGATGCATGAAGGAGGAGAAGAAGCCTGTCATCCCAGGGCAGTGGTCGGCAAACTCATTAGTCAACAGAGCCAAATATCAACAGTACAATGATTGAAATTTCTTTTGAGAGCCAAATTTTTTAAACTTACACTATATAGGTAGGTACACTGTTATTAACTTAATTAGGGTACTCTTAAGGCTTACGAAGAGCCACACTCAAGGGGCCAAAGAGCCGCATGTGGCTCACGAGCCGCAGTTTGCCAACCACGGTCCTAGGGAATGGCATTCCCGGTGGAAGGAATAGCATGTGCAAAGGCTTGGAGATGAAAAAGAGCTCAGCTGGTTCTAGGAACTGACAGGCTGTGGGGTATAGGGGTTTGGGGAGAGCTAAGCTGAGGTTGGAGATATAGTTAGGGGCCAGGTGATGGAGGGCCACATGGGCCAAAGAAAGAAGTTTAGATTTTATTTTAAGTGGGATTTTAAGCTTAACAAAGGAATGCCCTGATCTGATTTATAGTTTTAAAAAGCCATTCTGGATGCGAAATGATTTTAAAGAGTCAAGAATGGATGTAGGGAGAATAGCTAGGAAGATGACAATGGAGATGAAAATAAGTAGACAAATACAAGAAATAAATAGTGTCCCCCAAAGATGTATACACACACTTTGAATAATTATAAAGGCAGTGCTTATTAAAATATATTTCATTTTCAAAATTGAGCTATCAGCTGCTAAAGTGTGCATACATTTTTTTGGATACCCTGTATTTTGAAGGTAGATGACTGTGTTCAGTATCTGGCTAATAGATGATGAGTTAATATGTGTTCAATGAATGAATGAATAGATAATTCTAGATTGTAGCCCTGGGAAGTGTTTTAATTAAAACTAGTGGCCTGGTGCACAGAATTGTTCACATTGAAAGGAAATTAATTAGAAGAAAGATTCGTGCAGTAATTACATTGCTGCAAAAAATTACATGTCAAAATAGTAGCCTATCTAATAAAAGAGTAATATGCAAATTAAGTGTCACTCTATGACAAAGATGGCAGCACCCACAGCGGTTGGACAGGACGCTGGCGGTGTCACCCCGACAATGTGAGACCAGCAGGCAAGGAGGGGCGCAGGCAGCACCCAGCCGGGCCTGCTAGATGGTGGCCGCAGCGACTGAGGAGCAGGCAATCGGGGCCCGCAGGCAGCACCCAGCAGGGCCTGCTTGCCCATCCCCATGGTGTGGAGCAGGCAGGCCCCACAGAGAGCGGAGAACCATGGAGAGTTGGCCCAAGCCATCAGTAGCACATCCCCTAAGGGTTCCGGAATTGAAGAGGGTGCAGGTCGGGCTGAGGAACCTCCCTCCCTCCTAACTCCCTCCCCAGTGCACAAATTTCATGCACCGGGCCTCTAGTATATAATATAGTATTATAAAATTAAAATACAAAATATTTTAATATTGTTATTTGCCCTTTCTCTATAATAGAAATGTCAGAGATGAAAGAAAATTAGTAAAATGTATATGAAAATAATCCTCCTGTCAAACTCTGGGTCATGCCACAGGACCCAGAGTCAAGTCCCCGCCCAACGCCATGCACCTCAAAATTGCAGACTGAAAACTATAAAACACTGTCAAAGGAAATTAAAGATCTTAAAAGAAATCCCACATTCATGACTGGAAAACTCCCCAAATTGATCCACAATCCTAATCCAACCCCTATCAAAATCCAAGGTGTCTTTTTTTGTAGGAATTGGCAAGCTGATCCTAAAATTCACAGAAAATGCAAAAGATTCAGAATAGCTAAAACAATCTTTAAAAAGAAAACAAAGAGGAGGTTGTGCAAGTCAACGTTTATTTTTAAATTGCCAGTGCATGTCACAGGTACCAGCCGGTTGGTCAGACAGTTGGATGGACGGACGGTTGGTCACTTAGCCTTTTATATATATATAGACTAGAGGTCCAGTTCAGGGATTCATGCATATTGAAAGAAAATTCATTAGAAGGTGGCCGACGGGGCGGAACTGGGCGGGACGGGCCAGACATGCCCTGGAGCCAACCTCCTGCAGTCCCTCCCTGGAGGGACAGCCGCACCAGGGCTCAATGGGCATCTGCAGAGTGAGTGGCATCCCTCCAGCTCCTACTCTCTCCCAAAGAAAAAGGAAAACTTTGTAGGATCAGGCCAAGTTCAGCTCTCCGACATCCCCTGAGTGTCCAGGATTGTAAGAGGGCAGTTCTCAGGTGACACACCCCAGAATTGGGCTCCCACCTCTCTGGTTCCAGGTGCATCACCCAAGAACTGCAGCTGCCAAGTCACCACAGCTCAGCAGCTCCTGCATTGAGCGTCTTCCCCCTGTGGTCATTGTGCGTCATAGCTACCAGTCGGACAGTCGGATGGTCACATAGATATATATATGTATTCCACCAGTATTTATCATGGTGCCTATTTAATAATGATTTGTTGAGCAAATAAATGTGGCAACAGGGACTGTACCAGTAAGACAGACTGGCAAGAAGAGCTCTAATTTTTCTTTTTAAAGTAATAAATTAACAGCTCTACTTTATGGAGCACATTTTGTATGCTAATTATGCATTCATCAAATAGTCCTCACAACAACCCTGTGACATGGTACTGTTGTCACCCCCATTTTACAGCTGGGGAAACGGACAGTCACAGACATACCCTTCAACACATCTACTCAGTGCTATTGACTGCCTTATGCATCAGGTCTCATGGAGAGTAAGTGGAAGATATAGTCTTGGACTTAAGACTGTCTGATTCTGCCTGGCCAGCATGGCTCAGTGCTTGAGCGTTGACCTATGAACCAGGAGGTCATGGTTCAATTCCTGGTCAGGGTACATGCCCAGATTGTGGACTCAGTCCCTGATGTGGGACATGCAGAAGGCAGCCAATCAATTATTTTCTCTCATCATTGATGTTCCTATCTCTCTCTCCCTTTCTCTTGCTCTCTAAAATCAATAAAAATATTTTTTTTAAAAAAGAAAAGACTGATTCTGAAGCCCATGCTCTTTTACGGAGTGGTATGGTAGCTAGTGAAAATTAGAGAATTGAAAAATCTATGACCTCCCTCAATCTTCTCTGTAATTTATAAGCAACAGCCAAGTCCAAAGTGGAAGCTGGTTAGACGGGGTTTAGAACACGCCATCTGCCTGTACCCCTGACCTTTTCCCCTACTCAGAACACTTGTACGCGTGACACCAGGATCTCTGGCTATGGGTGGAGACAGGGAGCTGGCCGGTTCCACAAGTCTGCATTCCCACTTGCTGTCCCAAAGGTCCAACTGCCTGCAGCAATCTGACGTCATGCCCTGATTGCTAAGTCTGGTCTGGCACAGGGACAGAGAGACTCCGGGACGAGGAGTCGAGAATTCTTGCTGGCCACTGGGGAAGGCCAGATAACACCAGGGAGACGCTGGCATGCTAAAAAGAGGCAGTGCTATTTTGAGAATCTGTTCAAATAATGCTTCACAGTGGAAAAAGGGTGGCACCCCGCAGAGGATGTGACCTGATAGGAGTTAGGGCTCAGCCATCAGTGCCCCGGGTTTCTATTTTTATTGCTAAAACTTGCAGTTTGAACCTAAAAAGGTTGGCATCTAAGAAAAAGGTAAAAATTGCCACTCTCCCTCCCAGGAGCATGCCTGTGCATGCCCCTTACCCCATTCCCCGCCCCCCCTCCAAAAAAACTAAACTCTAGCGGACCCCATGAGACTTGCAGCCAAGGGAGCAATGGGCAGCGTCGGCTCATCCCAAGCTACCCCCTGAACCTGCCTCCAAGGCCCCCTTTTCTCTGACTCTCCAGTGAGCTGACAGCAGCCCACCGTGGCTCATTTCTCTCCTGTAACATGTTTAGAGAACCAAAGCAGCCCGCCCAGTCTCTCTCCTGTTGCTTTTTCTATCCCAAGCCCTTCCTTTTTTCACTGTTCCCAGCTTTAATAAGCATACTCTCAAAATAAATAAATACAATTTTAAAGGTAAAAATAGATGTGAAATCTGGAAATTTTTCTGGAAAATGTCATAGAGCAAGATGGGTAATCTATTAAATATACCATGCCATATCTACATAAAAAATATCATGCAACTCTTAAAAGGAAAATATGAAGATTTATTTGTCCACAAAAAAAAATATGTTCAGGCTGCATTTCTCTGTGAAAAGAGATGATTACAAATAGAGTGTATTTTTATGGCATCATTTTGTAAAATATATGCATGTTTATTATATGCCTAGAAAAAGTTTGGAAGGAGCTCTGGTCAATGTGGCTCGGTTGTTTGGGCATCGTCCTGGGCACCATAGGTTGCCGGTTTGATTTCCTGTCAGGGCACATGCCCTAGTTGCGGGCTTGAGCCCAAAATCCCAGGTAGGGTATGTGCAGGAGGCAGCCTATCGATGCTCTCACATCAATGTCTCTCTCTCTCTCACTCTCCCTCTCCTTTCCTTTCTCTCTAAAAGTCAATTATTATATGTATATTAAAAAAGAAAAAGAAAAAGTTGGAAGGCAATTACAAAGAATTAAAGGTGGTTCTTATGCCTTTATATTTATACTTTGCGAGCTTTTTATAAGAGGTATGAATTTTGTGCATACAATTTTTTTAAACGAAGCAATTTCCATCTTGAACCAAAAAACATGGTGATCAAAGAAGTCCCTGACCAAGTGATTATGGAAAATTAATCAGCTATTATGCCCACAGGTTTATAGTCAGTTCATAGGAACTAATCAACATGAAACTCTTTGGCTGGGGCTAGGACTTCTATTTGCGCAGGGATAACAGAAGTCTACTAAAGGCAGAGAGCACTGGGAGAAGAGGAAATGAAGTCTGCAAGATAGGCAAAGTGCTTCAGGCACCTTGACCATGCATGTGCCAGTGTCGAATTCATCTGCCACGTTCCAGTTTTCCTAACTCTTCAATTTAGAGAGAGGGTTTCCCCCCTCGATTTCCCCTCAGCTGGATATTCTGCCTACATGTTGATTTATTTAAACTACATGAATTGTGGAGGCTAAAGAGTTACAAGATCAGCAGTCTCCAAGCTGGAACCCCAGAAGCATCCACGTGTAGTTCTAGTCCAAGCCAAGAGCCCTGAGAACCAGGCGAGCCAGTGGTATAAAGGTCAGTCCAAAAGCTGGCTGGTTTGAAATCCAAGAAAAGCTGATGTTTCAGTCTAAGATCGAAGGCTGAAAAAGATCCATGTCTAGCTCCACCAGTCAGGCAGAAGTTCCTTCTTACTGAGTCTGTTCATGTCTTCCATCGACTGGATGAGGTCCGTCTACATGAAAAGGAGGCCAATTTGCTTCACTAAGGCTACTGATTCAAATGTTCATCTCATCCAGGAACACCCTTACAGACACACTAAGAATATTTAGCCAAATGTCTGGGCACCCGATGGCCCAGTGAAGTTGACACATAAAATTAACCATTACAAATCGACCCCTTATCAACTTGGTACCACATGCATCTCCTTAAATCAATAAATATCTATATAGTTAATATAATGATTGTTCATTTGCTATTTTTTTTAAATATGTTTTATTGATTTTTTTACAGAGAGGAAGGGAGATGGACAGAGAGCCAGAAACATCGATGAGAGAAACATCCATCAGCTGCCCCCGCGCACACCCCCTACTGGGGATGCGCCCACAACCAAGGTACATGCCCTTGACCGGAATCGAACCTGGGATCCCTCAGTCCACAGGCCGACGCTCCATCCACAGAGCCAAACCGGTTACGGCTATTTGCTATTTTTCATGTGCAATTTTAAATATGTAGGAGTTGCAAAATTACTATACTAAAACATAGTCATTTTACTAATTTATACCCTAGAAGTTTGTATTTTCAAGTGGTTGAAAATGTATTGTTTAGACTTCTAATCGAGAAAATGAGGAATCAAGTTATATTTGGGGTCCTTCATTGAAGTGAATATGGTTTTTCTTTGATGTTGGTATGTCATTTATCCCTCAAGACAACCTTGAGAGAGAGAGCAATATCTACCTTATAATGATAAATAAATTGTGTCTCCAAGAATTTAAGTCACTGTCCAAGACTGAAGATTCAAACTCACTCTAGTGTATATTCTCAGAGGAAACCTAACACATTTTTAAAAGTATAACAGCCTTATATTTTGTTATTAATATTTCCTATGCCATAAGTCTCATTGTAATACTATTTCACTTATTTAATTTACTCAAGATTTCCTTTCTCCTACAAATTACTCCTCAGGTAGTTACTGTTTTCTCACCAAAAGCCATATGGCAATCTAAGAAATAATTTTATAAGTTCTCTTATTTATTGCAATGAAAATTAGTCTCTTTTTATTCCACAAGTCAACTGAGCCGAATAAGTTACTCAGTATGGAGGTCATAAGATAGCAAAAGTATTTTTATGAGATGGAATGACATATTCCTTCTGCCACTCAGTGGATATGATAGGTATTCTTGCCCTATAAAAATATTTTTACATCATCCTGATATCATGTAGTCCCTACATATAAAGGCTTCTAAAAATATCCATAAAAGCATTGGGTTGCTTTTGCTTTTGAAAGAGATTTGCAGGGAGAAACATAAAAGAAATAATAATTTCTTGAGACCAAATGAATAGAACAAAAGGTTTTCCTTGTATTTTAAAGCACCTTACATATTTGAAAGTATAGCAATATAATAATTTCTTATAAATGGTCAAAGAAACACTAATGTATTTTACATTGATCATTTAATCTTCTAGTTCTAGATTAGGTTGATTTCCTAGTGATTTTAATAAAATGCCACATATAATATAATGAACAACATAAACTGGTGAACAAAAAGAGACCCAAAGACAGAGAAGCATCTATCAGACCATCAATCCTCAGAGGGAAGGCAGGGGAGGGTGGGGAAGGGGGAGTGATCAACCAAAGGACTTGTATGAATGCATATAAGCCTAACCAATGGACACAGACACTAGTGGGGTGAGGGCACGAGTGGGGGCAGTGGGGCAATGAGAGGATAAGGACACACATCTAATAAATTAATTAATAAAGGAAAAAAGATAGGTATAAAAAATAAAAAGCCACACAAATTAATAAATCATGCCACTGTCTTTGAAGAAAGACTCAGTCAGCGTACAAAAAAAAGGACAATGAATAAAATAAGCAAAGTGATAGATATGTAAAAGATATCTACTTCCCAAAAGGCCATGAAGCAGCAGACAATAAATACACATAAAAGCATACTTGAGCCCTAGTCAGATAGCTCAGTTGGTTAGAGCATTGTTCCCATACACCAAGGTTGTGGGTTTGATCCCTAGTCAGGGCACATACAAGAATCAATCAATGAATGTATAAATAAGTGGAACAACAAATGGATGTTTTTCTCTTTTCCTTCCTCTTTCTTTCTCTAAAATCAATACATAAAAAAAATTTTAAGCATATTTGATAAAGATAAAAAGCAGAAAACAAATATAGACAAAATATGGATAATTAAATCTGAAATTGAGACTGAAAGCGTTTAGACAAATGAATACATACATTAATGGTATTTATTATTACTGAATGTTTAGGATATGATTTCCTAGCCATTGGAGTAATAAGGAAGGAGGAAGAAGCAGATTACATGGAATCAGTGCTAAAAAGAATAGCCCCCTAAAATTCAAGGAGAATGACTCCTGGGGTACATAGACTGAAACCATCCACCAGAAGTAAAAAATCATTTTATGATTTAGTATAAGAATTAATGGAAATACTATACTACATTCTATCATTAATACAATGACATTTGTTTTCATGAAAAAAAATGAGTTTTATTAGCCCTATCTCTGAGTAAAATTTATTCTCCAGAATGCAGTAGCATGTTAATCCTATAGCTTAACACTATACTCCCACAACAAGTTACATTTCCTCTTACCCATGGGAAGTAAATATATACAGTTTGAAAAGCACATGTTTACAAAGTTCTCATTATTGGATTAAAGTCTCTCATTAAGAGACTTTTTAAAGTAAAAATTTTAAACTTAAATATATATGTAGGGCTATACCTTAGGAGATAGTATAAAAAGGAAAGGAAGTAGATTATACCTTAAAAAGCCCAAAACCTAGTCTTGAATTAGCATAGTGCCTGACTGGATTATGATGATATATTCCTAAACTGTTTCCTAACCAAAGCTAAGATAAATCCTTTCTTGGTGAAATAATATCATCTACAGTCGCTATAATTTTTATAGTAAATATCAATACAAAATTACCACACAAATCAAGAGAAAAAATAGACAACAGAAACAGACCCACAAATGATCCATGAAAGGATAGTAACTGCCTTGGCAGGAAGAGAAACTTCAACCCACATGCATACTGAAGGCAAAACTTTAAAACCAAGATGATTTGCTGATTTCTCTCCCTGAGAAGTTTAATATTTGGAGGCACAAGGTATCATGGAAGGTTAAGGTCAACACGGGGTTGAAAATAAGGTGATTACTTGAAAATTTTTAAATGGAACAGTTGCATCCTCAGGTTCTCTATCCAGAAAGGTAAATAACTAGTCATAGAATAGTACATCACAGGTTTGTTTTGTGGAGAAATTGGATCAGAAGGACTCTAACTTAGGTTAAAGGGTAGAGTGAAGTGTGAAGCTGAAAACCTTAATATTAAGTGAACATCTGCTTACTGAATAGTGGGATCCCAGACCCTTATTCAACCTACTCTGAGAAACCCCTAAAACTAGGAATTTGTCTCTCCAGGGTCTCTCTATGAGTATATTAACGACTTTTGTTAATAACACTGAATAATAATACACTTAGCGGATGTTTTTCTCCAGAATGATAATGTTATGAAGATCTGGCATCAGCACAGGTAGAGAACATATATTAACCTATTCCTAAGGTAGTCTTTACATCAGCAGACAGTATAGCACAGTAGAAAGAATTAGATTGACCTGAGTACAGACAATGGAACACTCATTAGCTGGATGACTTTAGAAAAAATACATAAATTATTCTTTCAGTTTTTCTATCGATATAAATGGGAAGTGGGGCTGCTGACAGCCATAGTGTGGAGAGAGAGAGAGAGAGAGAGAGAGAGGGAGAGAGAGAGAAGAAGGAGGAGAAGAAGAAGAAGAAGAAGAAGAAACATATTAATACTGCAGTAAGCTCTAAGTGCTGGTCCATTGTTCTCATCCATAATTGATACATCTTAATGGCATAAGTGACTTGAGTCATTTAACAGCTTATATTGGGTCCTCTCCTTCTTCCAGAAGCTGACATTGAGACAAGAACAAGAATATTAGTAGTGTGAGAGGAGGTTGCAAGAAACAGCATTAGGGGAAGAGGGAAGTATAAGGACATGTCTCAGCATTATCTCAATTACGCAGTAAAGAAGCAGAGGTAAGTACTTATGAAATCCCATCTGTCATTGACTGAGAGCTGCTCCTAAGAGGCCATTACCCTGAGCACTTCCAATGTACCCCTCACATCCTCAGAGTGAGCTCTGGCAACCAGAAAAATGCTCTTGGGAAAAGAATCAGTATCAATTATCTATAAATATAAAAGGCTAAGTGACCATCTGATTGTCTGACTGGCTGACCAGCCAGTACATATGACTCACACTGACCACTAGGGGCAGATGCTCAACACAGGAGCTGCAAAGCTGCAGTGACTTGGCAGTGGTGGTTCTTGGGTTGTGTACCCCAGAACCAGAGAGAAGCGAGCCTGATTCCTCATGGGGGCCACAAGATTCCACCTTGGCCATGGGTTACGTTGTTGCTGGGGCACTGTTGGCCCAAAATCTGGTTTACTGCCGAGCTGCAGTGACTTGGCAGTAATTCATTTTCTTTCAATATGCATGAATCTGTGCCCCGGGCCACTAGTCTTTTATAATTGTAACTGATTATATTTCCAGCTCTCCAAACTTCATCCCAATAAAATTAAATCATAAAACTGGAACATCATAAATACTCCCTGAGCAAGGGAGATAGACATTAATAAAACTTTCATATTGCGAAAATTAGAAACCCCAATTTCTTAGATAAGCTTCAGTTATAGAAATATGTTACAATTTTACTTGATACTGAGAGAATTTAAATACTATGCTGAAACTGCCTTCTCAGAAAGATAAAGTTGTTTAGAGACTATTTAAATTTTTATGACCACAGAAGTACCAAGAACAAAGAGAATTTTGGGAAATTGGCCAGGCATGTCAAAGGTCTTTAAAATTAAACTATACATGCTCTGATCTTTGTTATTATAGTTTAAAAATCAAGTGAACTTTTGTCATTCTTTTGGCTGCCCAGCATGTGAACCCCTTCCTATGTTTGGGGAATTCTTGACCTTATGAGTCTTGGTAGGATGCAGAAATAGTCTCCCAGTATAAAAATTGAAAGTTCCAGATAATTGCTTTTCTAGCTTTCTTTGTAGCCAACATAGGCGCATGAGCAAACCTCAGCTAATTTGAAGTACCCTTCAGTGTACAG
>NW_006294778.1:5874889-5888909 GCF_000327345.1 Myotis davidii
AGTTGGAGCAAGTTAATTTCTGGGGGCAGCAATGATGGATGCTAGTTCTGTTCAGTGACATGTGAGATGACGTAACTTGAGGCATCTAGTGATTGGTAACAATGACAGCAATGTCCTCACTTGACCAGGTCTTTGATGTGGTTTGGTCTTTATGATCCAAAGGCTGCATGGTCTTCAGGCTTCTCAGAAATTCTGTAAGCAATCTAATATCTTTCAATAAATTCCAGTATTTCAGTGAGTCAAAGCTGATTTCAGTTAGCTACAACCAAGAAAGTTTACTGCTTCAAAATTTAGGAAGTGGGGTGTTGTCAGTAGCAAATGCTAAAATATGGAACTGGCAATATTAGATTTCTGAACTCATATTAAGACAGTGCTGCTTGGTACTAAGAAAACACATCTTTTGAATGCCCATTTCAGATACCATTATACGAAAAAAATAAACTGGCAGATTATCCCAAAAGGCAGAACCAGGGATCATGAAGGACATAATAAAGGGTATTCCCTGAAGAGAATGGAAATAGGACCAGTCCCATTGATTGATCAAGGAATCTACTCCTCCCCAGGCAGGAATCTCACCATTCCTGTGCAGTTGGATGAAATGTGTGTTATGGGAAAGTGATTGGGAGTTGTGTTCTGCTCTTGTCCTTTTTCACTCTGACCTTATATTATTGTCTATTGCCAGACTATGAAGAGCAAACACAGTCACAGATCAGAGGAGACTACTGAATGTTTTGTATTAACCATGTTTTTAGCTTCTGTAAACTCGATGTTTTGCATCTGCCCTGTATGCATATGCCAGACACACTTGGTTTTCTGGACAACCCAATCATATGCCTGAGTCACCTTGCCTTAGCCAACTGCCACCCTCATCTTCCCCACACCTCTCCAGAGAGAGTCCTCTAGTCCACTGCAATTTTTAAATTACAAACCAACCAATTTAGAGTCTATATTAAGCATGTCAAACTCGCGGCCCATGGGCCTCATACAGCCCACAACAAGTATTTTTGCGGCCCAGTCAATATAAGAAATGTTTTAATACATTTAATACATTCAATATAAGGTATGTAAGAAATGTTTTAATAAAAATTTCGTAACTTAATTTTTACAATATCCTGTTATACATAATTATTAATAACAAACTACAACATTCACTAATGATTGTTTACTATAATTGTGCATTCATTTCCCTTATGTGCCTTATGCACCAGTACAGCATTTCTCTCCACTAATACTAGCAGTGAATATTTTAGCAGCCGATTGCCACGTCATTAGTCTTGTACTGATTTGTTTGGTGTGTGCAACAGGAAATTTGCTTTCAGAAAACAAGAAAAATAGGTTTATTTGTGTTACGCTTATTAATTTGTGAAATTATTCAGTGGTAGGTAAGTTAATGTTCTTGAGGTCAAAAGTCATTCAGCCCTTTGAGGAACAGTTTTCAAACCAGAAAGTAACATTATCCATGTGAGCATTGGAAATATTTGGGGTCCATTTTATATTTTCAACGTCTAGAGCATCGGTTCTCAACCTGTGGGTTGCGACCCCTTTGGCAAGCGAACGACCCTTTCACAGGGGTCGCCTAAGACCATCCTGCATATCAGATATTGACATTACGATTCATAAAAGTAGCAACATTACAGTTATGAAGTAGCAACGAAAATAATTTTATGGTTGGGTCACAACATGAGGAACTGTATTTGAAGAGCCAGAAGGTTGAGAACCACTGGAAAGGAGAGATTTTAGGGCTTTTAAAAATCGGCACTGTCCTTTAAAAATCAATTTAAAAAGCAATGAAAAAGAATAAACTCATGGAATATCCAGCAACATTGATTAAATTCATAGATATGATATTGAGGAAAGTAAGACCAGATGCAAAAGAGAAAATACTGTGTGATTCCATCCTATATAATAAAAGAGAAAACATGCAAATTACCCATCCTTCTGCTATACCCAAGCCACGCCCACCAGCCATGTCCACCAGCCAATCAGAAGCCAGTATGCAAATTAACCCAACTAAGATGGCGGCAGCCACAGAACTAGAGTGAGCAGGAGGCTTGGGTTGCCGCCGGCAATGGAGGAAGCCAAGCTTCCTGCCTGCCTGGCTGGCCCTGGGTTTTGCTCAAGGCTACAAAGTTTCAATTATAGAAGATAAATAAAGGCTGTCAGCACAGCAGTGGTGGCAGGAGCTTCTCCCGCCTCTTCAGCAGCGCTAAGGATGTCAGACTGCAGCTTAGGCCTGTTCCCTGCTGGCAAGTGGACATCCCCCGAGGGCTTCCGGGCTGCCAGAGGGATGTTTTACTGCCAGCTTAGGCCTGATCCCCCAGGGAGCAGGCCTAAGCCAGCAGGTGGACATCCCCCGAGGGGTCCCAGACTGCGAGAGGGCACAGGCTGGGCTGAGGGACACCCCCCGCAAGTGCACAAATTTTTGTGCACCAGGCTTCTAGTTTATAATAATGTTCAATAAGGTGGACATAGATTGGGAAGGAGAGTGAGAGAACCTTATGGAGTGCTGGAAGTGTTGTTTTTCTTAATCTAGATGATTATTATGCAGGTGTCTATCACATTCTATACAGTTAAGGTTAGGTATAATGCTCCACCTTAATGCACTTTATTCACTTTACTATATATGAGTGCCCAATCAAACAAGTAATTGCTTCCCAGTTTGGCTTAGTGCATAGAGCATCATCCTGTGGACCAAAGGGTCCCAGGTTTGATTCCAGTCAAGGGCATGTACCTCAGTTGTAGGCTCCTCCCCGGCCCAAGCCCTGGTCAGGAGGCAACCAATCAATGTAGGAAGCAACCAATTGATGTATTTCTCTCACATCGATATTGCTTTCTGTTCAGATGAGCCCCTCAGGCTGGTATTGGATATAGGAAGGATAATGGAGAGAATATGTTTATGAAATTTTATTGTCACTGACTGAATGATTAAACCCTTTTCATTTCCTCTTTGCAATCTGTGGTCAAATTTAGCCTTAGCTAGTTTGGTTCAGCGGATAGAGCATCGGCCTGTGGATTGAAGGGTCCTGGATAAGATTCTGGTCAAGGGCACATGCCCAGGTTTTGGGTTCAATCCCCAGTGGGGCGCATGCAGGAGACAGCTGATCAATTATTCTCTGTCATCATTGACATTTCTATCTTTCTCTCTCCCTCTCCCTTCCTCTCTGAAATCAATAAAAAATATATATATTTTTAAAATTTATGTTCTTTATTAATGTTTTATAAAGCATATTTTCTTTGTGGGAGAATGAGTGTAATTGCTGAGTCCTACTTTAATGTTAGCACTAATTGAAACTGTCTTAGTCTGTTCAGATTGTTATAATAGCATACTATAAACTGGGTAGCTTATAAACAACAGAAATTTATTTCTCACAGTTCAAGAGACTAGGAAGTCCAAGACCAAGGTGCCAGAGCATTCAGTGTCTGGTGAGAGCCACTTCCTGATTCAAAGATGGCTGTCTTCTTGTATCTCCACATACAAGAGAAGGAAAGCTCTCTGGGGATCACTTTTATAAGGACACTCAAACTATTCACAAGGGTTCCACTCTCATGACTTAATCATCTCCCAAAGACCCCCACCTTCCAATGCCATCACATTGGGGGTAGATTTCAACATGAATTTCGGGGGTGTACACGTTCAGTTTATAACAGAAACCCAGATTACATGTAGAGATGACCAATATCAAGTTAGCCTTCATTTAATCACTCTGTCATATTGTTGATTTTTTTTGTTTTTTTCTGCTGAATTTATTGGGGTAGCATTGGTTAATCACATTATATACATTTCAGGTTTACAGTATAATACACCTGTATACTCAACCGTGTGCTCACAATTCAATATCTAGCTTCCTTCTGTTACCACATATTTGGCCTCCTTTACATTCTTTGTCTTCTCCCCACCCCCGTCCCCTCTGGTAACTACCATTCTGCTGTTTCTAACTATGAGTTTATTGCTTTTTGTTTTATAACCCACACATGTTCTTTTTCTTTAAGAGTCCCTGGGGAAGAGCACCAGGAGGACACAAAGAAAAAGAGGTGAGTGGGAATGCTACAAATTGGAAAGGGCAGGCTCCAGGGGGCTCTTGGCCTGGATGGAAATGGCTCATGTGGCCTAGGAAGCTCTCTTGCTTCACAGTTATATGGATGGAACAGGCATGAACCTGCCAAGCAGGAAGTAAGAAGCAAAGTATTTCTTCCCAGGGTTCCTTATGTAATGTGGAGATTAAACCATAGCTTTCAAGCCAGACTGACTAAATTCTGGTTTTACTCTAGGTTTAGAATTTGCTAGTTTCTATCATTTATCAGTCTTTTTCCTTTTCAACTTCCAGTTTGGTCTCAGCTAGACTTGTTCAAGGGAAAAAGGAGATCGTGTTCCAGGTTTGCACCAGAAAGATAATGGGGCAAGAGCCCCTCCCTGTGGCTTGGTGGCAGGAGAGCAAGAAGCATTAGCTCCGGATCTACTCTATGGAAGAAAGAAATGAAAGGAAATAACTTTTGAGAGGTATAAGCTTTCCTTAAGTTTGGTGGCATTTTCCTTAGACCATTGTTTCTTTGGCACCACAGGTTATATAGATCATAAGGTTCCCAAGTGCAGAGAAAATATCGGTTCAGGATAGCCACTGAAGATTGGAAAGCCATTAAGTGTATATTAGCATGAAATAAACACCATCATCACAATCAGTTTTGGTTTTATTGCTAAAGCCATAAGGTGTTAGTGATTTTTTTGTTTGCTTGTTTAGTATGGCAGGAAAATGTTTAAGTGAATATATAAATCAAGTAATCTCTTCAGACATTGTTAATCTAGAAGAAAGTATTGTATATAGTCAATACTAAGAGCAAGGACAATTAGTCTATGCTTTCATATAAGCCTTGATCATTTTATCTTTTGCTGGGAGAGTATCTCACCAAGTTGCTATAGATTATATGCTATTATTTTTTAAAAGTATGTCTTTATTGATTTCAAAGAGAGGAAGGGAAAAGGATAGTGAGATAGTAACATTGATGAGAGAAATGTCAATCGACTACTTTCTGCACGCCCCCTACTGGAGATTGAGCTTGCAACCTCGGCATGTGCCCTGACCGGGAATCAAACCAGGACCTCCTCTTTCATGACTCGACACTCAGCCACTGAGCCACACTGCCTAGGCAATTATATGCTATTTAATAAAAAATAGCAACAATGAAGTTCTTCTCTTCAGCATTTGCATTAAGAGAAAAATCCTGGAGATTCCAAAATGGCAGCGAAGTAAGTGGAAGCTACACTGACTTGCTTCCAGGACCAAACTGGACTTATAACTAAAATACAGAAAAACCACCCTGAATAATCAACTGAAGACTAGCCAGAGAGAACCCTGATAACCAAGGATGGAAAGTGGAGACTGCATAGAGACTGGTAGGAAGTACAGAAGTGTGAAAGGGCTGACCCACTGCCACAGACAGCAACTGAAGTTCTAGAGGGATATCTCAGCTGTGGGGAGTTCTCACTAAGAACTCTGGGGTCTAAACCCAAACTGGGCTCCCCAGCCCAGGGCACCAGAACTAAGAAAGGTGACCACAGAATATCTGGCTGTGAATAGCATCAGGGTTGCTGTCTGCGAGGGAGAGATGGCTAGAAATACAGGAAACCTCTTAAACAGCCATTGCACAAAATTATGTGTGCAGCACTCACCTTGGGTTCCAGCAGAGTGAAGGCAGAGTGGATTGGACTGTGTGAACAGAAGCCAGGGTTGGGGGCTCTGGGATTATAACTCAGAAGCCAGACTCCCATTTCCTGTGCTGAGTCATTCCCTCATATTGCAGAGGACATCTTTCTCCAGCAGACCTTTACCATCCAAGCAGCTTTTGCCTGGAGCAGGGAGGGGGAAGCAATCGCCTCACCTTATTGGAAAACTGTTGACCTACCCTGTGGGGCTTATGAGGCCCATTAAGAGAGGGAGAATAACAATCAGCCTGCAGGCAGAAGCAGTTGCCCTACCCTGTTGGAAAACCTCTCACTCCATCCTGTGGTTGATAGCCTGAGGTTAATCAGACTAAATAACAATCAGACTTCAGGAAGAGGCAGGTCTCTGGAGCCTATAAGCTTTGCTTGATCTAATTCAGGGCCTGGAACTAGAAAAAGCAGACCTTAGTGCAGATCTTGGTCCTTTCCAAAGGCAGCCAGCCCCAACAGAGGAAGCCACAAGCTGTGGATTGCTGAGAGCTCTAAACAGGGGACTCAGGGCCAGTCAAAAACAGCATCTGAAATGGTGCTGCACTAGAGACTGGGAGTCATAGCAGATCTACCTAATACATACACTGAGTGGCCAGATTATTATGACCGGCCAGATTATTATGACTGCCCCATCAGTACAATGAAGGGAACTAGTTATGAAAATAATAATAATAATAATAATAATATTTTGCTTAGGAAGTTTTCAATATTCAGTATTTTTGGAAGTGTCAATGAAGTACTGATGGGTGGTCATAATAATCTGGCCACTCAATGTAGACACAAACCCAAACAGGCAGCCAAAATGGGAAGACAAATAAGCCCCAAATGAAAAACAAGAGAATTCTTTAGAAAAAGAGCTAAATGAAATGAAGATAAGAAACTTATCAGACATAGAGTTCAGAATAATGATGGCAAGGATGCTCAACAGCATGAGAAAAAGATATAGTAACTATGAAAAAGACCAGTTGGAAGGAATGTCATAGCACTAATAAAGAGCACATTGGAAGGAATACACAGCAGATTAGAGGAAGCTGAGTATCAGATCAGTGGATTCTATGACAGGGTAGGGAAAAAAAAAATCACTCAGAGAACCAAAAAGAAAAAAACAATTAAAAAACACAAGGACAGCTTAAGAGAGCTGTGGGACAACATGAAATGTAACAATATTCACTTTATAGGAATGCCAGAGGGGAAGAAAGTGAGAAAGAGATAGAAAATGTGTTTGAAGAAATAATGGGAGTAAACTTTCCTAATCTGGTGAAAAAAAGACAACCAACATCCTACTCAATGGGCCAAAATAAAACCATTTCCCTTAAGAACAGGAACAAGTCAGGGATGTCTGCTTTCACCACTCTTATTCAACACAGTACTGGAAGTTCTAGCTACAGTGATCAGACATGAAGAAATAAAAGGTATCCAAATTGGAAAGAAGGAAGTAAAACTCTCATTATTTGTAGATGACATAAAAATGTACATAAAAAAACCCTAGAGAATCCACCAAAAAACTACTAGATTTAATAAATGAATTTGGCAATATAGCAGGATGCAAAATTAACACCCAGAAATCAATGGCAATGAACTATCAGAAAGAGAAACTAAACAAGCAATCCCATTTACCATTGCAACAAAAAAATTAAGATACTTAGGAATAAACTAAACTAAGGAGGTAAAAGACTTATATTCAGGAAACTATAGGATATTGAAAAAAGAGATAGAGCAAGATCTAAGCAAGTTTAAGAATATACCATGTTCATGGATTGATAGAATCAATATCATTAAAATGTCCATACTACCCGATGCAATCTACAGATCCAATGCAATGCCTATTAAAATACCAACTGCACATTTCACAGTTCTAGAACAAATACTCCAAACATTTATATGGAACAACAAAAAATCCTGAATAGCCAAAGCAATCCTGAGAAAGAAGAACAAAGTTGGAGGGATCACAATACCAGATATCGTTATACTACAAAGCTACTGTAATCAAAACAGCCTAGTACTGCCGCAAGAACAGACATATAGATCAATGGAACAGAACAGAGACCCCAGACATCAAACCAAGCCATTATGTTCAATTAATTTGACAAAGGAGGCAAAAGCATACAATGGAGTCAAGATAGTTTCTTCAATAAATGATGTTGGGAAAATTGGACAGATACAAGCAAAAAAGTGAAATTAGACCACCAACTTACACCATACACAAGAATAAACTAAAAATAGATAAAAGACTTAAATGTTACTATTGAAACCATTAAAACCCATAGGCAGCAAAATCTCAGACATCTCTATAGCAATATGTTTGCAGATATATCTCCTAGGGCCGTGGTCGGCAAACTGTGGCTCGCGAGCCACATGCGGCTCTTTGGCCCCTTGAGTGTGGCTCTTCCACAAAATACCACGTGCGGGCGCGCACGTATAGTGCGATTGAAACTTCGTGGCCCATGTGCAGAAGTCGGTTTTCAGCCTGCGCGAGTCTATTTTGAAGAAGTACTGTTGATATTTGGCTCTGTTGACTTAAGACTTTGCTGACCACTGTAGGGCAAAGGAAACTAAGGAGCGAATAAACCAATGGGACTACATCAAAATAAAAAGCTTCTGCACAGCAAAAGAAACAGTCAACAAAATGAAAAGGCAACCCACTGAATGGGAGAACATATTTGGCAATAATACAGCTGATAAAGGGTTATTATCCAAAATTATAAGGAACTCATACAACTTAACAAAATGAAGACAAACAATCTAAATCCAAATTAAAAATGGGCAAAGGACCTAAATAGACACTTCTCCAAAGTGGATATACCAGATGGCCAAAAGACATAAGAAAAAATGCTCAAAATCACTGATCATCAGAGAGATGAAAATTAAAATGACAATGAGGTATCACTTCACACCTGTCAGAATGGCTATCATCAACAAATCAGTAAGTGACAAGTGCTGGCTAGGATGTGGAGAAAAGGGAACCTAGTACACTGCTGGTGGGAATGCAGACTGGTGCAGCCATTATGGAAAACAGTATGGAGTTTCCTCAAAAAATTAAATATGGAACTGATATGTACTGTGGAATATTATGCAGCAGTAAAAAAGAAGGATCTCTTACCCTTTGAGACATCATGGAGGGACCTGGAGAATATTATGCTAAGTGAAATAAGGCAGTCAGAGAAAGACAAGTATCACATGAAATCACTCATATGTGGAATCTAATGAACAAAATAGATCCAGGGACATAGAAGCATGGAACAGACTATCGAATCTCAGAGGGAAGGCAGGGGAGAGTGGGTTGGAATAGATCAACAAAAGAACTTGTATGCATATATGCATAATGCATGGACACACACAATAGGGTGTTGAAGGGGTGGGGTGGGCTAGAAGGGGTTAAAGGGGGGGAAAGAGGACATATATGTAATACTGAACAATAAAGATCTAAATATAAAAGAGAAAAATCCTGAAATTTATAGATATTTCTCTTTTTAAATTTTTATTGAATTTTATTAGTGTGACTGGTTAATAAAATTATATAGTATACAATTCTATAATTTATTAGTTATACATTGTATTGTGGGTTCGGGGATTTCTGATATTAGGAAATCGTAATATGTAAGATTATATTTAGCAAGTATGGTAACTCCGCTCACAGCAATTGGCATATGTATAGTTACAATTTGCATTCCAGCTATTTAAACTTAGATATCCTTGACCAGGTTGAACATACTGTGAGTAGAAATAAGATGGAGAGAGTCTTTGGAGAATGGCCTCATTGAATTGGTAAGTTAGTTTTCTCCGGATTTTGATGATTTCCCCAGTTCTTCCATAATTCCTCAGTGCTCTGGCCATTTTCTGGTAAGTCATGGTCTTCCGGTTGCCTTTTCTTTTGCCCCAAAGTTGGGCAAGTTTTTCTTTGTTTTTTGATACAAACTGAAAGATGCCTTTGGTTTTATCTATCCACTGAATACAAGATGCCATCTCAGGATTACACAGCGATTCATGAAGGTATTCGAACAGTCGGAGCTTCTTCCTGCCTAAAAAGGAGGAAAACAACATCATAATCCACTCGTTGCTGTAACAAGTAACATCCTCAGGAAGGGTTTATTGACTTCAACGTGAAAAGCTGTTCTGGGACTGGTTTCCTCCTTCCACGTAGGCATGCATTTATGGCATCATTTTATGGGACTTGAAAGTCAAGTGTCTTTTTGACCTTGAACTTTCAACTGGACCTTTATTTGTTGGAAAAGTTGTCAAAAAATCTTGTATCATCCTTCAATGATAAAGAGAAGCCTGGAACCTCTTTACCTGAATCTCCCATTTCTCATGTGGTCTTTTTCTATAGTTAAATCTTAACTAGTATTTTTATATCAAGTGTTAAACTTTCTACAGACCTACGAAACTGAGCAAAAACTCAGGAAACTTCAGGCATGGATGACCAAGTTTAGTGGTTTTAAAGAGAAGCCCCAGAAGCCATTTTCAGAAAGCAAGTCATTTGAAGGTCTTTATTCAAATGAGTTGTCAAAATGAGGTAAGGAATATGAATCCATTTTGTAAAAGGCAAAACACTATGCAAACCTAAGTGAAATTGATAACAGAGACTTAGGTAAAAATGCGAACTCTGGGTCTGCATAATTTCTTGAAAAAGCAAGTATAGAGAAAACTGGAGTAGAAAATGCCAAAATATCTTCATGACATTTTGATATTGTTTATGAGCAATGACAATGGGCACTGTGATATTTTTTCATTGCTGTTACATAAAATGGTACTGCCAGAGTTTTTCTCGTTAGGAGCATAGCCCTTTACATTTTAGAACTACTAGACAGGAAACTTCAAGAAGATTTGTTGTGGTTTTTTGTTTGGTTGGTTGATTGGATATTTTTAGCAGAACAAAGAACCAAGGTGGCCACCCATTTTGTAACTTGAGGATTGGCCTGTAAATGCCATGCCTCATCAGATCTGTCAGGAGCTAAAAAAAAAAATAAAAATCCATGGCCAAATTCCATTTCCCCCTTGAGAAAGTAAAATACTGGATTTCCAAACTGCTTTAAACAGCCTCTGGGGAGTCATACTCTTGCATCAGTCATCAGTCATCCAAAAACCTCAAAGGTTTCTACAAAGATTATCTTTTGTGTTGTATTATCTTGAGTTTATGAACTGAGTAATGAAAGGGACTTACCAAAAACAATCATGAATTAAAAGTCACAACCTTGACCCCGCCTCCCACCCCCCCACACACACACACTTCATAAAAATAAAAAATAAAAAAACAAAAAATAAAAGTCACAACCTTACACAAACTCACTGCCTCTCATCGAGTGGTTAAATCAATTATAATGAATCCACAACTTTTTTTAAAAAATGTTTAAATTTTTATTTTTTTAAAATAAAAGTATTATATGCTCATGGTAAATGATTAAAACAGAAGCATAAAGTGAAAGTAAAAGTTCTAGTCTATCTTACATATTTCTAGAAAGTGTTTTTCTTATTTTTTGCATATACAAACATGCATATTCTTTAAAAAATTACAAATGGTGCCCTGGCCAGGTGACTAGGTTGGAGTGTTATCCCCTACACCTAAAGGTTGAGGGTTCAATTCCCTGTCAGGCACATAACCTAGGTTTTGTGTTCAATCCCTGGGGGCATACGAGAGGCAACTGATCCATGTTTCTCTCACATCAGTTCAAATTGATAAAATATCAAATTATTATGGAACTTTTCTTTTGCAGAAAACTTAATAAAGAAGATGATTTCTATCCCAAGGACTTCACAACTGGAATAAGAATGCTAAAATAACTTGTGAAAAATTCCCTTTTGATACCTAAAATATAATATATACACATTATGTATTTATTTGAGCTAAGTGGATACTTTGCAGCTTTGTAATATCGTTATGAAGCAATAGGAAAGCTCATCCAAGGTGAACAGCTTGGAGTAGTTCAGTCTGTCTGAGTTAAATTATGCTCAATCGTGATTAGAGAATATCTTGCAAATACAATTCCAAACAGATATGAAATCCCCTTAAAACTGCTTTGAGGGAGACCTGGTTCTTTTACACGATGGATCCATGTACCTTTTCCTCCCTTTTGCTGGAGAACAGGAAATTGTACCATCTGGTTTTCAGGGATGTTCTGCAGAGATGGATGAATATTCCCTTCAAGACAGAGGTCCGCAGGACGGTTCTGTACAAACAATGCAGCAGGATGTTAAGTGGGACTTTCCATGTGGCCCTCAGTTGGTGGCTAAAGTCAAACGCTGGGGGCAAAAGAGAGTTAAACATCCAGATGCAGAGGACATAGGGATGGAGGGTCATCTTCGGGTTTGTGAGGAGTTCCATATTGTCCTCTGCCTATGAGAAAGGACAGGGGAGGGCTTCCCTTCCCTGAAAATACCAATTAGAACGCAAGTCCAAAAAGAGTCAGTGGCAGGAATTTAGGTGTCAGCAAAAAGGGGAGATGGGCTTCCATTCTTGCTTTGGATGCCCAGCCAGGCAAGAGGAGATAAGAGGAGAAAGATGGCAACCAAAGGAGGGCAGAGCCAAGAAAGCGGGCAGGAGCTTCTACCATTACATATGTCAAGGATATGTGGCTCTCCATGGGTGGAAAGAACTGTCCCGTGGAAAGGCCGCGACAGAACAATTTACAGGGTCACAAAAAAAGATTTTTGCATAGCATGGTTGCAAGTAAAGACAGAAGAAAAAGGAAAATCATTTCCTATTTACTCCCCACCACATTAAGACTGCTTTAATAAAATGGACACATCAGAACAATGTAAAAGAACACACGGATGGAGAGAGATGGTGGGGATATTTACTTTTGCAGGAAGCTACTAAAATATAAATTAATTGGTCCAATACATATAGTTAGTGCTTGGGGTGTGGGGGAATAGGACAGATGAATACAAAGTTGTAGGTAAAGCCAATGCAGGGGATGTTTGGGCGTTTGCCCTCTGGTTTTTAGGGTCCCATCATAACTGTTCTGCAGTTTTCCAGATGGACTTAAGAGAAGCAGTGATCTTAGAACCTTGAAAGCGCCTCCTCTTTCTAGAAGTCATTCAAACCAGTCTGCTGCTGGGTGAGGAGCAATAACAAAGGGCAGTTTCCTTCTTCACAGCACTGCTCATCATCACCCACACTGCCTGTCAAATTCATACCCTGGCCCCAGTTTGGCTCAGTGGATAGAGCGGCAGCCTGAGGACTGAAAGGTCCCAGGTTTGACTCCGGTCAAGGGCATGTACCTTGGTTGCGGGCTCATCCCCAGTAGGGGGTGTGCAGGAGGCAGCTGATCAATGTTTCTCTCTCATTGATGTTTCGAACTCTCTATCTCTCTCCCTTCCTCTCTATAAAAAATCAATAAAATATATTTTTTAAGAATTCATACCCTGATTGATGGTAGCCATGAGTAAGCAGCCATGAGTAAGCATTTGCAGTCTGTGCTTTCAGCTGGGTTTCAGCTATCATTCATCAAGTGCCAAGGGGAAAGCTGGTGTGAAAGGGAAATTTACCTGTTACTGAGGGGTTTGGGGGAGAGGCCTTCTGGTGTGTATACTTACAATTACTGTTTTCCAGTTATAGACAGGTTGCTCTGGAGGCAGCATACCATAGCAGCTGGGACTTCCTGTGACATAACAGTGGTTGAGGACATTCACATAGTCTTTGCAATCTAAGGTAAAAACAGAAATTTAAGAAGATAAAGTTTATGTTTGTGTGTCTATGTGCTTATACGTATAAGCTTATGTATGCAATTGCTTCCACCCATGTTCTCTTCATCACTCAGCATTTCCTTAGGGTGTTTATTGCATTATGCTGATATTACAGATACATTTTTACATATTCCATTTCTCCTCCTAGAGTACATGCTCCTTGCAGGACGAGATCGCATGAGTTCTTGTATATGGGAACTTCCCACAATACCCTGTGTAAACTCAATTGTTAAAATATCTGCATCTCATCTAGGCTATACTTCTATAGTCTATGGCATAATGGGTAAGAAAGATAGCGTACTTATTTTTTCCAGTAGAATATATTTTGCTTGGGTGGAAGGCCTTTAAAATAAACTAGAATAATTGAAGAGCCCTTTCTGAAAATGTCAGTAAGATATCTATAATAATAAAAGCAGCCCTGACCGGTTTGGCTCAGTGGACTGAAGGGTCCCAGGTTTGATTCCGGTCAAGGGCATGTACCTTGGTTGCGGGCACATCCCCAGTGGGAGGTGTGCAGGAGGCAGCTAATCAATGTTTTTCTCTCATCGATGTTTCTAGCTCTCTATCCCTCTTCCTTCCTCTCTATAAAAAATCAGTAAAATAATGGTTTCAAAAAATTGTTGAAATTGC
>NW_006294778.1:5889071-5904039 GCF_000327345.1 Myotis davidii
CTCCTGGGTGCCTGCGGCCGGCTAGACGGAAGGAAGCCCGGGTCCCAGGTGCCGGCAACTGGCCAGAGGAGGGAATCCTGGGTCCCGGGTGTGGAGCGAAGCAGAGGCAGTTAGGGGCAATCAGGCAGGCAGGCCAGTGGTTAGGGGCAAGCAGGCAGGCAGGTGAACAGTTGGAGCAATCAGGCAGGCAGGTGAGCAGTTAGGGGCATCAGGCAGGCAGGCAGAGTGATTAGGGGCAATCAGGCAGGCAGGCAAGTGGGTGGGGCAATCAGGCAGGCAGGCAGAGGCTGTTAGTGCCAATCAGGCAGGCAGGCAGGTGAGAGGTTAGGAGCCAGTGATCCCGGATTGTGAGAGGAATGTCCAAATGCAGGTTTAGGCCAGATCCCCAGTCAGACATCCCCCGAGGGGTCCTGGATTGCAAGAGGGTACAGGCCAGGCTGAAGGACCCCTCCGCCCCATGCATGAATTTCATGCACTGGCCTCTAGAGCTTAATAAAAAATGATATGTCTTAGTATTCCTGTGTGGAATGTCGTTCTCTACGTATTTTGCATTTTATATGTGAGACTTTAGATTGATTTAGGCTAGGTAACCCTGGATGCATTTTGCCTTTGTTAGAATTAATTCTAGCTGCATTGGGTAAAAACAGTCTTCTCTGTTCTGATCATTATTCTTGCGTATGTATGTTACCAACCAGCCATTTGATGTAGCAGCAGAAGGAGATAACATCTTACCTGGCAGGTACTGAAGATCTCCAGTTGAATGTTGCCTTAGTACGTCAAAAGCATCTTCAAATGCTTGGCCCAGCCTATCTTGTTCAACACAAGCCTGCTAGAACAACAGCAATACTCTGGAGTTGCGAAATTACCAATTGGAGGGTTTCTCAACCATGGCACTATGACATTTTAGGTTGGCCAAGTCTTTTTTGGGTGAGAAATCGAGGGTCTGTTCTGGGCATTTTAAGGTGTTTAGCAGCATTCCAGGCCTCCATCCACTTACTAGATGCCAGGAGCACTCCAACAGCTGTGACAATCAAAATGTCTCAAATATATTCAAATATATCCTTGGGGACAAATTCAACCCTAATTGAGAGCCATTGTTCTATAATATATATTTAGAGACCAGTATTCATACTATATAATATAGTATTTTTTTAAATGGTGTTTTTAATTGACTTTTTTGGTTAAGAGGAAAGGAAAGGGAGAGAGAGATAGAAAAATTGATGAGAGAACATTATTGTTGTAGCTGGTTTGGCTCAGTGGGTAGAGCATCGGCCTGCAGACTGAAAGATCCTGAGTTTGATTCTGGTTAAAGGCATGTACCCAGGCCCAGGCCCTGATGTAGGAAGCAACCAATCATGTGTTTCTCTCACATTGATATTTCTGTCTGTTCCTCTCCCTAAAAATCAATGGAGCCCTAACCGGTTTGGCTCAGTGGATGGAGCGTCAGCCTGCGGACTCAAGGGTCCCAGGTTCGATTCTGGTCAAGGGCATGTATGTGAGGATTAAAATTTAAAAAAAGAAACATCATCAATCAGCTGCCTCCTGCACGCGCCACACTAGGGATTGAGCCTCCAACCTGAGCATGTGCCCTGACCAGGACAGGAATTGAACTGGCTACCTCCTGGGGTGTAGGTTGATGCTCAACCACTCAGTCACACCAGCTGGGCTATAGTAAAGTATTTTAACATTCTTGTAAAATTTTTCAAGGAATTGTAGAGCTGAAGACTGATTTGGAAAAAAGGATCAATAAATTATCTTTGTGAATAGAGCGTCAGCCTACGGACTGAAAAGTCCCAGGTTTGATTCCAGTCAAGGGCATGTACCTTGGTTGAGGTCACATCCCCAGTAGGAGGTGTGCAGGAGGCAGCTGATTGATGTTTCTCTCTCATCGATGTTTCTAACCCTCTCTCTCCCTTCCTCTCTGTAAAAAGTGAATAAAATATTTTTTAAAAGTTACTTTTAATCAAGAATCTGAAATGTTATTTAAGAACAAAATGCTCTTAATTTCTTTTTTTCTTTTGTTAATCCTCAACCAAGAATATTTTTCCATTGATTTTTTAGAGAGAGTGAAAGGGAGTGGGAAAGACAAAGAAAGAAACATTGATGCAATTGGTTGCCTCCCACAAACACCTCAGCCCAGCCTGTATCCTCTCCAAACTGGCAGTCGGACATCCCTCTCGCAATCTGGGACCACTGGCTCCTAACCACATCACCACCTGCCTGCCTGATCACCCCTAGTCACGAATTTCATGCACTGGGCCTCTAGTAAATAAATAAGCTTTTTAAAAAAAGATTTAAAGTAGAAGGGTTGTGCAAACCATTGCTTACTCTTATTAATCTGATCCACATATTTTATTTTCAAAATGAAAAATGAATAAAGATTTTTACATGACCACTTACCATACTTCTTATTAACTTGGCAATTCTGAAAAAGATTAATATTTAAAAAACAAAATTAAGTAGTGTCTCTATTTAATTTTCCTCTGAATTAAAAGATCTTACTCAAATTTTTTCTAAAAAATGTCTTACATAAACCAAGAGTACCATCTGATTTGTATATATGATGAGTACAAATTTTTTTCCTATAAACTTTTTTTTGCTCTTCTATCATTACAAAACTTCTTCAATTTAAAAAAGCTAAATAGAATTAATTACCTACATGGTTTAACTTATAAGAGAATACAGAAATAACTCACGTATATATTTAAATACTTAAAAGTATTTCTAAGTTCTGATAATCAAAATTATTTTCTCCATTAAGCATAGCTATTTGGTTTTAGCAGTGATTTTTTTTAAACATTTCTGATGTTCTATAGCCTTCAGAGAATCTGGTGAAAGACATACTTTTTCCCTTATGAAATGTAGAATTGTATCACAAATAAAATATAGGCTTTGAAACCCATCCATGGACTTCCTAAAATCCTGAGTTAAAAACCCTGATCCATAATTTTATATTATCTACATTCTTATCCCTGTAAGTAATTTAGATTTTTGTTTTAAATAAACAATTATCACACTGACCCACATTGAATGTTTTTTAATTCTATGTTCTATAAAACTTCACACACACAAATAACTCCACATAACAATAAAGTGTATGGGGTAACCAACATTGCTTATCATTTCATTTAAAACACCTAACAACTGTTTATACAAGTTAACATTTATCCTGCAAACACAATGAGCTTACTCCAATGTTTAATACGGCATTATACGAGATGATAGGATCACTATATCGTGTCAGTTAAAAGAGAATACGAAAAGAAAAGCCATAAAATCGGAAACTATTGAGATGATGGGTGTTAACTAATATTATTGTGGTCATCATTTCCTAATATTTGCTTATATCAAATCATCATGTTATACATCTGAAATTTATACAATATTATACATTAATTATACCTCATAAAAGCTGGGGAAAATGTGTTTTTCAAAAGCCACATCAATGACTTTCAATTGAATATGCCTCTACTTGCAAGCGCCAAAGCAAATACACGAGTGTTGTATTTTGAATTAAATACTTAAATGAAGCTACTCCTGTTTTACTACGATACCCCACGAAACTGCCACAACTCTCAAAAGCAGCAAACTCAGAGGGAAGAAAAAGTTTGAAAACGTATTGATCACTCTGCTGCTTAATATATCTTGTATCAGGACAGGCAGTAAAAAAAAAAAACCACTCATTAGACCAAAGGAGAAAATGAATAACCATTTTTACAAGACGCTTTGAAAAGAATAAGCTTAACACTTACCAGGAAGGCACTTCAACCCCTTACAATGATGTTTCATGAATATCAGAGTCGTTAAGACAGAACTGTCAAGAACCCACTGCAGAATTGCATTAAATAGCTGTTTTTAAGGAAGTGCTACAAAAGGGGATTTTTTTTAAAAGATACAGTGCCTTCATAATTTCTCTGTCATGATACGGCCAGTGGACACCAGGGGCTAATATTTTGAAGAGGCGCAGAGTAGTTTGTATCCTATGGGCCAAAGCATTAGAACAAACCCCATGAAACCCCCACCCAGTGTAAGTTGCAGCCCTGAGGCCTGCACAGCCCTATTGGAAACTCTGACCTGTGCAATGCTTGGCCCCCCTCTTTTTTTTATTCCTGTTACTTCTCCCCTGATTCTGGACCTTAATCGCCTTTCTTCCTTTTTTTATATGTATTTTTTATTTTTCTTAAATATACTTTCATTGATTTCAGAAAGGGAGAGAGAAAGAGAGAGAGAGAGAAATCAATGAGAAAATCATTGATTGGCTGCCTCCTGCACACCCCGCTGCAACCCAGGCATGTGCCCTAATCAGGAATCGAATTGTGACCTCCTGGTTCATAGGTCGACACTCTATCACTGAGCCATGCCAGCAGGGCAATATAGGGCCTTTCTTGTTCGGACTATTTAGCAGCTGTCTCATTCTGATCTCCCCAAATGGGTCTCTTTACTCTCAAACTTCTTCACTCATACCGTGATTTACTGATCGCCTTACTTACGAGTTTTTTAAAGGCATAGGCCTTGCCTTGGCATTGGAGGCTATTCATTCCAGCCTTAGTTCTATTGACCATAGTTCATTTTATTTATTTATTTACTTACTTACTTAGTTACTTGCTTGTTTACTTATTTATAATACTCATCTCTAATTATTTATTTATTTATTTACTTATGCATTATTTATAATATTCACCTGAGGATATTTTTTCCATTGATCCTCAGAGAATGGAATGGAGGGAGAGAGAGAAACATTGACATGAGAGAGATACAGATTGGTTGCCTCCCACCTGAGCTTGACCCTGGGGCCAGGAATCAAACCTGCAACTCAGTCCAGCCAGTGTTGCTCAGTGGTTGAGTGTTGACTTAGGAACCAGGAGACCCCAGTTTGATTCCCAGTCATCAATTCCCAGCCAGGGTGCATACCCATCATTGATTTATCTCTCTCCCTCTCCCTTCCTCTCTGAAATCCATAAAAAAATGTATTAAAAAAAAGAAAAAAGAATACATGCACCCTATGTTCCTAGCAGCACAATTTACAAAAGCTCAGATTTGAAAATAGCCTAAATGCCAGATAATAACAGATGAGTGGATAAAAAAACAATGGTAGCTGTAGCCGGTTTGGCTCAGAGCGTCGGCCTGCGGACTGAGAGGTCCCGGGTTCAATTTCGATCAAGAACATGTACCTTGGTTGCGGGCACATCCCCAGTGGGGGGTGAGCAGAAGGCAGCTGATCTATGTTCCTCTCTCATCGATGTTTCTAACTCTCTATCTCTCTCCCTTTCTCTCTGTGAAAAATCAATAAAATATATTTTTTTTAAAAAAAGAAAAACCCTAACTTAACTCTGGTGCCGTGTCACATATAGAAATTTTTTGATATTTTCAACCATAGCAAAACAAAGATTTATATTTTTGATACTTATTTTATATATTTAAATGCCATTTAACAAGGAAAAATCAACCAAAAAAAATGAGTTCGTGTGTCACCTCTGACACGCATAGGTTCGCCATCACTGGCCTATGTAATACTTTAAACAACAAAGATTAAAAAACAAAACAAACGAACAAAAAAGCAGCAACCTGAAACTGAGGTAAGTGCCTTTCGCCAGGAATTCAGAAATCAAACCTTTGGTCTACGGGCCGATGCTCGAACCATTGAGCCAAACCAACCAAAACTTCCAGCGCTCATTTTAGAGGAGATTCTATTGCTTTCCCTGCACACTTGGATCCTATAGATGTTTAGTAGAGGTTTAGCAAATAGTTAGTAGAGGTTGATGGGTGCTGATCTACCAGTAAACTGCTTGAAGCTGCTGCATTTGCCAAGGGCGTCAAGGTTTCTTCTTTAGCTTGAAGGTTTCTTTGTGTTGGTTCCCAGTGGCTCTGATGGAAACTGGGTGCTCCGTCCACCTAAAAATGCTTCATTCTCAGCCCACCCATCTTACCTGTTCTTCTGAATCCAATCTAGCATCCACAGGTACCAGGTAGAAATCACTCCTCTGAAACACAAGCCGGCATCAACCTAACTCACCGCAACTTTCTGCCGCTTTAATAGCTGCCACCTGTAGCCAGAGGGGAAACCACCCAAGGATTTCTAGTCAGTCTTCTACAGGGTGGGGGAGAGATGTTTCTAATCAGCATTTTGGAATCCTAAATCACCGTTGATATGGGACTATTGTTCTAAACTACTTTGTCGAGCTGTTTTGTTTTGCAAATATACACACCATCCCTGTTCTGAAATGTAGATGTTTTATATAATCCTATTGAGCCTGAATGGTTTAGTGATTGAGCCTTGACCTATCAACCGGGAGGTCACAGTTGGATTCCCAGTCCTGGCATATATCCAGGTTGCCAACTAGATCCCCAGTGTGAGGTGTGCAGGAGGTGGCCTATCAATGATTCTCTCTCATCATTGATGTTTCTATTTCTTTCTCCCTCTCCCTTCCTCTCTTAAATTAATAAAAAATATATATTTAAAATATATATAATAATAATTATATATATTATCCCTATCTGTGGTTGATGAGTTTTTAATCTGTACTGTCCGCAAATCTATGTCCTCTTCAGGCCACTTTTTTATTATGTTCATTTATCCAGTATATATTACTGAGCACTATCTTATGTTCAGCCTGACAGCCCTGTACAAGTTCTAATGAGGAGAAATGACTTTAAGAAACAAAAAGAACTAGAGAAGTATGACATAATGGTAAGCGCTGAGAAAACGATTAGAGAAAGGTGATGGAGAGTATGTGATCCTGGCAAATGGTCAAGAAAATCCTCTGGCAGAAACATGTGTGAACTGAAATACAAGGGTAAGAAAGAGGGAGCAAAAGAAAAGCAGAGATGCAAAGATCAGAAGTTTCTCCTGACAGAGAGAGCAACAAGTACAAAAAAACTTACGATAGAAATGGGTTTGGCTACTTCAAGGCACAGGAAGAAGGGGTGCTAAAACAAAAGGAACCTGTGGGCCAAGAGCAAAGTTAGAGAGGAAAAATGGGGAGAGGGTCCAGCTCAACTCACACATTAAGCCAAAAGACTAAGAAAAGCCCTTGAAGGATTGGCTCAGTGGATAGAGCATCAGCCTGTGGACTGAAGGGCCCCAGGTTTGATTCCCGGCAAAGGCACATGCACATGCCTGGGTTGTGGGCTCCACCTCCAGTATGGGGCCTGCAGGAGGAAGCCAATCAATGATTCTCTATCATCGTTGATGTTTCTGTCTCTCTCTACCGCTCCCTTCCACTCTGAAATCAATAAAAATATATTTTTAAAGAATAATAATTACTTGCTCTCAATTATTCTTTAAATTTTACCGAGACTTGTTCTGAGACTCAACACAGGACCTCTCTTTCTCTCTTTATTTTTGGATTTTTAATAACTGAAACAAAAAATGTTCTAAAACCGAAGCTTCTGGAAGAACCATGTGTTGTTCCTGCCAGACATGTACCTCTCTTCAAACTTTACCTTGGCCTCCTGTTGAGCCTTGCATTTTAGAGCCGGGTCTCTGAAGCGGTCCTTGCTGACGGCAATTTTGTCCAAGGGAAGATCCACAGAATACCTATGGGCATGAAGTGACTGGAATTCACAGAAGACTTGATCTTTGACCTCTTGGCAATTTTCTTCTTGCCCACGGCAGCTGTCACTTTTTGGTGATAGAGGGCAATGCCATCCACCAGAGCATGGCTGGAGGGAAGTCTGAGGTGGCATCATCAATGTTCTACACAGCGTCCAGCCAGGACCAGCACCACCTTCCCGGGTTTCTTGCCCATTTCGAAGGCAGCCACTCAGGCCTACAGCAGAAAGAAAACCCAACATAGTATCTCTCTTGATGAATGTTTCAATTGCACTTGAATCAAGGTATATTTTGCAATTATTGTAGGAAGGGCCAAATAAAGGTCAGGTCTAGGTGGTTGATAACGTTCGAATTTTTCACATCCTTATTGACTTTTTAATAAGATTAGACACCACAAAGAGTAATATCCAACTATAATTGTGGATTTGCCTATTTTTTCCCTTCAGTTCTGTCAACTTTTGCTTCCAGTGTTTTGAGTCTCTATTATTAGGTTTATACTCACTTAGAATTATTATGTGCTCCTGGTAAATTAAGTCTTTTGTTATCATAAAACTTCTGTCTTTCTTTCTGGTAATCCTTGAAGTCTACTTTGACATTAACTACACCAGGATTTTCACTTTCCTTTTACTTTTTATCCTTTTTACTTTCAACATGGCCACATTGAGTCTTTATATTTAAAATATGTCTCTTTAAGCAACATGTAATGGGGGTGTTGCTTATCCAATTTAACGATATCTGCCTGTTTAGTCTAATTTAGTAATTACTGATATGGCTAAGTTTAAGTCTATCATCTGGCTATTTGTTTGTTCCTTTGTTCATTTCCTGCTTCCTTTTGAATTAATTATTTTTATTATTTCATTTTATTGCCTCCATTAGCTTTTTTATAATGTAATGGCATGTTATAATATAATATACTTCTGTAATTTATTTGTAGTGGTTGCTCCAGGAATTATAATATTCATTTTGAATTTATCAAAGATTATCCCTAGTTATGATTATACCATTCATGCATAACATAAGAATATACTTATAGGTATATTCAGTATAATTCCTTTTTCATTTCTTCTTATCCTTGGTGCTACTCTCAGCATATATTTACTTTAGATGTTATCATAATGGATTATTTAACCTTCACAATAATCCTATGTGGTGGTATTATTATCCCTGGGTTCCAATTGCAGCTCCAGATCTATCTGAACTTGAACAGATCACTTAGGCTCTGATTCCTCTCTGTAAAATGTAGATAGTAATTTTTTTATCACATAGAGCTACTGTGAAAATCTGAGTGAATCATGTTAATGTACTTTAGATAGTCCTAGCACTCAACAAATGTTAGGTCCTACTTTCTTTTCACAGATGAAGAAATAGAGGCTCAGAGAGGTGAAGTGACTGACTCAAAATCACACAGCTATGAAGGTTTTCAAACCAGTTCTACCTAACTCGAACCAAAAGTGTTTAACCATTCAGCTGACTTTGCGCCCTTATCTATGGAGTAAAACTGAATGAGAATAAGATTTCGATAACTGATAATTGCCTTATAACAAAAGGCTTTGGAAAGGTTTTATTGAGATTATGCAGAAGGACTAGTGAATATGCACTAATGTAACCTTGTATCACCAAAAACTCCTACTTTACCACATCTGGGACCTGTAGGCTAGTTGGCAAGTGGCAGAGCCAGGACTCAAATCCAGATCTTCCCTTGCGGTCCCTGGTGCCTCTTCCCAGTAACCAGGTTGCACAAATATTCTCCATAGGCTTCATGCCTTTACCATAGTTACTTTAATCGCTCCTGCTAGCTCTAGCCAGTTTTGTTCAGTGGTGGAAGCATCAGCCCTCGGACTGAAGGGTCCCAGGTTTGATTCCAGTCAAAAGCACAGACCTCAGTTGCAGGTTCGATCCCCGACCCCCATCAGATCGCATGCAGGAGGCAACCAATTGATGTGTCTCTCACATTGATGCTTCTCTCTCTCTCTACCTCTCCCCTCCCTTCCACTCCCTCTAAAAATCAATGGAAAAAATATATCCTTAGGTGAGGATTAACAAAACAAAACAAACAAACAAAAAACACACAAATAACTCCTGCTAGTGTTCATACCAATGAAGGAAACGCCTCTGACATAGGACTAGTAAAAAACCACCCATACAAAAAAAACCAAAAAACACCCATACACATACAAAGATTATATATATATATACCATGACAAGAGAATGAATAAATAAATTGTGAATAAGCCAGTCAGAGAACGATAAAATCACATGATCTCACTCATTTATGGAATATAATGAACAACATAAACTGATGAACAAAAACAGATCCAGAGACAGAGAAGCATTGATCAGACCGTCAAAGCTCAGAGGGAAGGTAGGGAAGGGTGGGGGTAAGAGGGAGAGATCAACCAAAGGACTTGTATGCATGCATATAAGCCTAACCCAGTGGTCGGCAAACTCATTAGTCAACAGAGCCAAATATCAACAGTACAACAATTGAAATTTCTTTTGAGAGCCAAATTTGTTCAACTTAAACTATATACGTAGGTACATTATCATTAACTTAATTAGGGTACTCCTAAGGCTTAGGAAGACACATTTGTAATACCTTAATCAATAAATAAATTAAAAATAATAATAAATAAATAAATAAATTGTGATATGCCCACATAATGGAATAATATAGAAAAATGAAAATGGATCAATTATAGCTAAATGCATCACAGGGAAGAATAATGTTAAGTGAAAAAAGTAAAACCCAGGAAAAAACTTAAAATATGACAGGGTTTTTAGAGTTCACAAACAACTGAATGTTTTAACCAGCTTTTCCCCCCTTCTCTTTTTTTTTCTTTCTCTCTTCCTTCCTTCCTTCCTTTCTTCCTATTTCTGTCCTTCCTTCCTTCCTTCCTTTCTTTTTTTTATTATCTATCTATCTATCATCTATCTTTCTATGGTTGATGTGTATATGTGTCAGCCAAGGGAATAATTAACAGGAAGTGTAGGGCAGTTGGCTACTTCTGGGAATGGGAAAGCAGGGAGGTGATCAGGAGAGTAGCAAATAATTTATTTAAAATGCTTTGTTTTTCACCCTCTTCTTCTCAAGTGTACACCCTTGCCTTTTCCTTGTACCAGGAGCTGGGTTCATGGGTATTCATTTTATTAAAATGACAGCATGCATGTGCTTCTATGTGCTTCAATTAACATACTACAATAATAAAGAACCACAGTCAATGAGAATTTATATCCCTTAAATCCCTTTTAAGGGATATAAAAGAAGGTTATCTAACAAAGCAGGTAAGATTCCAAAAAAGAAAATTCTAAGGAAACAACTTTGCCTTGAACAGTGAAAACAGTCATCAGTGTTGTAAATTACATGTTTTATTCTATTAAAACTCTAACATAATTTAAATATAACACATGTAAATGTATGACAGTAATGAAGAAGTATGACAGTAATAAAAAGTACCAAAGTTTAGCCCTAACCAGTTTGGCTCAGTGGACAAAGTGTCAGCCTGTGGACTGAAGGATCCCGGGTTCAATTCCAGTCAAGGGCATGTGCCTTAGTTGCAGGCACATCCCCAGTAGGGGGTGTGCAGGAGGCAGCTGACTGATGATTCTAACTCTCTATTCCTCTCCCTTCCTCTCTGTAAAAAATAAAATATATATATATATTTTTTAAAGTACCAAAGTTTAGAGAACTGGTTCTGTCCCCCTCATCTCAGCCTCCAGTCAATTCCAAGTATTATTTCTTGTTTGAAGCCCTATACTTTTATGGGCACGATTTTGCCATCAGATAGCACATATGGACTGTCTAGATTCGCGTTTCTTGGTGTGCCAGTTGGAAAAATTTGAAAGCAGACTCCGCTAATTTTAAATATATTTGATAAGGCATCTATGGCTAACTTATTTTGTTTGATAAGAAACAAAAGAGCTCAGTTATTTTCCTTTTGTACTCACGGTGTAAATTCCCACGGGTTCTGTGAAAGAGGAAGTTACAGAGGCAATTGTCAGATTTGAGGTACTGAATGCTAATGTGCCTGAATGTTTGTGTGTTTCAAAGGATCGCCCTCAGCTTAGGTCCAGCGTGGCAGTCCTTTGGAAAGAGAAAAGGCAATATTGTTCCCTTTTGATTAAATAGCAAGGAGAATAAAACCAACCTCAGAGTCTCCTGAAAGAGATGAGCAAGAAGGAATATTCAAAAAAAGAATGAGTCCCCCTAGCTGGTTTGGCTCAGTGGTGAGAGTGTCGGCCTAGCAACTGAAGGGTCCTGGGTTCAAATGTGATCAAGGGCACATACCTCGGTTGCTGGCTCCAGCCCTGGCTCCATCCCTAGGGCGTGTGTGGGAGGCAACCCATTGATGTGTCTCTACCCCTCCTTCCACTTCTTCTAAAAATCAGTGGGGGGAAAAATATCCTCAGATGAGGATTAACAAAAAAAAAAAAAGAGAGAGAGAGAGGGAGAAAGAGAGAATGAATGAGTTATTCAGAAAGGAGGTCTGAATCACTCATTCATTCATTGCTAGTCAAGGAAGCCAAGAAAGAAGCCTGTTCTAGACTATTCAAGAAGTATCCAGAAGGAGAGGTTATCTGCTTCTGGGCAGAACTGTTGCTTTTGTGGAGATGGATGCAGGGTGTAGTGGTCCATGACTTTGAAGAATGCTCCAGGCATCCCTGAGGAGACCTTTCTCCTAGTGAGATGCAGAACCAGAAGGTGGTTCAGGCAGCAGGATCCAGGAACTATAACCTACAATACCTAAATCTAAAATATCACCAGAAATGCGTGGAAGTAGGGGAAATACATTTACTCAAATTCCTCTTAAGGACAGGGCTGTAAGTAGTTGGAACAAAAATGTATTTGGCCCTGACTGGTTTGGCTCAGTGGATAGAGCGTTGGCCTGTGGATTCAAGGGTCCCAGGCTCCATTCTGGTTACAGGCACTAAAACTAAATAAACAAAAAAATGTTTGGTAAACTGTAGGGCAGAGGAGAGATTTTTAGAGACTTCTGAGAGACTCCCTCTTGTATCCATGAGACCTCTGAGCTACCAACACTTATTCACTTACCAAACATCTACTGAGCACCAAACAGATGTTGATCTAGATGCCAGGAGGCATCAGTGGACAAAGCAGACAGAGCCTGGGCATGATGATTCAGCAAATTACAGCATAGTAGAAGACAAGTTGATCGTGAAAAAAATAGAAAGCTGAGCAGGGTCAGAAGAAGCAGGAATTGAAGAGGTTCCCCTTTTATATAGGGTCATCGGGACATGGCCTATTAAAATGATAGCATTTGTGTGAAGACTTGTAAAAGGTGAGGAAGTGAACCATGTGGACATCTGTGAGAAGACAATCCAGGCAGAGGGAGCATCCTGTGAGCTACTGGGTCAAGGAGCCAAGAGCTTTCTAAGAGGGAGAGAGTCCCAGTTAATTACAGGCTTATCATGTTGGTTATTTGGGGGTCTTGATGAAAGTGATTTTTTTTTAGGTGCTCTTTATTCCACCTTTCCTGCAGTCAGAACTCATTTCTCAATGCTTGAAATGTAGGATTGATATTCCAAGCATATTCGATTTAAGTGTGTACCGATTTAGGAGCCTACTAAAGATGCCCACAAGTTTCCATCTCTTCTGATGCCATGAAAAATTCCCTGGAGCTGACTTGCTCTGGGTAGGGGCAGCATCTAGCTTTGGGGTGAGACCCTGCAGGCCTTTATAAGAAGAATAAAACAACGGTCCGTAGACCAGCCCTTTTAAGTACTTCAGCTTAGGTTTTTATCCATCATTTCAATACCTAAAGTTGATTAAGGTAATTCCTGTTACTATGGCCTTAGGCCCTTTTATTCTTTTATTATTTTTGTTTGTTTGATTTTGTTTTTTTCTTTAGGCACTTTTAGGTAGAAGATGCCATCGGGTTATTTCTACATTGATTGTATCAAATACAGTGCCCCCGGACATGAAAGAATCATCAGGCACAGAAGGTTAGGCAATTTGAAGGAGAACAGACAATAGAAATAACCACAAGGCTTCTGACATTGGGATTGTCAAATACAGACCTTAAACTAATTATGTTTATACTAGAGGCCCAATGCACAAAATTCATGCATGGGTAGGGACCCTAGGCCTGGCTGGCGATCAGGGCCATCTGTGGGGCGACTGGCAGGTAGGATGATAGCCGCCCCCCCGCCCCACTGGCACCCACCTTGGCTGGCAGCCTGTCACAGCCCGCTGGCTGACCCTGCCTCCTGATCACCACCTCTCTCTCAGGAGGCAGACGCTCAATGCAGGAGCTTCCCCCAACAATCCTATGTAATAAAAGCTTAATTTGCAAATTGACTGAACAGTGGACCAGCAGAACTACCAGTTGCTATGACACACACTGACCACCAGGGGGCAAATGGTCAATGCAGGAGCTGTTCCCGGGACCCTTGGTGGTCAGTGTGTGTCATAGCAACTGGTCATTCTGCCGGTCCACTGTTCAGTTAATTTGCATATTAGGTTTTTATTATATAGGATCATTTGAGGAGACAAAAAAAAAAACAAGATTAAAAATCTCAGCACAGAAATGGAAATTGTTCTTTCTTTGTAATGTCAGAGGTTGGAGGCACAGCAATTTTGAAGGAGAAACAAAGAAAACTCTAGAGCTGAAAACTATAAGAACTCAATACATTCATTCATGCCTTTTCTATTTTTATAAAACCAAACCATTTTGTTGATCTTAAAAAAAAAAAAAGAAGTAACTTTCAAAGGCCACACTCAGCCAGTTTTAAAATGTAGGCTGAAGGTTTTTATTTTACTTTGTGTGTGTGTGTGTGCAAATATAAGAGGATTCTTTATTCTATTAGACTTAATAACCTAGCCTTACTTGTTTTCACAGTACCTTTTATTCCTGATTGTGGAAAATTTCTTCCAGACAAAGAAGGAAAGTATATTTAAACATATGTTATATGATAAAATGCCAGCCTTTAAAAAGGTTTAATAGTTTTTAAACTAGGTAATACATATGATATTTTAAAAATTCAAGGAGGCTTTTCTGCCTATGGATCAGCCTTCTCTCTGTCCCACTCCTTCACTAATAAACTCTCTTAAAAAAATTCAACTGCTAAAAATGTATATGGTGAAAGTGAGTCAGTCTCATAACTCTGGTACCCAGTGCTTAGTTTTCCCCAGAGATACTAATTTTTAGCGATTACTTAAATATCTTTCCAGGCTATTTCATGCATATGTAGGCATATATGCTATCTACACTAATAAAAGAGAAACATGGTAATTGGTGTACGACCGCTACCCTTCCCATTGGCTAATCAGTGAGATATGCAAATTAACTGACAGCCAAGATGGCGGCCGGCAGCCAGGCAGCTTGAAACTAACATGAGGCTTGCTTGCCTCAGTGACGGAGGAAACCAACGTTACCCTGCCTGCGGCTGCAGGCCTCT
>NW_006294778.1:5905287-5910988 GCF_000327345.1 Myotis davidii
GGGAAGTGACTGTTAAGGCAGAACGACCAGAACGACTGGTTGCTGTGATGCACACTGGCCACCAGGAGGCAGACGCTCAACGCAGGAGCTGCCCCCTGGTGGTCAGCATGCTCCCACAGGGGGAGCGCTGCTCAGCCAGAAGCTGGGCTCATGGTTGGTGAGATGAGCGGTGGTGGCGGGAGCCTCTCTTGCCTCCACAGCAGTGCTAAGGACCCACAGGGAGCGGGCCTAAGCTGGCAGGTCGTTATCTCCCGAGGGGTCCCAGACTGGGAGAGGGCACAGGTCAGGCTGAGGGACCCCCGCTTCCCCCTGAGTGCACAAATTTTTGTGCACTGGGCCTCTAGTATAATATAAAAGTAATATGCAAATTGACCATCACTCCAACACATAAAATGGCAACCCTCATGTGGACACGAGACGGCCGCCACAAGATGGCCTGCAGGGAAGGGCAGTTAGTGGTGACTGGGCCGGCAGGGGAGGGAAGTTGTGGGTGAGACCTCAGGGGAAGACAGTTGGAGGGGACCAGGCCTGCAGGGGAGAGAAGTTGGGGATGACCAGGCCTGAAGGAAAGGAGTGTTAGGGGAGATCCGGCCTGCATAGGAAGGCAGTTGGGGGCAGCCAGGCCTGCAATGGCAACCCTCATGTGGACACAAGACGGCCGCCACAAGATGGCCTGCAGGGAAGGGCAGTTAGTGGTGACTGGGCCGGCAGGGGAGGGAAGTTGTGGGGGAGACCTCAGGGGAAGACAGTTGGAGGGGACCAGGCCTGCAGGGGAGAGAAGTTGGGGATGACCAGGCCTGAAGGAAAGGAGTGTTAGGGGAGATCCGGCCTGCATAGGAAGGCAGTTGGGGGCAGCCAGGCCTGCAGGGGAGGGCAGTTAGGGTGACCAGGCGGTAAGAGAGAGGGAAGTTTGGGGGGACCAGGCTTGCAGGGGAGGGCAGTTAGGGGTGACCAGGCCAGCAGGGGAGGGTAGTTAGGGGAAATTGGGCTGGAAGGGGAGCAGTTAGGCATAGATCAGGCTGGCCAGAGTGGTTAGGGGGTGATCAGGCTGGCAGGCAGAAGCGTTTAGGGGCACTTAGGCAGGCAGAAGAGTGGTTGGGGGCCAGCAGTGGTTGGGGGCCCTCTGGATTGTAAGAGGGGTCCCATACTGGAGAGGGTGCAGGCTGGGCTGAGGGACAAACACCACCTTGCACAAATTTTGTGCACCGGGCCTCTAGTATTTAATAGATTCCTTTAAATAGAAATCAAATTATGCTATGTACACTAGCCTATTATATTTATACTAGAGGCCTGGTGCACAGAAATTTCATGCACTGGAGGGGGTGTCCCTCAGACTGGCCTGCCCCCTCTCACAGTCTGGGAGCCTTCAGGGATGAGAGTAACCCGGCGAACAGGGGAAGGCGACATCCCCATCACACCTCTGCTGCTGCCACTGCTGGCAGCACAAGCCTCGGCTGGCCCTGGTTGCCTGAACCTTGGGCTGGACCTGCATGGCTGGGCAGCCACTATCCAAGCCTTGCCTGAGCCTTGGCTGGCCCTGCTTGCCTGAGCCTCAGTCAGTGGGGGATGCAGACATGGAGCAGCTTGCCCTGCTCCTACTGCGAGCGCCACCATCTTGTGAAGGTGTTATGGTCAATTTGCATATTACCTCTTTATTATATACTAGAGGCCCGGTGCACAAAAATTTGTGCACTTGGGGGGGGGGGTCCGTCAGCCCAGCCTGTGCCCTCTCACAGTCTGGGACCCCTCAGGGGATGACCACCTGCTGGCTTAGGCCTGATCCCCGGGGAATTGGGCCTAAGCTGGCAATCAGACATCCCTCTGGCAGCCCGGCAGCCCTCAGGGGATATCCATTTGCCAGCGGGAAGCAGGCCTAAACTGCAGTCGGACATCCTTAGTGCTGCTGAGGAGGAAGGAGAGGCTCCCACCACCAAAGCTGTACTGGCAGCCATCAGCCTGGCTTGTGGCTGAGCAGCGCTCCCCCATGTGGGAGCGCACTGACCACCAGGGGGCAGCTCCTGCATTGAGTGTCTGCCCCCTGGTGGTCATTGTGTGACATAGTGACCAGTCATTCCCAGTCTTTCTGCTGTTAGGGTCAACTTGCATATTACCCTTTTATTATATAGGATAGAGGCCTGGTGCACAGGTGGGGGCCAGCTGGTTTGCCCTGAAGAGTTTCCCAGATCAGGGTGGAAGCCCCCCGTGGGGTGCCTGGCCAGTCTGGGTGAGGGGCTGAGGGCCATTTTCAGGCTGGCCTGTGACTGAAGCTCCCCGCCTCTCCTTTTTTTCTTTTTTTTTTTAATTCTGGGATTTATTTACCTTCTATAATTGAAACTTTGTTGCTTTTGGAGCTGTTGCTTTCAGAGCTCAGAGCCAGGTCATGGCAGGCGGGGGACCTTGGCTTCCTCCATTACTGGAGCAAGCAAACCTCCTGCTCACTTCAGCTGCGTGGCTGCGACCGCCATCTTTGCCGGCAGTTAATTTGCATATCTCGCTGATTAGCACCGCCATCTTTGCCAGCAGTTAATTTGCATATCTCGCTGATTAGCCAATGGGAAGCGTAGCGGAGGTATGGTTAATTACCCTTTTTGTCTTTTATTAGATAGGATGATTTCATAATATGTCTTAGAGTTCCATATTGATATAAAAACAAAGCCTAATTTTAATGGTTACATAACATTCCATTGAAGAACATGCAAAAGAAACCATGAATTTGTTACTTGGTCCTTTACAAAAAAAGTTTGTTGAGTTCTGGTTTTGTTCTTAATTTTTAACTTAACAGTGCCACTATTAAGTTAAAAGTTAAGGACAAAAACGTATTAAAAGCCTCCAAGATACCATATTTAGAAATTAAAAACATACTTATAAATAACTCCTGGGTCAAAGAAGAAATCATAACAAAAAGTTGATAAATACTTAGAATGGAATAACAGTGACAGCACTCCCTATCAACACTTATGGGATAGAGCAGAAGCGATGGGTTTAGCCTTATCTGTTCATATTGGTTTAAAAAAAGAACAAAATCAAACACAAGCAAGTAAACAAAAAATAATGCTGAGTATCCCAAATAAGAGATTAGAAAAGGCATAAAAATAAGTAAATAAAGAGAATAAAAGAAAGGAGATGACAACTGTGAAAATCAAAAGGATATAGACTGAAAAGGGAAAAAGTAAAATTGTCTTTATTTGAAGATGATATGATTAGCCATGTAAACAATTCTAAAAAACCTAAAAAATAAATGAATTTACAAAATTGCAGAGTATAAGATTAATATACAAAGAAACAATTGTATATCTATATACTATCAATAAGCAATTGGACATTGGAATTTAAAAACAGTATCATTTATGCCTGGCCAGTGTGGCTCAGTGGTGAGTGTGGACCTATGAACCAGGAGGTTATGGTTTGATTCCCAGTCAAGGCACATGCCCGGATTGTGGGCTAGATTCCCAGTGTGAGGCATGCAGGAAGCAGCTGACCAATGATTTTCTCTCATCATTGATTTTTCTATCTTTTTCCCTCTCCCTTCCTCTCTGAAATCAAAAAGTATATTTAAGAAAAACAAAGCCAAGCCATAAACAGGGATAATATGTATGCAAAACTTATTTCTGATAAAAACAAACAAATTTGTATTTAGAAAGTTAAAAAACAAACTCTGAAACTCAATAAAATAAGGTTTATTATTTGAATTTTTTTCATTATTTATTTAGTTTTAATTTTAAAAAATATTTTTCAATTATTGTTGACATTTAATATTGTATTAGTTTCAGATGTACAGCATGGTGGTTAGACATTTTTATAACTTATGAAATGATTCCTCCACCATAGGCTAGCACCCACCTGGCACCATACATAGTTATTACAATACTAGAGGCCTGGTGCATGAAATTCATGCAGGTGGGGGGGGGCATCCCCTCAGCCCAGCCTGCACCCTCTCTAATCTGGGACATCCCTCTCACAATCCGGGACTGCTGGCTCCTAACTGCTCACCTGTCTGCCTGCTTGATCATCCCTACTGGCCCCCCTGCCAGCCTGATCACCTCTAACAGCCTCTGCCTGCCGGCCTGATAGCCCCCAACTACCCCCACCCCAGCCGGCCTGGTCACCCCTAACTTCCACTCCTGCCAGCATGGTCGCCCCTTACTGCCCCCACCACCCGCCGCCACCTGGTCTCCCCACACAGCCTGCTGTTCGGTCGTTTGGTCATCCCTCACTGCCCCACTCAACCTTTTGGGTCATCCATTCGGCTGTCCATTCAGTTGCAATGGCCCCTGGTTCTTTATATATAGAGATTATTGACTATATTTCCTATACTGTATTTTACATTCCTGTAACTATTTTATAACTTCCAATTTGCATTTCTTAATCCCTTCACATTTTTCATCCATTCCCCCAACTCCTTTCCATCTGTCAACTATCCATTTGTTCTTTGTATCTAAAAGTTTGTTTTGATAAAACAAGCTTAAAGGGGGACCAAGTATTTAAACTCTGTATTAAAAGAAATACACAAATGATAAGCGCATGAAAAGACATCATTTGTCATTGGGGAAATGCAAATTAAAAGTTACATTGAGCTACATCCACACACTTACTAGAATGGCTATAGTTAGCAAGAATATGATGCAATTGGAACTCTCATGCATTGCTGGTGGGACCATAAAATGGGATAGCCATTTGGAAAATAGTTTGTCAGTTTCTTATAAAGTTGACATGCACCTGCTATGTGACTCAGCCATTCCAATCCTAGATATTTGCCCAAGAGATATGAAAACAACATGTCCACACGAAGACTTGTATGAAAATTATCATAGCAGCTTTATTCACAATAGCCTCAAATTGGAAGTAACCCAAATTTCTGTCACCTTGGGAAAGAATAAAAAAGTTGCAGTATAACCATACAATGAAATTTTACTCAGGAGAAAAAGGAACAAACTATTGATACTCACCCATTCAACCTGGATGATTCTGAAAAGCTTTATGCTAAATGAAAGAAATCAGACACAAAAGACTACATGCTGAATGATTTAATTTATTTGAAATTCTAGAATAGGCAAAACTATAATTCGGAGATCAGATCAATAGTTGTCTAGGGCCAGGGACCAGGCGAAGAGACTGGCTGCAAAGAAACAGCAAAGGGAACTTTTTGGGGATGATGGAAATGTTCTATTTCCTAATTGTGGTGATGATTACAGAACTGTATACATTTGTCAAGACTCATTGTGCACTTAAAATTGGTGAATCTTACTGTATGTAAATTACTTCAATAAAGATGATTTTAAAACCCAATAATAATCAGGGAATATAACAAACAACTTTATGCCCATAAATAAAAACGTAAATAAAAATTTAGATGAGTCCTAGCCAGTTTGATTCAGTGGCTAGAGCGTGGGCTCACAGACAGAAGGATCCCAGGTTCTATTCTAGTCAAGGACACGTACTTCTGTTGCAGGCTCGATCCCCAGCACTGGTCAGGGTACATGTGGGAGGCAACCAATTGATGTATGTGTCTCTCTCACATCTATGTTTCTGTCTCTCTCCCCTCCCTTTCACTCTCAAAAAAATTAATGGGAGCCTGGCCTGTGTGGCTCAGTGGTTGAGCATTGACCGATGAACCAGGACGTCACAGTTCAATTCTGGGTCAGGGCACATCCCTGGGTTGTGGGCTCAATTTCCAGTGTGGGGCGTGCATGAGGCAGCCACT
>NW_006294778.1:5911010-5918062 GCF_000327345.1 Myotis davidii
TAGAAGAAATGTGCAAATTCTTTGAAAAATACAACTTACTGAGATGCCACAAATAGGAAGGCTTCTCTAAACTAAGGACACTTATGAAAAAGATTTCTCTCTCTCTTTCTCTCTTCCTTTTTCTCTGAAACTCATAAAAGCATACTTTTTTAAAAAAGAAATAAAACACATTAAAAGGAAGCAGGACATTTGGGGAACGCACTATTGATCTTTTAAGATGGAACCAGAGTGAGCAACCACTGACAGTCACCACACATTTACAGTTGCCACGTCAAAGCACAAATGCTGGGCAGGAGACCTGAATCCCCCAAGGCATCTATGTTCCATTAGCCCCAAGGAGTGGGCCTGAAAGGTATTTTTATGAAATCTAAAATAGTCTGTCTCACAGAGGAAGGGGCTGGCAAGAACTACATGGAAGACCCTTTTAGTAAAAAACCATTAAATCTTGGGAGTCTCATGAAAACATTTTTCATTTAAGTGATACCTGAGGAACTGGTTTCCTTAGATTTAATTCATTTGAGAGAAGAGGCAGGTTTACCTTATTTTATTTTATTTTTCTTTATTGATTAAGGTATTACAAATGTGTCCTTATTCCCCCATTGTCCCTCCACCCCCCCAGTCCTGCCCTCACCCTCACCCCCTGTTGTCTGCGCCCATCGCTTATGCCAGTCGTTTTCAACCTTCCTAATGCCGGGACCCTTTAATACAGTTCCTCATGCTGTGGTGACCCCCAACCATAAAATTATTTTCGTTGCTACTGTAATTTTGCTACTGTTATAAGAGATTATCCGAGAGAACCTCTTTTGATCTATCTATCGGGACCGCTGGCTCCTAACTGCTCACTTGCCTGCCTGATCGCCCCTAACCTCTCTGCCTGCCAGCCTAGTCGCCCCTAACTGCCCTAACCACTGGTTGTGCTTATATGCATGCATATAAGTCCTTTGGTTGCTCTCTCCCCAATACCCTCACCCTCCCCTACCTTCCCTCTGAGGTTTGAGCATCTGATCAATTATTCTCTGTCTCTAGATCTGTTTTTATTCATCAGTTTATGTTGTTCACTAGAGGCCCAGTGCACGGCATTCATGCACGTGGTGGAGGGAGAGGGGGCCTCAGCCTGGCCTTGTCCTCTTGCACTTGCCAACCGTGAGCCCAGCTCAGGGCTTCTGGCTGAGCAGTGCTCCCGCTGTGGGAGCACACTGACCACCAGGGGGCAGCTCCTGCATTGAGCGTCTGCCCCCTGGTGGGCAATGCACATCATAGCGACCGGTCATTCCGCTATTAGGTTGATTTGTATATTAGCCTTTTATTATATAGAATTATAATCCATAAATGAGTGAGATCATGTGATATTTATCTTTTTTTATAAAAATATTTTTATTGATTTCAGAGAGGAAAGGGGAGGGAGAGAGAGATAGAAACATCAATGATGAGAGAGAATCATTGATCAGCTGCCTCCTGCATGCCCCCTACTGGGGACTGAGCCTGGAACCCAGGCATGTGCCCTTGACCGAATCAAACCTGGGAACCTTCAGTCCACAGGCCAATGCTCTATCCATTGAGCCAAACCAGCTAGGGCATGATATTTATCTTTAAAGTAGGTGGCTACTCAGCCATCAGAAAAGATGAAATACTGCCATTTGGGACGACGTGGATGGATCTTGAGAATATTATGCTAAGCAAAGTAAGTCAGTCAGGAAAAGCTAAGAACCACATGATTCCACTCATGTGTGGGATATAAAACTGAAATTCACAGCCGGACTGGTGTGGCTCAGTGCTTCAGCATTTGCTGGGGTCCAGCCCCAGCAGGTCCAGGGGTCCCCAAAAGTGTGGACAGAGTCGGCGAAGAAGGAATGACACAGAGACAGCGTTCAGTTGATCAGCAGCCTTGCCAGGATCTCTAGCCACAATCTCCAGCCAAGTTCTGTGTCCATGTTCTCTTGCTAGGTTCTCCAGGTTCTCCAGCCACGTTCTGTAGCCATGTTCTCTTGCTAGGTTCTCCAGCCAGGTTCGGTTTAGGTTCTCCAGCCAGGTTCGGTCGCCAGGTTCTGTAGCCGGGTTCTTCAGCCAGGTTCTGTCTGATTAATTACCCGCCTGGCACTTAGTTAAGAGGTTTTATTCGCTCCCTAACTTCAGGGGAAAATCCCTACCTGGGAAACAACCTTTCTCAGAGAGATGACCTTGGTTAAAACACATAGTGCCAAGAAGGTGAGCAAACATATTAAGAACAGTATGCCATATATGCCAGGTCCCTTGAAACAGTAAGGATGGACTGGCTCCCGGCAAGCGTTGACCTATGAACCTGGAGGTCAAGGTTCAATTCCTGTTGCTGGCTTGATCCCCAGTATGGGGAGGCAATCTCTCATCATTTTTTTTTCCTTTACTGAGTTTTTTATTGACATGAGCTTTTCTTTTTATTATTATTATAATTTTTTTATTGTCTACAGTTTTACATAAGTCTCACTGATGTTTTTATCCCTCTCACCCTCTCCCTTCCTCTCTGAAATCAATAAAAAATATATTTTTAAAAAGATACTAGGTCACAGGAGTGGGCTGGTAATTTTATTAAACTCCGTTTTTGAGAAATTATCAGATTTTAAAGCTGCAGGTGCTCTAGGAAGTTCATTCAAACATCCCAGGAAGGAAACTAAAGTCGAAAAGGCAAAAGAATTTGCTTACTACAATAACTTAGTTCTGGTCCCCCGCCTAGACCCCAGTCTCCAAAACAGATACCGTTTTCTCTGCACCATGATTTTTACCTGATAACAGAAGATCCAACGTTATCGTTAGCTCTTCTAACTCTGCTCTTTCTCCAGCCTTGGAATATTTCCTGGGATTAAGATTAACTCGGTTTATGCTGCCTTCTTGTTCTTTTGTGTTCACTGTTCTTAGTCTTTATCATCAGCATTGCTGAGGGCTGATCGGACCAGCTCCCACCAGCCCAGTGCCTCAGGCATCGCCTCTGCGGCGGCACAGCCCCTCTCTCCTCAAAGATGTTTTCTTTTTTTCATCCTGACCTTGCAATTCCCAATTTGATTTTGGTAGAAAATCAAGTCTTACTTGATATGCCTTTATGAACTTTTGATAGTGGGTTAGTATTTGGATGTGCTACCACTAACCTCTCTTGTTTGGATCGTTTTTTCTGAAATATATTGTTATCAGTTTTTTTCCCATAGCTTGGAGCCACAGGCCCATACCTGCAGAAGCGAGATAAGGTGCATTCCTCTTGTCAAGCCCTCCTTTCCACCCCACGAACCCCAAACTGCCCTCTTGCTGATTGACTATTCACCCACTGGACAACTGCTATCTTCCTTGATAATGTTTGATGTAACTTCAAGAGTTACTGCTGTTTAGGCAGCTACCCCAGCTGGCTGATGCAACCCTGATCCCTATACTGCATGCTTTTATCCTATGTAAGAAAACAGACTCACTCCCTCGGGGCTGACACCGGGTTTCAGCCGGCTGTGAGAGAGAGAATGTAATAACATTTCTTAAATTCTCGAGTCAGACAACGCCGGGACTGATGCCGCTCCGGGAAGTGACATCCTCATGGAAGCCCAGGAGAACTGCAGTTGAGTTCAAACTTGTTTTGGTTGGTGATAGTGGAGCTGGGAAAAATGATCTTTTTTTTTAATTTGATATAAAAATCTTTAATTTCCTCTGGATAATCAAGCCATGGCTCTACCTTGGGCTGACCAGGCAGCTCTAGCCTAGGCATGAGTGGCCTTTCACCCTTTGTAGCTGTGGAAGTCTTTTCTCTTAATGCTTTCCTCCCGAGCGACTACTGCCAAAATGGCCAAACTTGGGCCAGTTGTCACCCAAGATACCAAAACAGGCAAACAGTAGTTTCTAAATATGTGTAGATCATGTGCTGAAATCTGAGGCTTAGGAAAGTGTGTGTGTGGGGGGGGCGGGAGGGCGGGCGTCCCAGGGAAAATGATCTTTATGAAATGTCACCTGATGGGTGAATTTGAGAAGTATGTAGCCCAGTGTGCCATTATAGTGTTTGATGTAACTTCAAGAGTTACTTACAAGGATGTGCCTAACTGGCATAGATAGAGACCTGGTGTGTGTGAGTGAGAACATCCCATCGTCTTGTGTGGCAATAAAGTGGACATCAAGGACAGGAAACTTAAGACTGGAGTCCAGCGTCAGTAGTCTAGTTTGTGGCAACTGTCCTGTGATGTCAGTGGTGCCATGTGTTTGGCACTTCATTATACAGCTAAGCAGAACCTGTGTTTGATCCTTGGGATGCGAAAGATGAATGGGCTTCGGAGTGAATGTGGCAAATAAAAAATACCTTCACTTTTTGGAACTGCATATTTGGCTGGTTTGCAATACTTGTTTCCTTATTGAGTTTCAACTATAAGAATGCTGCAATCGCATCACAGTACTCAGTGGTGAAACCTTGTTTGTTACTGTCTTTCCCATTCCTTTTCATTTAGAATCAGAATAAGGTTGTATTTCAAATATCTAAAAAAAAAAATAAAAATTCTCACATCTCTTGGCCTGGCTCCTGTTGGCGCAGAACTAATGGGTAGGAGAGGAAGGCAGGTCTCTAGATTGAATTTTTGCTTCCCTTCAACAGAAAATTATTAAAGAAATTATACCTCCCCTCTTTTGTCTTTTCTTTCTTCCTTTACTTCTTTCTTCCTTTCCTTCTTCCTTCCCCTCTTCCTTCCTTTCTTTCTTTCTTTCTTTCTTTCTTTCTTTCTTTCTTTCTTTCTTTCTTTCTTTCAGATCATTCATTTATTTCTTTTTGTTGTTGTTGTTAATCCTCACCTGAGGATATTTTTCCATTGATTTTTAGGGAAAGTGGAAGAGAGGGGAAAAGACAGAGAGAAACATTGATATGAGAGAAACACATCAATTGGTTGCCTCCTGCATGTGCCCCAAACAGGGCTCAGGTTAGGGAGGAGCCAGCAACAAAGGTATGTGCCCCTGACCGGAATCCAACCTGGGACCCTGTGGCCCACAGGCCTACACTCTAACCACTGAGAAAACTGGCCCTTCTTTTTACTTATACTTCAAAAAGGTGAAGCCCAGCTGGCATGGCTCTGTGGTTGAACGTCAACCTATGAACTAGGAGGTCACGGTTTAATTCCCCAGTCAGGGTACATGCCTGGGTTTCGGGTTCAATCCCCAGTATGGGGCATGCAGGAGGCAACCAATCAATGATTCTCTCTCTGATGTTTCTATTTCTCTCCGTCTTTCTTTCTCTCTGAAATCAATAAAAATATACTTTTTAAAAAAGGTGAAGATTTTAGAACATGAGTGCAGCAGAATCTAGAGTTTAAAATTGAATCTGCAATTTATTGATCTTGCTGTTGTGTATCTGTACTCCTTCTTTGAGGCAAACTCATTTATGTATTATATTTCTACCTGTATTTCCTTTCAATATCTTTGTTCTTTTCTTTTCTCAATATAAGAAATCAAGAAAATTGGTTCAGAACTCAGACTCTTAAGGCTGGAGACAGACTCCCTGGTTTAAAATCCCAGCTCCACCATTTTCCAAATTCAATTTTTTCCTAAGCCTAATATCAATATCAACACAATGACATCATTATATGACTCAAAGGGGTTATGGAACTTGCCCAAGGTTACATAGCATTATCTTCTTGGAGAAAAGCCTCACCTTTATGGAAGTACTATGCAGAAGCAAATTAATCTTGACCCACCCAGCAAAACCAGGAAAGCAAAAATCAGTTCAACGCACAAGCATTGATGAGCCTGCGCAAAATCAGGGCAAGACTTCTGCCCTCCGGGCCCTGACAGCCTAAAGGGGAGGCGAATGAGGAAACAGCACACATGAAAAATAGACATGAGGAAAGAGTTCTGGGAGCTTAGTTATGCATAGATGTGGAGCTGGAATGAATCAGAAAAGTCACAGAGAGCAAGGACACTAGAAGGGCAGCTTTGAAATATGCTGTTCAGAATCATCTCGAACAAATGGTTCCTGCTTTTGATAGTATAGACCAGTGGTCGGCAAACTCACTAGTCAACAGAGCCAAATATCAACAGTACAACGATTGAAATTTCTTTTGAGAGCCAAATTTTTTAAACTTTAACTATATAGGTAGGTACATTGGTATTCATCCACATATTATAATAATAAAGCCACCATCACAAAATAATTACAATTCTTAAATTGATGACAAAAATATCTGTAGGATTTGCAGCTGGTTGGAAAAATACAGGTAACTTTATGCTTCGAGTAGGTACTTTTGTCACCCGCGCGCAATTTGTAGACGCGACTAGTACTAACCACTGCACATGAGACTGCTGCCTGACTGGCTCACTCAACTGGTGCATGAATCGCGCGCGCCTCCCCCGCACTGTGTATCCCACAGCCTGCCTTCGCCGAGTCGGTCACCTGACCGACCTGACACCCCACCCCACTTCTTCTAACGCCACTTCTTCAAATTAGACTCGCCGAGGCTGAAAACCAACTTCTGCGCATGGGCCATGAAATTTCAATCGCACTGTACGTGAGCGCCTGCACGTGGTATTTTGTGGAAGAGCCACACTCAAAGAGCCAAAGAGCCGCATGTGGTTCACGAGCTGCGGTTTGCCGACCACTGGTATAGACACTTTAATGATGATGATTCTACCAATCCATGAACATGATATATTCTTTCATTTGTTTATGTCTTCCTCTATCTCTTTTTTCAATGTCCTGGGGTTTTCTGAGTACAGGTCCTTTACCTCCTTGGTTAAGTTTATTCCTAGGTGTCTGAATTCTTTTGGTGCAATGGTAAATGGGATTGTTTTTTAGTTTCTCTTTCTGTGAGTTCGTTATTGGTGTATATAAAAGCCATAGATTTCTGGGTGTTAGTTTTGTATCCTGCTACATTGCCAAATTCATTTATTAAGTCTAGTAGTTTTCTTATGAAGTCTTTGGGGATTTTTATGTCCAATATCATGTCATCTGCGAATAATGACAGTTTCACTTCTTTTCCAATTTGGATGCCTTTCATGTCTTCTTATTGTCTAATTACTGTGGCTAGCACTTCCAGTACTATGTCGAGCACGAGTGTTGAAAGTGGGCATCCCTG
>NW_006294778.1:5918284-5930643 GCF_000327345.1 Myotis davidii
GATGGATGCGATTTGCTAATATTTTGTTGAGGGTTTTAGTATCTATGTTCACCAGGGATATTGGCCTGTAATTCCCTTTCTTTTAGTGTCTTTACATTTTGGAATTAGGATAATGCTGGCTTCATAGAAAGAGTTTAGAAGTCTTCCTTCCTCTTGGATGTTCTGAAATAGTTTGAGGAGTGTAGGTATTAGTTCTTCTTTGAATGTTTGGAATAGCTTCCCTGTGAAGCTGTCCGAACCTGGGCTTTTGTTTGGTGGGAGTTTTTTGATTACTGCTTCTATTTCATTGGTTGCTATTAGCCTATTCAGGTTTTTTGCTTCTTTCTGATTCAGTTTTGGGAGATTGTATTTTTCTAGGAATTTATCTGTTTCATCCACATTGTCCAGTTTGTTGGCATATAGTTGTCTGCTTGTCACTAGGTAATAGGAATTTTCTAGCTCCATTATAATGTCATGAGATCACCATCATTTATGTGGATGTCTTTAACCCAAAGGTCATATGAAGTTCATGACTGTACATATTATATTTTACTGTATACACTTATGATAAAGTAATTTATAAATTAAGTACAGTAATTTATAAATTAAGCACAGTAAGAGATGAACAGTAACTGGAAATACTGTATATAATAGATACTGTCTATAATATATACTATATATAGTATCTATAGATATAAAACCCTAATATGAAAATATACTGAATGGCAGAACAACCAAACAACCAAACAACCAGTCGCCATGATGTGCACTGACCACCGGGGGCATGCGTGGAACATGGCAGGTGTCGGCAGCAGGCGGTAGAGTACAGAACATGGTGGACATTGGCTGCGGCGGGATGGTGGAGCAGGTAAGTGGGGGCGCCAGAACAAGGCAAACCTCTGGTGGTTACTGAAAATTCTTTGCTCCCATGCACTGCAGTCCCGCCATGCACTCACACCTACTGCCAGTGCTGGAACCACTGCTCGCACCCGCTGCCAGAGACCACGCTGGCCACAATCACTAGGCACCATTAGCAGGTGTGAGCAGTGGCTGCTGGACCCAATCGCCCCTCAGGGCTTCTCCACCTCCTCCTGCTCCTAAGGGGCGATTGGGACAGCAGCTGCCACTCGCACCCACTGACAGCACCGACCCTACTCACATCCACTGCTGGCTCTGGTCCCAATCGCTCTGCACTGTCAGCACACAGGAGTGGCAGTGGCAGGAGTGGGACTGCCAGCAGACAGGGTACCGGGGTGCTGTGGCAGGAGGGGCCAGGCGGGGGCTCAGAGGATGGGCCAAGACCTGCCCTTGCGGCCCACAGTTACTTTCAAGGTGAAGTGCACGAATTTGTACACTGGGCCCCTAGTAGTATATAATAGTATCCTATATAATAAAAGCCTAATATGCTAAGTGTCCGGTTGTCCAGTCATCCATTCAACCAATCAAAGTATAATATGCTAATGATATGCTAAGGCCACTCAACCACTCACTCTGACATGCACTGACCACCAGGGAGCAGACAGTCTACTGGTTGACCAGTTGCTATGATGTGAACCATGGGTAGACACTCTGACCAGTGGGTTAGCTTGCTGCTGGGGTCCAGCTGATCTAGACTGAGCAAGACAGGCCAGACATGCTCTGAAGCCTTCCCACGGTCCCTCCCTAGCCCCAATCGTGCACAGGTGGGGTCTCTTGGCCTGGTCTGCACCCTCTCGCAATCCTGGACCCCTTGGGCGTTGTTGTGTAATGGGACGACCCGCAGAGATGACCACCAGGGACTCAGATCAAGATTTAAGAGCCTTTATTAAGCTGGCCAGCGACTACAGTTACAGCACCCTGCCGAAGCAAAGGCTGAACTGCAGTGCCGACTATAGGAGTTACAGCGTTTTTATTTGCAAAAACCACAACTTTTTTCCCAACACAGTACAGCATCAGTACAGTGACCACCTTCCTGTCTATGTGTTCTAGGAACAGAGAGCACAGCGTGCCCCGCCTGGCCAAAGCACCAGATATGCAGCCCAGCACATTCCCTACTAGTCTTATGTACATGAGTCAAATCATTGACTCTTTTGGGTCATTGTTGGGGAGGGAGTTATATTGACCCCTGAGGACTATAAGCTTTATAGAATTAATTCTTTGCTGAATAAAGTCAGTGGGCCTGTTTATAAGATAAGGGCCAGGAATGATGGCCAGGAATAATCTCTAGAGGGTGCGAAGAGTCCTGGACTCTCTATTTTGCCAGGCTGTCTTAAGCTGGGTGTGATGAAGACACATCGGGATCCCGTTGACCTTGACTGCCATTGCAGTGGTCCTTTCCAGGTAGGAGTCAGTCCTTGGGTGGAAAATTTCTTTACCAAACAGAGTTACCAGGTTGGAAGGGATGAACCAGATACAGGCAGAGCATCTTGGACGTGCTTCTGGTCTGCTTTCTAGGTAGACTGTAAAGCCTGTAAGAACTTGAGTAAAGATTGGTTATATATTTCAGCTTTTCTAGATTGGGTTTCCATGTAAGCTGGTGAGATGGGTAGGTCAGGGTCTGGAAGAGTCACTAGAATCTGTAAAGGCCCCACTGGTTTTAGGGCAGCCTCCCGGGCTGCTTTATCTGCAGTCTAGTTCCCTCTTGCTTCTGCGCAGTCCCCTTGTCTTACATACATAGAGGTAGAAAGACTTAGTTACATCTGGCAGTGCCAATTGGCCCATCATCCTTGCTCTGCTCATGTCTGCCTAACTGCCTACTATATTACCTCAAGGATCCTGGCCCTGAATTTGCTGGAATTTCATGATTGAATGTTAATGTGCCCCATAGGGCCAGGAAGCCAAGCCATCTAGCTGCAATCAGGCCTGCCTGCAGTATCTGCTGAGTTAGGTGAATTCCTCACCTGCAGTGGCTCTGTCGGGCCCATTGTCCTTGCTTTAAGGCCCTTCTCAGCAGCCCTCCTACTTGTCACAGCCCAGAGTGTGTGGAGGTTCTGCAGGGATACAGAGCCATCCTTATTGCTCCCCTTCTATTCTGACCAACTGCCAGTGATGGTAGGGCATGGGCCTGATGCTCCAGCACCAGCTATTTTCAGGCTATCAAACAAGATACCAGGATTTCTCCATGGCACTCTTACTGGCTTCAAGTCTTCACAGCTCAGACAGGGCTCTTTAAAACATGATACTCCAGTCAAAGTTTTAGATCAATAAAACCACTATTGGAAACCAGTCTTATTGTATTTATGCAAAGAAATGTATTGCCATGATTTATTTATTAAGTATTGCCAAATTTCGGAAGAATTACATAAGGAGAAAAAGGCTACTGACCTGCCTTAAGATCTTCTGATTTTCCTTGTCAGTCCCTTTTATGGACTCTCCAGAGTTATAACAAAACAGTAACTGTTGGATTTCTTTTATCAGTCCCCCCTAAGTACTTTGGCATAACTATTTACTTCTATTTAGGGAGGCAGAATGTAATTTATTTACTCTTCCTGGATTACTGGCCATAAGGTAGAGGCTGTCGTCCTGAGACCTCATCCTCGGGGGTCATTGGGCAAGACCTTAGGGTCTGTCTTTTTTCCACCTTTTGGGGGCCCTGTCAGCAAAATAGTCTGTCTCTGTCCCAATTTTTCTTTGGGGCATTGGCAGGCATTTCTTTAACCACCGGCGTTTCTCAGTGAGGATGTCTACCCATATCTGGATGTAGGGAATTTGGTCAGGGTGGCCAGGACGACCGTAAACAATGTGATGAACCTGATATGCCATCCCTAGATCAAAGGACGCAGTGGATGGCCACCTAACCCCAAACGTGGGCCACTCTCATTCACAAAATTTCTGTAAATCAAAATAATTAACGGGGGTGGTGTAGTCCTCTCCGTGTCTCTTGAAGTCCTGAAATTTCTCAAGAAAACATTGTAAGGGGGTCGATGAAGACGACTGACCCTGACCCATTTTGACAAAGACAACAAAGAACAAAGACAAAACAAACCAGACAAATGCAACCTAAGGTTGCCCAGACCAGGACCCCCAGACACCGTCATGTCCGGGCGGTCAGACTCCGAGGTTCTGCTGCATCCATCCCTCTTTTGAATCCTAAAGGGAACGTTCCACAGACAGATACCAGATTCTTACCTCCCTGCTGGAGGTCCAGGTGGCTCGTCATTTTCGGATTGCAGTTTTGGGAGGAAAACACTCCACCTCCCTGGGACCCGGGACAAAGACTGGAGTGTCCTCGCCTTGGGCATCCAGGGTGCCCACCGGCAACTCGGCCTGAGTGGATCTTACTGGGGGCCTCCAAATGTAATGGAGTGACCCGTGGAGACGACCACCAGGGACTCAGATCAAAATTTAGGAGCCTTTATTAAGCTGGCCAGTGACTACAGTTACAGCACCCTACCGAAGCAAAGGCTGAACTGCAGTGCCGACTATAGGAGTTACAGCGTTTTTATTTTGCAAAAACCACAAAGTTAGTTACAAAGCCTTGTTTACACAATTTGTTCCTGACACAGTACAGCATCAGTACAGTGACCACCTTCCTGTCTATGTGTTCTAGGAACAGAGAGCACAGCATGCTCCACCTGGCCAAAGTGCCAGAAACACAGCCCAGCACAGTTGGAGAGCTGGTTTTGGCCCAATCCCGCAGGCCAGGCCAAGGACCCCACTGGTGTACAAATTCATGCACCAGGCCTCTAGTATTATTATAATTATTCTATTTTATATATACTTTATATTTATGCTTATAAAATTTGTATTTATAAAATACATCATATTTATGCTTCAGTTAATATTTTTCCTGATATATAAGTGATTTTGTTTTCTCATAGCTAATCTATATATACTATATACTATAATAATATACTAATTATTACAGTAATTATAATAAAGTTATTATAATAATTATAATAAAAGTTATGTGTATGTGGTCTCACTCTTTCATAATATTTCATTGTGCTATACTCACATTTTCATTTAAGGAAGGACTTTACAGCTTCTTTTTGGCATATCCGAATTGTCATCATCACTACTTTGGGCTTTAGGGCCATTATTAAGTAAAATAGGGATGGCAAGCACTGTGATACCACTAAGGTCCATCTGATAACCTAGATAGTTATTAAGTGACTCACTGGGGGTAGCATATACAGTGTGAATATGATGGACAAAGGGCTGGTTCACATCCTGGGAGAGACTAAAGTAAAACAGCTTGAGATTTCATCACACTCAGAATGACACGCAACTTAAAACTTATGGCTTGCTGGTAGAAGGGAGCCAATCCAAATCCCTATTCTCTTCAGCCTGTGTTTTTGAGCAGTCTGTGAATCAAGTCACCCTCCTACTATCTAAAATAAACAAGACAGCAACAGCAATAGCAACAACAAAATTTATTGCCAGAAGTATCATCTACCTTCGGGCAACCATGGTCCAAAAATACTAAATGGAAAATCCCAGAAAGAAACAATTCATATGATGGATGGATGCTGATGTACATCCTTCCATTTGTTAGCTCATTTATTCCACCCAACAACCCCATCCCAGTGTAATACTATCATTAGCTCTATTACGTAATCAAGGAAATCTAGATGCCCAGATTGTCAAGGTCATGCACCTGGGAATAGTGGGACCAAACCCAGATGTTATCCTTCTAGAGTTGGTTAGCTAGTTTGTTTGGTGTCATCTATATATATAAAAAGCCAGTGTCCGTGACGGCCAGAATGACCAAATAACCAGTCACCAGGAGGTGCATTGAGCACCTCTCCGTTCCTCCCCTTGGTTCACGAGCAGTGGCTCTCGCAGCTGTGAGGGTGGGGACTCAGGCAGCTCCAGTGGCTGCGAGGCCCGGGGCTCAGGCCTCACAGCAGCAGCCACCAGCAATGGCAGTAGCAGCAGTGGGATGATGGGGGCAGTGCCTTCCCCTGATCTTCCCAATTGCCTCCCACAGAGGGAGGCCAGACTGTGGTTTAGGCTCGCTCCCTTAGGAAGTGGGCCTAAGCCATCAGTAGGACATCCCTTGAGGGCTACTGGACTGTGAGAGGGGGCAGCCTGGGCTGAGGGAACCCCCTCCCCAGTGCATGAATTTTCATGCACCAGGCCTCTATTTAATAAATAAGCTATCATTAATTGAGAGTGCACTATGTGCATGGGAGTTGTTCTAAGCACCTTACCCATATTAAATAATTTATTCTAGTTTTAAAAATATATATTTTTTAATTGATTTCAGAGAGGTGTAGAGAGCTAGAAATATCAATGATGAGAGAGAATCACTGATCGGCTGCCACACACTGGGGCACATGCAACCCAGGCATGTGCCCTGACAAAGAATCAAACTGTTACCTCCTGGTAACAGAGCACATGCCTGTATTGTAGGCTCAATCCCCAGTAGAAGTATTCAGGAGGCAGCTGATTGATGTTTCTATCTCTCTTCTTCTCTCTTTCTCTCTCTCTAAAATCAATTTAAAAAAAACAAGCAGCAAGAGAAAAGCAGTTAGTTACCTACAAGGGAGCCCTCATATGACTGCCAGCTGATTTCTCAACAGAAACTTTGCAGTCCAGATGGGAATGGCAAGAAATATTCAAAATGATGAAAAGCAAGGACCTACAACTAAGATTACTCTACCCAGCAAAGCTATCATTTAGAATTAAAGGTCAGATAGAGCTTCACAGATAAGAGAAACCTAAAGTAGTTCATCACCATCGAACCAGTATCACATGAAATGTTGAAAGGTCTTCTTTAAGAAGAAGAAAAAAATAAAGGTAAAAACTATGAAAAATAGCCCTAGCCTCTTTGGTTCAATGGGTAGCACATCAGATGCAGACCAAAGGGTCCCAGGTTTGATTCTGCTCAAGAACACATACCTTGGTTGCAGGCTTTTCCCCAGCCCAGGCCCTGGTCAGGGCATGCACAAGAGGCAAACAATCAATGTGTTTCTCTCACGTTGATGTTTCTCTCACATTGATGTTTCTCTTTGTCTTTCTCATTCTCTTCCACTCTCTCTAAAAAGATCAGTGGAAAAATATCCTTGGGTGAGGATGAACAAAAAAACAAACAAACAGAAAAGAAGAATTAAATAACAGTACATACATATCTAACAACAATTAAATCTAAAAATCAAAATAAGCAAACAAAGAATCTAATGAACAAAATAAACTAATGAATAAAATAAAACCGGAGGCATGGGGACATGGAACAGACTACAAATCTCAGAGGGAAGGGGTGGGAAGTGATCAACCAAAAAACTTATTTGCATACTAGAGGCCCAGTGCACAAAATCGTGCACGGGTGGGGTCCCTCTGGGTAGCCTGCAGGGATCAGCCAAAACCCGCCGTCCAATGCTGCCTGCAGCTCCTACCCGCCACTCCTGCTCATCCCGGCCCACTGTGCCTGCCACGGGCTCACACTCAATCAGTTCTGATCCAGAGATGCTTGCACTGTCGCAGCACCGCTCGCCAGCTATGAGCCCTGCATCTGGTGCCCTCCCAAGGGGAGTGGCCTGCAGGATTGGCTGAAACCTGCTCTCCAACATCCCCCGAAGGGTCCTGGATAGCGAGAGGGCACAAGTCAGGCTGAGGGACCGCACTGATGCACAAACGGGCCAGGGAGGGACCACAGGAGCGCTCCAGGGCATGTCCAGTTCATTTTGCTCAGTCCCAATCAGCTGGACCCCAACAGCAAGCTAACCTACTGGTCGGAGTGTCTACCCCTGGTGGTCAGTGACACATCATGAGTGGTTGAGCAACATTAGCATATCATTAGCATATGATGCTTTGATTGGTTGTTCAGTTGTTCTGCCATTTGGTTTATTTGCATATTACCCTTTTATTGAGCCTAAACAGGCAGTTGGACTTCCCTCTCACAATTCAGGACTACTGGCTCCCAACCCCTCGCCTGCCTGCCTGCCTGATTGTCCCTAACCGCTTCTACCTGCCAGACTGATCACCCCCCTAATCACTCCCTTGCCAGCCTGATCGATGCTTAACTGCTCCTCTGTTGGCCTGATCGCCCCCTGATTTCTCAACAGAAACCATGCAGGCCAGAAGAGAGTGGCAAGAAATATTCAAAGTGATGAATAGCAAGAACCTGCAACCAAGATTACTTTATCCAGCAAAGCTATCATTCAGAATAGAAGGTCAGATAAAGAGATTCTCTCAACTATATAATCTATACTAATAAAAGAGTAATATTCTAATTAGACCGGGAGATCTTTCGGACGTCCTTCTGGACAAAGCAGGGGGCTTGGTCAACCTGCCAACTGCCCCCTATAAATACTTTCTCCATCTTTGTGCAGGCAAAACATGCCCATGGCTCACCTGTGTATGTTCCAGATTGCAATCCTTTCTTTTTTCCCAAATAAATCCTTTTTGGTGACAGACTACCTGGTCAACTTTTGTTTTATGGTCGACATTCTCTATTTTTTATTTATATGTATTATTTATTATGAACCATTTGAAACCAAGTTTCAGACATCATGCATGCTCCTTTTTGTCTAAATAGCTCAGTGTATATGTCCTAAAAATAAAGATAACAGAAAATATATTGGTTTCCCCTCCCAGTTCCTGACACAGAGTTTCTGAAACCCTTGTAGATTCCTAAGTGCACTTGGAACATATTTTGTTGTATCTAGGTGACTCTGGGTGGGCTCCTGGATGATGGCTGGTCACCAGAAAGGCCAAGCCAATATTCAAGGGGAGAGGGGTTAGAAATAGAATTAGCATTTGATCATGAGAAAGCCTCCATAAAAATCTCAAGAGCATGGGGTTCTGTGAGCTCCCAGGTTGGTGAACACATCCACTCTGGGAGGGAGATGTACCCCAACTCCATGGGACAGAAGCTCCTACACTTAACCCCCACACTCCACCTCACCCTATGTCTCTATGTATCTCTTTATCTGGCTGTTTATCTGTATCCCTTATCATTTCCTTTAATAAACTAGTAACTGCATTTCCCTAAAAAATTAATTGTGGTTTGGCTCAGTTGTTAGAGCATTAGCCTGACGAACTACTTCCCTGATTGTTCTGGCAAGTGGCAAACAAAACCAGGTAGAGGACCTGAAATCATGAAGGTAATAGTCTAGTGGGGGTGACTGCCATTAATTAATGACATAGGCAGGTGCAGAATTATAAGTGGCGTTATGCTAAGAAGAGGGAGAAGACCATGGTGACATTGATACCATTAATAACCTGATTATTATTAACAGGAAAAGAGTAGAGGGAAGACTAGATAGTATAAGCATGCCATTTATACGGCTTTGCCAGAAAATTGCAGTTAACATTCGCCAAATCTGTTCCCTGAAGATAACTAGGGGAAGGGAGTGGACAATAGACACATGCCCAGTAAGGTCTGGATGCTGAGAAGATGCTTATCTGTCAGTCACACCTGGGAGCAAGTCAGTGGGCAGAATAGGCATGGCCACTGCAGGGGCCCAAAATCTGAGGTATTTAATGCCTGAAAAAAGGATATCTCTCTCTCTCTCTCTCTCTCTCTCTCTCTCTCTCTCTCTCTCTCTCTCTCTTGCTGCTGGCATCTGAATCCTGGCTCGCCTGCTCTACACTCACCCAAGTGGCCCACAGCCATGTTGACTCTGCACAATAGACTAATGTGCTTTAATTAGTCTGATGCTATATTGGACTCAACCCCACCATGAAATGGAAACTGGACATTGGCCCTGTTTTTGACTCTGCTAAAGCCCCAGCTACATATTTTCCAGGACTGGTTTAAGGGATAATGCAAACCAAGGGATGTGACTCCATGAAAATAAAGCCTTTTACCACATCTCCTCTTTCCATGGGGGCCTCCAGAAATTCTTACTCCAGAGGTACCTCAAGACCCCCAACTCCCACTAGCGACCAAAGAATTCCACCCACCTAATCCTCCAGCAACACCATGAGAGGCTGTAACTGAGAAGTGAGGTTTAGCACTAGCTGGGTGATCTTGGGTAACTTGGCTTCTTCAGTTTCTCTGTAAAATAATGTACATCAACCAAGCTGATCTTGAAGTTCCTTCCAGCCCTAACATTCTACATTTCTTTGTGAATTCATCTTTTTCCCTTGTTTGTATGAACACTTTTAAAAATAAAATTAAAAATGCCTAATTTAGCAGAAACATTGGCTAACAGATAAGGCAATGTGACTTCTCTTCATGCAGCTAATTTAAATCCAACCCAATCATGTTAGGCAGCCTTCCTCAGTGTTTTTGCTGAAACATTGGAATAATGCTTACTAATCATCTTCAGGGGAACTTTGTGAACTATGAGTCAGCAAGTATCATTGAGAAAGAAAGTCAGGAAGCTTACATCCACTTAGCAAAGACAACCCTCTCTGGGGTAGAATTTGAAAAACACCTGGAGAAAGCTGAGGGTGGGAAGGAAATAGCTCCCTGAAATCCCATATTATTCACAACTTTTCAGAATACCTTTGAACAACAATGAAAGTGCTTACTTGGGTATAACACCATTCTTTTTCCCCTAATACATGAGTGTGGATGTCTTATGGAAGCTGGAAGTCACTGATGGATAAGCAAGAGAAAGAGCTCAGAAAGATCTGGAGCTTGAGGGACTTGGCCAGAGAATGCAGACTTGGTTGGGGTGTAGAGGTAAGCACACTGTAGGAAGGCCCAGCTGCCAGGTAGAAGAGATCACCCAAAATGAAAGATCAAGGAACAATATGTTTACTTCACAATGTTGTCATGGGCCAACAATGAGTATCTGGCATGCTTATTACCAAAGAAGTTCAATACCTCATACCAAGTACCATAATAACGTGGAATAGTGGTCTTACATAATAAGGAAGAAAGAAAGAAGAGAGAGAGAGAGAGAGAGAGAGAGAGAGAGAAAGAGAGAGGAAGGAAGAAAGAAAGAAAGAAAGAAAGAAGAAAGAAAGAAAGAAAGAAAGAAAGAAAGAAAGAAAGAAAGAAAGAAAGAAAGAAAGAAAGAAAGAAAGAAAAGGAAGAAAGAGCCAAAATCCTCTAAGCAAGAAAAGAAAGGGGTATGATTTCCCCCATCCTCCCAATGACTGGAAGAGGTCTTTGCTATGAGTTTCATAATATCCATATACCCTAAATAGGTGTTAAAGAGGGAAAGGACAGAAAAATAATTAGCACAAACTTCGATTCATGTGACTTTGATTCCCACGTTGATGCCAGTGAAAAAAACCAATACATAACTGCAAAATAACTTTAAAAAAATTATATGACTAAGCAAAACTGGTATTAACGAGTCAGTTCTTCTTTTTGGAAAGGACTCGAAACTTGCTAACATAATAGCAACACTTTTCTCATGCCCATAGCACCATTTTCACATCCCACATTTTGCCAGCTTGGTATTTCCTTCCCTATTGCTTAAAAGATTGTCAGATATTTTGAAAGGAAAAAAGAAGTCAATTGAAATGCATGTAGACTGTTCTTTAAAAATTCTGCTAGGACAAGGAGAATTGTAAATATCAGAAATAATTAAATATGAGGTTTCTTTGAGAGGGTAAGGAACTTAGATTAATGTTTTATATTTTGGGGGGAAATGGTACATTTGGGTTAAAAGTAAATTTTTTAAATTCATTTAAGCAAAGTAATTCATGCTATTTCATATTATTCTTGAGTTTTCTCAAACATTAAATCCACATATAACTTACAAGGTATTCTAAGGAAAACATTTTCATAATAATACATATATTTATTATTACAGAAGTGATTTGGGGACCCAATGATTTTCAAATATTTTTCTTTTTTAAGTAATGGGAGTAGTTTCTATAATTGACTCTCATGTGAAATGTCAACATATAAAACATACAAAAGCTGCCTTGATGAGAGGGGGGATGGACTGAGGACCCCAATGTAATCTCAATTTAGTATTCATTTCAAATAAACTTTTTTTTTTTGCTTTGCTACTTTATTATCAGAGTCCAGCAGAGGATCTGGCACATAGTAGGAACTCAATAAATATTTGTTGAAGGACTATAATATGCTTGTTAATATTAAATAGAAACCATCTCTTATCTATTTATATAAAAGGGTAATATGCTAAGTGTCCTTCCCACTGTCCAACCAATCGCTATGATGCACACTGACCACCAGGAGGCAGATGCTCAATGCAGGAGCTGCCATGAAGTGCACAGAGAAACATCACCGCCAACCTGGCACTGACAAAGCAACACTCGGCTTCCCCCAAGTGAGACACAGGCCCTACCATCACCTCAGAATGACAGCCCACCAAATTGCAGCCAATGCTGTGAGACCCCATGGCCAGCCCAGAAACGGTCACTGTGGGTACTGGGTAATGATGTCACGTAGCAACGCCCGGCTTCCTCTCCCTAGCAACTAGCCTCCTTGCAGTTTTTTCAGCGCAGGAACCCAACTTGCTTTATAGCCAGGTGGAAACATTTACACTTTAACCAAATGTCTGTGAAGTGTTTTCCCATGCCTC
>NW_006294778.1:5930722-5931987 GCF_000327345.1 Myotis davidii
GTGTTTTATACCATGATTTTGTTGTTTTTAAATAATGTCATTGCTGTTGTTATATCATGTTGTTTTTGTTTATTTATTAAGCAGTTTATATATTATTTTCATGTACATTTTACTAATTTTCTTTCATCTCTGACACTTCTATCATAGAGGAAGGATGAATAGCGATATTAAAATATTTCTTCTAATTAATTTTTTAAAATTAATTTCCTTTCAGTGTGCATGAATTTGTGCACCAGGTCACTAGTAATATATATTAGGAAATGTATAAAAATAATTAACTAATATAAAAATAGAAACTATTTTTAGTGGTTAGAGCATCCTCCCATGCAACAAAAAGGGTTCAATTCCTGTTCAGGGCATATACCTAGGTTGCAAGTTTGATCCTTGGTTGGGGTGCATCCCAGAAGCAACCGATCAATGTTTCTTTCACATCGATGTCTCTCTCTCTCTCTCTCTCTCTCTCTCTCTGTCTTTTCTCTGTTCTGTTTCCTCTCTCTCTAAAATTAGTGAACATATCCTTGGGTGAGGATAAATATATATATGTTTTATTACTTAGCAAAGCAATGTGAATTCATTTTCATTTGAGTATATATATTTTTCATTTATTTTTTTATTTAAAATGTTTTTCAATTACTTTTTACATTCAATCTTATTTTGTATTAGTTTCAGGTGTACAGCATAGTGGTTAGACAATCATACTTTACAAAGTGTTTCCCTGATATTTCTAGTACCCACCACATATAGATATTAAATATTATTGCTTATACTAGAGGCCCGGTGCACAAAATTTGTGCACGGGGGAGGTTGTCCCTCAGCCCGGCTTGCACCCTTTCACAATCCAGGACCCCTCAAGTAGGATCCCTAGGCCTGTCTGGTGATCTGGGCCTATTGGGGCTTTCCTTCCCCCAGCTGTTGGCAGCTGGCCCCGCCCCTGACACTGCTACTGCTTGCCATCTTTGTGATGCTGCCCCCGCCCTTGCCCCCCGCCACAGGTCACCTCCCTCTGCAGGTGACAGGCATGGGGTGAGATCACTTGGCTGGCCTGGGCCAACCTCTGTGGGGTGATCGCTGGCTGGCCCCACACACCCACCACAGCGTCTCTGGGCCTCCCTCTTTGGAGTGATTGATCGCGGAGCACCCCCATCAATTGCCTCGCAGAGGGTGGCCTGGGCCTCCCTCTGCGGGGTGATCGTGGAACAATGGCTGGGCCCCCCGACTAATCGCATCGCACCCGCCTTGGCTGGCCTGGGGCCCGTGGGTGTCAT
>NW_006294778.1:5932197-5933651 GCF_000327345.1 Myotis davidii
AAAAAGCCCCCTCCCCTGCCACCAGTAGCCTCCCTCTGCGGGCAACAGACATGGGGTGCGATTGCTTGGCTGGCCTTGTCCTCCCTCTGCAGGGTGATCGCTGGCTGGCCCCGCACACCCACCACAGCGTCTCTGGGCCTCCCTCATTGGAGTGATTAATCACGGAGCACCCCCATCAATCACCTCGCAGAGGGTGGCCTGGGCCTCCCTCTGTGGGGTGATCGTGGAACAATGGCTGGGCCCCCCGACTAATTGCATCGCACCTGCCTTGGCTGGCCTGGTGCCAGTGGGTGTCATAGCATGGTCTTCTGGAAGGTCGTCCGGATGGTCTTTCTGCTGTTCAGTCATTCAGTCAATTTGCATATTACACTTTTATTATTATAGATAGTGGGCCCCACCCCATCACCTGCTGTCCACGTTTACCCTGCCCTTTTCTACCTTGTATGTGTGCACGTGTCTGCCCCTGCGAAGATATAAGTTCCCAGAGGGCTGGGCTTCTGTTGCAGTAGACACTCCTCACTGTCATTCCCCATGTCTGGGGACATAGCCACGCACCTGAATTTATATTACTTGTGGGCCCATTTCATTTAGACATATTACTAATTTCCTGCGCAGCTACATTTGCCCTGCATTTCTGACAAATTCCACCCATTTCTTAGAAATTCTAGGTAAATATTCTCTAGGACAAAACTAACTTTAAAATATCAATGAAGATTTCTCTAAAAGTCAGTCTTGGGAAATGCACCTTATCCTAATATGAGCGGTGACAGCTGTGGTGTTCCAAACTCAGTCCTGGGAGCGAGGCTCAGGGAGCGTGGAAGGAGGCTACGGGAATCCAGCCTGTCCTTGGACTCTGGTTGTGGTCTGAGATGAGTAAGTTTGTGGGGAATAATTCCTAAGCCTGTGTAGGTTCTGATGATTTGGGGGGCGGGGGACTGTCAAGATTTTAATCAGTTACAATCAGTCCCCTGCTTAACCCCCCCCCAGGATCCACTATTTCCATGTATGGTACTTCTGGGGAGGCTGTCAAGATTTTAATCAGTTACAATCAGTTCCCTGCTTAAACCCCCAGGATCCACTATTTCCATGTATGGTACTTATATTCACTTTCCTCCGCTGTGAATGACAACACTAACATTAATTTGACCTCATAAATAAAAGTCAATTTTTATTACCACTAATAAGAACCCCTTTCTCTCAGAGAAGGGCTCATAGGAGATGTGGGAATTCTTTAGAAGTGTCTCTTTGTATATGTTTAGGGAATGAGAAGTAGGTGGGGGACTCATCTTGAGCCAATTAACATAGTTTCATTAAACAGATTGAGACTCAACTTGGGAATATTTAAACTTTAGTTGGAAAGGGCCCAGCAGAGGTCTATTTGCATGAAAGGCTCAGAAGCTTCCTAGGAAGACTTATTTCAAAAGAATTATTCAGTTGCGGGAGAAGAAAGCAAA
>NW_006294778.1:5934097-5934824 GCF_000327345.1 Myotis davidii
ATTTGAGGGAGAAGAAAGCCAATTTTGAATGTTGCATTGTTGTTTGTCATTCAGATTTGAAGAGCTTGTGCATCATGTCAAAAGCAAGAACTGGACAGAAAAGTTTTAGTGGAACGTGGTGGGGAAAGGGATGCTATCCTATGCAGTGTGGAGGTAGCACAGTGTGGACCTCCCTGTGTGATGGCACCAGGGGGTCCACCTGGATCTTTCCCCAATATTGGAAGCTGAGAAGATATATCTGCAGAATTTGCAAGGGGGTTAGGAACCTTCCAGCCTCAAGTAGAAGACAGAGCCTAAGAAACACTGGTTACTACTGCTAATAAATTTTCACCATTTCATTTTATTTTTTTTTCTCCCATACCTCCCGAAGAGAATGTTTTGCCACTGTTAAAAAGAATGAGATACTAGTAAAGCCCTGGCCAGTGGGCTCAGTTGGTTGGAGCATCGTCTGGTACACCAAAAGGTGGCGGGTTCAATTTCCAGTCAAAGCACAGACCCAGGTTTCGGGGTTTGATTTCACATTTGGTGCACGTGTGGGAGGCAACCAATTGATGTTTCTCTCTTTCCCCCTTCCTCTCTCTAAAGCAGTGGTTCTCAACCTTCCTAATGCCGCGACCTTTTAATACAGTTCCTCATGTTGTGGTGACCCCCAATTTCATTGTTACAAATTGAACATAATTAAAGCATAGTGATTAATCACAAAAACAATATGTAATTATATATGTGT
>NW_006294778.1:5934960-5935978 GCF_000327345.1 Myotis davidii
GTGTCATTTTCAGTATTTTCTCATAAGACATAAATGTCCCAGAATTATTTAGATAGCTTATAAAACTGGGTATGTTGCTTTTTGCTCTTGTATGATGAAAAGCAGCTAATTGTCTCTTGTTTTTGAGGATTCACATGGCAAGAGAGTTCATATCCCAACTCTATTTACTCCCCCTTTCCCCCTTCCTCCTCCCCCCTCCCTTCTACTTCCCCCCTCTACCCCAAAGCTGTGGTTTCCTTATCCAGATAAGTGTTGACAAGCACACACACACACACACACACACACACACACACACACACACTAGAGGCCTAGTGCATGAAAATTCATGCACTGGTGGGGGTCCCCACAAGCCAGCATTACCCCCTCTCACAGTCTGGGAGCCCTCAGGGGATGTCCTACTGATGGCTTAGGCTCGCCCTCTGGGGGAAGCAGGCCTAAGATGCAGTCTGGCCTCCTTCTGCAGGAAGCAACTGGGCTGATCAGGGGAAGGAAGGTGATGCCCCCATCACCCCATTGCTGCTGCCACTGCCAACTGCCGCAGCTGCCAGCCCTTGGCCCTCACTTCTTAGCGCTGGCCCTGCCACCTGCCCACTGGTGGGTGGGGGGCATATGGGGCCAGGCCAGCTGGGGGAGGGGCTGTGGTAGGTTGAGGCACAGCAGGTCACACCCCATCTGGCCTCTGTAGAGGAGTGGTGCCGGGACCACACCCACGCCACTGCCTCTGTGGCTGCCTCTGTGGAAGGGGCAGTGGTGGCAACAGCACTGCCTCCCATTCCCACAGCAGTGCTGCCTCCTCTCCCATGGTGGCGCCTCTCCCATGCCGCTGGCCCTAGGCCCTCACAGCCGCTGTGGCTTTGTCCGGATGGACGTCCAGAAGACATCTGGTCTAATTAGAATATTATCCTTTTATTAGTATAGATATATTTAGAAGGGTACACAAAACCATTTATAGTGATCCATTCTGAGAAGGTGACTTGGTGTGGAAGTCAGTGTGGATGAGAGACTTTCCATTCTTTGC
>NW_006294778.1:5936298-5949997 GCF_000327345.1 Myotis davidii
ATTTAGAAGGGTACACAAAACCATTTATAGTGATCCATTCTGAGAAGGTGACTTGGTGTGGTCAGTGTGGATGAGAGACTTTCCATTCTTTGCTCCTTTGAATTGAGATATATATGCATATAACATAGATACTTATAATTATAAATATATTATTTTTTATATTTAACTTATAAAAAAAGCATTACAAAACATAAAATTGAAAATGACTGGTAAGTTCATTTGAACTTGCTCATATTGACTATTACTATGTATCCCAAATAAAAGGAAAAAAAGAACACACCATCGATGTAGATATTTTCAGTTTTCATATATATCTATACTTTTTTAAATATGAATTTTCTTATTATGGGTAGTCCAGTTTCTTTCTCAGAAGCAGAATGCAACAACAGTGCTTAAGAGGTCTGGTTCTGATGTCCAACAACCTGGGATCAATCTTAACTGTCATTTATTAGTTTTGCACCTTGGTAAATTACTTAACCTACCTAAGATTCTATTTTGCTGTCTTTAAAATGTGGGAAAATAACAGCATCTCCTGTGTTTGGGGGTGTTTATGAAAATTGAAGGAAATAAAGCAGTTGACATGATTAGCCCACTGACTGACCCAAAGTAAGCCTTGATAAATGTTACTATTTGAAAGTGCATAGGATGCAAATGAAGATCACACAACAGTGGAGATTAATGGGGTAAAGTCAACATTTGTTTTCCTTTTTGAACAATGCGAACACCAAGTGACAGATAATAAAACACATTTAGAGAAGTTCCATTTGTGTAATTACTAAGCTAGTAATTTCTAGTTATTGGTTGAGGTTTAAGTTTCCCAAGGACAGCAGACCATGGAGAGTTGAATGGGTGTGGGTAAAATGGCAAAGCTTCCTGGCCAGTCTAGAAAACACTTTGTTACCTCCTAATTCTACTTGTCTTTCAGGATGCTCTTACTATTCTTTTTTTTTTTTTTTAAATATGTTTTTATTGATTTCAGAGATAAAGGGAGACAGATAGAAATAGTAATACCAATGATGAGAGAGAATCATCAATTTGTGCTTCCTACATGCCCCACACTGGGGATTGAGCCCACAACCTGGGCATGTGCCCTGACTAGGAATAGAACCGTGACCTCCTGGTTCATAGGTCCACACTCAAACACTGAGCCACACCACCCAGACCACTTACTATTCTTAGTTTTCCCATATGTCACTTATCCAGGTGGAAAGAATCATGGACTTTATGAAGAGAAAGAGAATAGTTCAAGATTGACTCTAACTAATGAGCTGGGTGACCTCAAGGCCACAGTATCCCCACTAGTAAAACAAAGAAATGGGCCCAGATGATCTCTGAGGTTCTTCCGGATCTAACAATTCTACTGAGAAATGCCATGCCTGCGTAGTCCTTCCAGTCGCTACCAATTCTATATTCTGCATTACTTACTTTATTCTGATGAACTCCAATTAGGAGGTGACAGAGAGCTTAGCAAAACCTCAACTATTAAAAATAAACTTCTTCCACAACTATCAGAAGCTAGAGAACTGAATAAAGATTAATTAAAAATCGGTGTAAACATCTGTTTCTGAATATTTTCACTTTGTAATTTAATTTGTGAAGACAAGTTTCCATCAGAGGTGGGGAAAACTAAATTAAGAATGGAAATCTTTTGGAGTTTAAATAAAACAAACTGATTTAAATTACTAAAATCTACTAAGAATAAGATTAATTTTTTTAAATATCTCCTATTCAAATGATACAGTACTTTTACTTGGTGTGCTCATTTACTTACATATTTCAGCATTTTTGAGGAAATGTTATACCTTATGCGTGATAATGATGAGAATACCTTACATTTGTGGAGCTGGTGCTTCACAATTTACCAAGAGATTTTACAGTTTAATAACTTAAAACTAAAACATCCATCTATCAAGAATTTTTTAAAAATATATTTTATTGATTTTTTACAGAGAGGAAGGGAGAGAGATAGAGAGTTAGAAACATCGATGAGAGGGAAACATCGACCAGCTGCCTCCTGCACATCCCCTACTGGGGAAGTGCCCGCAACCCAGGTACATGGCCTTGACCAGAACCGAACCTGAGACCCTTCAGTCCACAGGCCAACGCTCTATCCACTGAGCCAAAACGGTTTCGGCTATCTATCAAGAATTTGATAATAAATAATACAGCTCTTTTCTCTTGTCAAAAATGATAAATTGATGTTTAGGTTAAAGTTTACTTTATAAAACAAATACTGCAAGTTGGTAAAAAAAATGTTTAATGCAAAATAGGATGATATGTTCTGAAATGTTTCTTTTTTCCCACAATAGTGAGTTAGGCAATATTCACAGCACTTCCTTATTTTAACTTTAAAATTTGAAACAACTTCTCTATATCAATAATAAAGACTCTTTGTTTTTCACCAGGCAGGGAATCCACTGCATCATTTGATATGTAACATGATATTTGATATAAAGCAAGTTGTTTAATCAGGCTATTGAAATTGTTGTATAACACCAAGTCATATTCTATAGAACTAATCTTTTATTGGATATACTGTCAGGTTCTCATAAATGCATAATAAAATATGTTCATTTGGTTTTGGAAAGTAGTACAGAAATAGCAGTAGCAAATTTCATTGTTTCAGAAATTGCAGAGAAAATATTTGAATTTTAACATAAACTCATCATAGCTATTTTAATGTCATTAGTTTTTTAATAGAAAAAATTGTTTACATTGGACTGCGTCATTTGAATAGATTAGGGAAATTCCATTTTGGTTCTTTCCTCCATATTCTGGGATATGATAATATAGAACAGTAGGACATTTGATTTCTTTATGGAGTAGAAATGCTGAAGTGAATCATTCATTCATGTATTCAACAACAATTTGTTGAGAACTTACTCTATGTGAGACATGCTAAGTAAGCCTCAAGGAAAGAGAAAGGAGTTTATAACTGGGTAGTTGCATGATAACCAATACCTGTTTATAGATGATGGGTCAAACTCCAAGTACCAACAATGGATGCTTTAATAAAAAATAAAAAGATGAAGGAGTAGGACACTAGAGTACTCAGGGAAGGCTTTGCCCAAGAGAAAGACCCCGAAAAGATGGCTTGTATTTGTATAGGAGGAAATAAATGCAGAGAGTAACCCAGGGAAGAGAAACAATATACAAAACTTTATCATGCAGAAGTCAAGTCCAGAAGATAATAAGTAGGTTGCAGAGCATAGAACTTTATAATTACTCAAGGGGTGGTCTTTGGGCCAGTAAATTGGCATCCTGTAGGAGCTTGTAGAAATACAGAATCAAAATTTGATTCCGCTTGTTTAAGGCCTTTGGGTGATTTGTATATACAGTAAAGTCTGAGGAGTTTTAATCTAAGCCAATCCATTTTTCAGAGGGATCTGAACCAGAGAGTGTCTGGACAGCTTGGCTTCCCTGAAGATAATGCAAACCTCACTTTATAAAGAGTCCTGGAAACAGGGAGTTTTCTCCCCAATTTCACAATGTTTGCCTGAACAGGAGGGAGGCAGTAAGTTGGATCTGATGGTGGGAGTATTTGAATGCCAACTTAAGCAGCTCAGGCCTCATCTACTCATGAACTGAACAAACATTTATTGAACTCCAATGTGGCAGCGCTGGGTGATACAGAGACGAATAAGACAGGCTCTGCCCCTAAGAAGCTCACAGTTTTCTGGGGAAGCAAGGAACCAACAATTATAAATATCTTTGTAGTGAGTTTTAAAGGTTTATAATAGAGAAATTAACATGATTTATTCAGTTAGCATTCATTGAGTACCTAGTACTTGCAAAATTGTGGTATCCAGGAGTATTCGGGAATGGAAAGAAACAGAGAGATGGATCAGCTAAGTGGCTACTGCCCAAGAGTAAGAAGTAAAGGCTTTGGTCAATGTGAGGTTGATGGAAGACCAAAGAAGCAAGTCTGCATTAACCCAGAGGTTACCATAAGGCAAGGTAGAATTCATACCCCTGAGTGGAGAAATAGGGAAGATGGGAGAGTGAACCAGATTATTGAAAATTTGTTTGCTTCACTTTTTAGTTAAGGGGAGAGAGATATTTGGTTTTAGACATGTAGATCTTGAATGAATATTCATAAAGAACTCTCTAGTAAGGAATTTGAGATTCAGAACTGGAGCTTAAGAGAAAAGCAGGGCTGAAGAACCCCTGAGTGGATGTTCTGTCTTCCTAACAACCCATTGTCCTTACTGGGAAGTCAATATCATTGATTGTGCTGCCCCAAGTCATCTGTAGGGGGCTAGCTACATTCTGGTTTTTTGTTGTTGTTGTTGTTTATAAAATATGTTTTTATTGATTTCAGAGAGGAAGGGAGAGGGGAGATAGATAGAAACATCAATGACAAGAGAGAATAATTGACCGCTGCCTTCTGTGGATCGAGCCCATCATATGCCCTGACCAGGAATCCAAACTTGACCTTCTGGTTCATAGGTCAATGCTCAACCACTGAGCCACGCCAGCTGGGCACATTCTGTTTTTTAAAATAAAGGTCCTAAGCCTTTGCTTTGTCAGCTGCAAGCAATACAAGTGGTTTAGTAATCTCAGTCACAACCATATGCTCAGGAATGTCACTTTATTTCCTTTTCCCGTTAGTGCAACAATAACAACAAAAATAGCCAATAACCAAGCTATTTTCTTAAACTGCATCTTCAAAATTCTACTATAGTACATTTTGTCAGTGAGTGTTCACTTTTAAAATGCATTGGCTAACTTCAGAAACCACAGCCATCCTATATCCTATAAAATTTAACCAACTGTATGAATGCTTATTATAGTTAATGCACAGCTGGGTGATTTAAATTCCTCTGAAGTTAATTGGTAATTTAATATGAACACGCAGATTTAGAAACTGCTATATGTGACTAGTATGTGCTTGCTCTTTTCCTTTCCCCCCTTCAATACTGACTATTCAAACTGCTAGCTTCTGTAGGCGCCTCTATCTGGCACATATACCGGTGGCATTATAGGGACTGAGTGAATCTTGCTGCAGTAGACCTGGTGGATGGAGTGTCCGGGGTGATTCCTGGGCACAGATGCCACTACTTAGTAGTAGATCTCTCTCACCTATTTGCCATGCTGGCTCATTTATGTAACAAGAGTTCCTATACTGGTCTCCAAAGAGATATTTGTGATATAGGTAAATACACTCACTTTATAGGGGAGACCAAAGAGACTGTAGGAGGAAATTTAGAGTTATGGTGAATGGTATGGGCTTTGGAATTAAATAGAATAGGGCTCAAATTCAGGCTGTCACTTTTTAGCCAGATGATTTTGGGCAAGTAACTTCTAAAAAAGAGCCAACTAGTGTATTTTTATTGGAAGTAATCCATGCACATAGTATAAAATTCAAACAGTATAAAAGGGTATATGATAAAAATAAGTCTCCCTGCACTTCAGATCTGTAGAGCAACCACTCTTAAGAGTTTCTTATGTAAACTTTCAGAATTTTCATGTACATGCAAGCATGGTACAATACAAATGTGGCTGTGTAAGTGTGCAAGCATATCTATATCATTTCCTAGAATTGGCATTTTTGTCACCCGTATGTGCACTTAAAATTTGGTATGTGGATACTTCCTCATTGCCAGTCAAAGATTTCGTAGTGAGTAAGAGTGACAATTTTCCCACATGCCACTTCTTAAAAAATTGTACCAATTAGATAGATGAAAATAACATCATGATGTGGTTTCTTGAAATGTTTTTGAAATAGAACACATGGAAAAGCACACAAAACATAAAAGTGCAGTTCACTGAATTATCAAAGAAGCAAACAAGTCAGGTCAAGAAATAAAATATCAGAACCTTATGCTTCCTCTTAATCATTTAGTTTTTTCTCCTTTCTAAAAAAATAACATCATAGTTCAGTTTTGCCTGCTTTTGAACTTATATACATGGAATCATACATACTATGCATTTTTTGGTGTATGGCTTCTTTTGCTTGATAATATGTTTGTGTGATGATTTCTCCAGGTTGTTGTGTACAACTCTAGTTCTTTCATTTGCATTGTTATATAGATTTCTATAATGTAAATACATTGCAAAATTTGGGTAATTTCCAGTTTTTTATTTTTATGAATAATGATGCATATTCTTGTACATGCCTTTTTTAAAAAATGTTTTTATTGATTTTAGAGAGAGAGAGAGAAAGGAAGAGAGGGAGAGAGAGAGAAACATCAATGGGAGAGAGAAACATCAATCTGTTGCCTCCCATACTCATCCCAACTGGGGTTTGAACCGCAACCTGGGTGTGTGCCCTTCTCGGTAATTGAACCTGTGACATTTCAGTGCATGGGATGATGTAACCAACTGAGCCACACCAGCAGGGCTTGTATATGCCTCTTCATGTACATGTGTATGCATTTCTGTTAGGTCTATACCTAGGAATAAGGCACTGCCATAGCCATGTCAAATTATCCTACCTTCTCTAGGATGAAAGACCACATGGAAAGAGAGGCCAACCAACTTAGCCAATGTACCTACTGAATACAGCTGCATGCATGAGTAACCTCAAGTAAGACCAGAAAAAGAATTGTTCAGCCAATCCCTATGATTGTGATAAATAATAATTATTGTTGGTTCAAGTCCCTAAGTTTGAAGCCATTTGTTACATGGCAATAAACAACTGACATAGAGGTCGGTACCAGAAGTGGGGTTTGTTTTCTAAAAGACTTATGAATGTAGGTTTTGAGGCATGCAATCAACCTTCATAAGATTCTTGGGAAATCTACAGTTTTTAAGAGAATTATATTGGTGAAAGTACTTTCATTTTAGAGTAAAAGCAACAGAGACAATTACAAATGAAAAGACAGCCATGGGGTGAGGAAGACACCCATAAGTCCCCAACATACTGGGGCAGAAAATAAGTAAAAAGCAACCTAATTTGCAAATAAGAGTCATTTCTTATGGAAAAGAAAGGATTTCTCATGATGGAGCCAGGAGTTCAGAGGTCAGGGATAAGAGCCACAGAAAACACTGGAGAGGGAACAACCACTCCCAGGGAGCAGAACTGGTCATAATCAAAGAGCATTTTCTGCTCCCAGAGTAGGGAGCGTTGGTAACATGTCCAGCAGAATTTCACTACTACAAGCCTTCCATTCCTCCCGGAACGGAATGGGACTATTAGAGTGTTTCCTTTCCTGCCTCACCACTGTACACTGAGTACATAAAGACCCTCATTTGTATCCAGATTTGATGCAAATTGCAAGAATGCTGATTTCAAACTTAAAGCCATGATTGGATGAAACGTTGGGAGTCCTTGGAGGGAAAAAAAATCTACTTTGCATGCGGGAGATATGTGAATTATTGAGGCCAAAGGATAGACCCTGTAACACAGTTATTACAACTAATAGCTCCCCGTCAATAAATCACTGTCCCAAGAATTCATTACCCGTGTGCCTTGACTCTGGGCTGGACTTGGAACTTGCTTTGGCTGTGGGGACACCAGCAGGGGCTTATTAAGTACATTGGGGTGAGCCCTCTCACAACTTTGTTGTTTCAAGTCACTCAGTTTGCAGTAGTCTGTTACACAGCAGTAAATAAATGAAACATTCCATACCCCCCTTCTATAATGAGATTTAGAAGAAGATGAAACAATGAGATAGAAGCGCTCACTTTAGGTATAATAATGAGAGCGATAAGCCAGTCTTGCCCCTGGGAAAAGGAAAAAGGTGGGGTTGGTAGAGAGGGCATTCTCTATAGAAGATCTGAGAACATAGCCCTTTGGGCTACCGTGCCTTATAGTCATGCTTTTCAGTTCTCAGGAACAATGAGGACCATAATAGCAAACCATAGTTTAAGAGGAGCTATTAGCACTGTACTTAATGCCAGCCACATCTACTCTAAGGGGAGAAATAATGGTATTAGAAAATATCTATAGTGAATACCAATTGTGTTCTCAGTGCACTTTCCATAAACTTCCTCCTTTCTGCACCTTTATCTGTGCATATGGTGTAGAAAAAAGCAAATATGACCCTCCCGTGGGTACTGATCCCCCTAGCCACAGTTAATTAGTGCAAGTGTGAGCATGGGATTCCAAAGAATTTAGTGCATGAGTGCTGGGAGAGAGGATGCAAATGGTAGGGATAATTATGAAACAAGAGAGGCTGTGAACTATGGCCATATGCGGGTGACTGCTGCAGATGGGTGTAACGTACATGGAGGTTCACTGAAACTAGTCTCTCAATAGAGTATTTTGAAATTGTGCATTATACCAGTGTATTTTGAATGTTTTCATGACAAAAAGTTTTTTTAAAAGCTTAATTGTTAATTTTATTTTATGCAAACCTATACTAATTTTTCAAGATTAATTTTTAAAAATAAATAAATATTCTCATCCCTAGGTGGCAGGACATTCTCAGATATAATAAAATCCTTGTCCTAAAAATGTAACACCCCAAGACACCCTTCATCCTATATAATAAAAGGCTAATATGCAAATTGTCCCCTCGGGAGTTTGACCAACTGTGAGTCTGACCAACTAGGAGTTTGACCGCTCACTATGACGTGTGCTGACCACCAGAGGCCAGCAGGGACTGAAGGAAGACCCTGGCCGGCAGCTGGCAGTTGGGGGAAGGACGGTCCCAATCGGCCTTGATCGCTGGCCAGGCTTAGGGACCCTACCCCATGCACAAATTTCGTGCACTGAGCCGCCAGTCTTTAATATAAATGGAAAGAAAAACTCCTACATATATAATCTAATATAAAAGCACTTACTTAACACAGTGTAAAAGAGTAATTCTTAAACTTTTTGGGTCACAAACAGATCCTTTGAGAATCTAATGGAAATTTTGGACAGATTTTCTGGGGGGCAGGGAGGACCAATTTTAGTAGGTTTGCAGGCTTCCAGAAGTCTATCTATTGATTTATATGATGCCAGGTTAAGAACCCTTAGTCTGAAAAAGGACAAAATACTCGGGAATAAGTGTAACCAATATGCAAGATCTATACACTGAATACGACAAAACTTTGTTGGAAAAAAATAAGTATGACCATAATAAATGGAAAGACATCCCTTGTTCATGGATTGAAAGATTTACTATGTTAAGATGGCAATATTCCTCAAGTTAATCTACAGATTCAATGCAATCTATATCAAAATTCCAATTGCCTCTTCTTTTTCTTCAGCAATGAACTGGTCCTAAAATTATATGGATGTGCAAAGGACTCGGAATAGACAAGACAATATTGAAAAAGAAGAACTAAGTTGGAGAGCACACACTTCCTGATTTCAAAACCTACTACAAAGCTACATGACAGTGTTCTACTGGCATAATAGACATACACATCGTGGATTAGAAATTAGAGTCCAGAAATAATCTGTACATTTCTGGCCAACTGATTTTTAAAAATATATATATTTTATTGAGTCCAGAGAGGAAGAGAGAGAGAAAGAGAGAGAGAGAGAGAGAGAGAGAGAGAGAGAGCGATAGAAACATCAGTGATGAGAGAGAATCACTGATCAGCTGCCTCCTGCACACCCAAACACTGGGGATCGAGCCTGCAACCCAGGCATGTGCCCTGACCGGGAATCGAACTGTGACCTCCTGGTTCATAGGTTGATGCTCTACCACTGAGCCATGTGGGCCAGGCTGGCCAACTGATTTTTGACAAGGGTGCCAAGACCATTTAATAGAGAAAGAATGGTTTCAACAAATGATGCTTGAACAACTGAATATCCACATGCAAAAGAATTAATTTATATTCCCCCTTTATAACATTTACAAAAATCAACTAAAAGTGTAAAAGCGAAATCTACAAGATGTTGAAGAAAATATAGGTGTGCATCTTCATGAGCTTGGAATAGCAATAGTTTCTTAGATATGACACCAAAAGCACAAGCTACCAAAGAAAAAATAGGTACATTGGACTTAATCAAAATGAAAAACTTTTATTGATCAAAGGATGCTGTCAAAAAGTGAAAAGAAAACTCATAGAATAGGAGAAAGTATTTGTAAATCATAGATCTGATAAGGGTCTAGTATCCAGAATATATAGAGAACTCTTAGAACTCAACAATTAAAAGACAAATAATTAAAAATGGGCACAAAACTGGAATAGACATCTCATCAAAGATTTACAAATAGCCAATAAGATATGAAAAAAATATCATTAAACATCAGGAAAATTAAAATCAAAACCATTCCACATCACAATGGCTATAATTTAAAAAGTGAATAATAAATGTCAAGGATGTGGACAGATAAAAACCCTCATTGCTGGTACAAATGTAAAGTGGTGGGAAACAGTCCCACCAAACAATGCAACCACTGTGGAAAACAATTTGGTAGTTCCCCCAAAAGTTACTTACCGTAAGACCCAGCAATTTCAATCCTAGGTATATACAAAAGAGAACTGAAAACATATATTCCCACAAAAACTTGTACACAAATGCTCATAGCATCATTATTCAAATAGCCCCAAAGTAGGAACAACCCAAATGTCCATCAACTGATGAACGAATTTTTTTTAAAAGTATATCCACACATAAGAATATTATTCAGCCATAAAAATGAATGAAATTCTGACACATGCTATGGATATACTTGAAAACATTATACTATGTAAAAGCCAAACATAGAAGGATAAATACTGTACGACTCTGCTTATTTGAAATAGCTAGAATAGGCACATTTATAGTGATGGAAAGTACATTAGAGGTTACCAGAGGCCAGGAAAGGGGGCTGTGGGGAGTTATTGCTTAATGGGTCTAGAGTATTTGTTTGGGGTGATGAAAATGTTTTAGAATTAGATAGTAATCACAGTCACAAACCTTGTGAATATACTAAAAAACAAACAAACCCTGAATTGCACACTTAAATACTGAATTTTTCTATATGTGAATTATATCTCAATTAAGAAAAAACACACCACTTAGTCTAAAGAGGAATTCTGCTCTGTTGGTAAAGTACATGTTATTGAAAGGAAACATCTGAAATACAGTACATGTTTTGATTTGTGAAAATCACACTCCTTACTTTAAAATACAATTCTAAATATACAGTAAGATAAACCATCTGAAGCTTATATTAATTATACTTATATGTTTATACTGATCATATTACATGGATTTCTGCTTCATGGAATAAAATCTCAGCAAAAGAATGTAACTTCCACAAGGCAAGGGGTCACATAGAAATTTTACATTTCTAACTTTGGAAACTGCAGCTAATTCTTGAGGCATGGCTGTGTGTGTTTGAAAATCAGTTTACCAAATGTATAGGTCATCTGGTAAATGGCTCCATTATAGAAGGTATTATAATCTTAACTAGAGGCCCGGTGCATGGATTCCTGCACATTGATAGGAAATTAATTAGAAGGTGGCCGGTGGGGCAGGACTGGGTGAGAGGGGCCAAACATGCCCTGGAGTCAACCTCCCACAGTCCCTCCCTAGCCAGCTGCACCTGGGGCGGCACCATGGCTTGAAGGGTGCCTGCAGAGTGAATGGGGTCCCTCCAGTAGGTGGGGTCCCTCGGCCTGGCCTGCAGGGTTTGGGCCAAATATGACTCTCCGACATCCCCCAAGGGGTCCCGGATGGCAAGAGAGTGATGCACCCCAGAATCGGGCACCCTCCTGTCTGGTTCCTGTGCATCACCTGAGAACTGCAGCTGTCAAGTCACCACAGCTCTGGAGCTCCTGCATTGAGCATCTGCACCCTGGTGGTTATTGCACATCATAGCTACTGGTTGGATGGTCAGCAGTTGCTTAGGCTTATATATATACTAGAGGCCCATTGCAGGAAGATTCCTGCAAGAATAGGACTTCGCTCCCATCTCTGCCGTTCCTACCCTGCCTGTCTCTGCCGCTCCTACCTTGCCCTTCTCTGCTACCTCAGCTCAGCTGCTTGGGTTCCTTCTATGGTGTCTTCAGTCTTTGCTCCCAGCCAGTATATGCAAATTAGCTGCCATCTTTGTTGGTGGTTAATTTGCATATCACTCTGATTAGCCAATGTTGGGTGTAGCGAAGGTATGGTCAATGTGCATCTTTGTCTATTATTAGATAGGATAGATTACTTTAGGTCTGGAAATCAAATGATCAGGGTTGCTCTCCTGGCGTTGTCACTTAGCTTGTTTCTACTTCTTTATTTGAAGTCGGGGTGGTAGGAATGAAGGTTCCTTCTAGTTTTAAATTTATGAACTTACTTGATCTTATTGCAACTTTATAGTCAAAGGTGTTCTGCAATTGTTTTACTTGCTCAGACTGCATTCAAACATACACACTTTAAAATTCAGTAATTTATGGGGCGGGGGCAGTGGAAGTGCAAGAGGCCATAGAAGGGATAAATGGTGATGGGAAAATAAAACTCAATAAGTTATTACTGAATCATAAAATTTGAAAAGGATTAAATTGTCCACTCAACATTTATTAAATTGGACCAACTGAACTCATGCTGAGAACTAGTCTAAAGCAATTGCACCACCTGGTGGCTACTCTCCTGATATGACAACTTCATTGAAAAACAATGAACAAAAGTGCAAGAACAAAATAAACAAAAAATACTTGCATTCATAGAGGTTATATTCTAGTGTAAGGAAGTAGACAATAAATTGTAAGTGTAATAAATTAGTAAATTATAATATGTTTAGTGGGAAGGTGTACTAAAAAATCAGGATAAGAGGGATGTTGAGTAGGTTGCAATTTTAGAAATACTTAAAAAATGTTTTTATTGATTTCAGATAGAGGAAGGAAGAGGGGAGAGAGATAGAACATCAATGAGAGAGAATCACTGATTAACTGCCTCCTGCATGCCCCCTACTGGTTATTGAGCCTGCAACCTGGGCATGTGCCCTGACCTAAAATTGAATGATGACCTCCTGGTTCATGGGCATATGCTCAACCACTGAGTCACACTGGCCAGGCAAGTAGGTTGCAATTTTAAATAGGATGATATTTGAGCAAAGACTAGAAAGAGGTGAGGTCAATTCTACATGCTTGTCTGAAGAATAAAATTTCATAGACTTACAATCTAAATATTTACCTTTAATTCTACCATGTGGCTAAAATTTTGCTTCCTCAAGTATTAGTTTTAGGAAGGAGGAGATGTAATACCAGATCAATATGAATAAAAATGACATTTTGAAAAATGATGTTGCCCCATAGATATGCACCTTTCCTACTACAGAGATTATAATGGCTGTCTTTAGATAGTTCAGAAAGATACATGAAATGGAAAGTTTGTTACCTTATTTCTCACCACCTTACCATGACATTTACACATTGAAAATTGTGTTCCTATGAAAGTAAGAACTACTCTAGTCTTAGGAACTGAGAACTGAGAGAAGGAAAGAGAAGGTGGAGGTGGGATGTAATTACCAACAAAGATTAGTTAAAAAAAAAAAGATTAAATTTCTCTAGACCAGTGGTTCTCAACCTTCCTAATGCCGTGACCCTTTAATACAGTTCCTCATGTTGTGGTGACCCCCAATTTCATTGTTACTGTTATGCCCAGATTTCAAGATTCCCAAGAACCCACCAGGGAGCCAGTGAGTCCAATGCAAAAGCAAAGAGTCCTTTATTTCAAACTAGTTTGGCTCCCCGACCACACTCACCGATGCAACGGTAAGCCCAGTGGCTGAGAGCGCAAGGCCTGATGGGACTGTGGGTTTTATACAGGGGTGGAGTAAGGGCGGGAGAGGGGACTGTGGGCCCAACCGATTGGCCAGGCGCGAGTCGGTGTCTCCTTACA
>NW_006294778.1:5950008-5952218 GCF_000327345.1 Myotis davidii
TAAGGGGAGGAGAAAGGACTATGGGGCCTGCCGATTGGCCAGGCGCGAGTCGGTGTCTCATTACACAGGATGTGGTCATAGTGATGGTGTGCACTTCCCTTGATTATCATTGGTTAGTCCAGAGAAATCCTGGGTGTGGCCAGCAGAGGCCTCTTCCGAGAAGAAGCCCTGCCCAAAAATGGAGGACCCAGGGCAAGACGGAGGGCGCAGTCCTCGCCCTTTCAGTTACAAATTGAACATAATTAAAGCATAGTGATTAATCACAAAATAATATGTAATTATATATGTGTTTTCCGATGGTCTTAGGTGAACCTTGTGAAAGGGTCGTTCGACCCCCAAAGAGGTCGCGACCCACAGGTTGAGACTGTTTATGGCTTTGTTTTTTTTTATAATTTTGTCTCAGCATTTTTTTTTTAAATTCTCACCTGAGGATATTTTTCCATTGATTTCAGAGTGGAAGAGAGAGGGAAAGGCCGAGAGAAACATCAATGTGAGAGAAACACATTGATTGGTTACCTCCTGCATAGGTCCTAGCCAGGCCAGGGAGCCTGCAACTGAGGTACATGCCCTTCATCAGAATGGAACCTAGGACCCTTTGGTCCAAAGGCCAAAGCTCTATCCAGAGCCAAATGGGCTAGGGCTCAGAACTTTTTGAAACCACTTTAATTTTCTGTCTTAAACACTCTTGGGTTAATAAGTGCCTCTAAAATTTAAAAATTCTTAGAGACTGTTCTAGAGTATTTCATCGGTATAGCATTAAGGCCTTAAACATGATAAATAGTAAAAATCTGTCTCAAACCCACTTTGGAAAAATATAAGGGTTAACACTATCTTAATATTTTGGGATTTGTTTTTAGATCAAAGCTTTCAGTGAATGGAGAATTTTGTTTTTGATGCATCCAGGAAATTAGATCTGATCTTCACAGTCAAAACAAAGAATGAAATGGGTAAATTTTGAAAAATAAAGTTCATCAAATTGCCTAAAGAGTTTTTATTTTTTATCACTTGTGTCCATAGTGACTTGTAATTTAGGTGCTTAATATGCATTATGAAAGGCTAATACGCTATCTAGTAATATTAACACTTTAAAAATAGTTTTTTTTGATTTTAGAGAGAGTAAGGGAGTAGAGAGAGAAACATTGCTGTGAGAGAGAAGCATAAATCAGCTGCCTCCTCCACTCCCCTTACTGGGAATGTGCCCTGACCCTGGACTCAAACCCGAGAACTTTGGGTGCATAGGACCACACGCAACCAAGTGAGCCACACTAGCCACATATATCTCCATAGGGTTATATGGAGATCCACAGATCTCTCCAGCTGCCTAGACATGGAACTAAATATGCTGATTGCTCTTGACTCTCTTTCCTGCTCCCAAATCATAATTTCGCAGACATTTTTCTTGAAAGGAAGAGTTTTGGGGTTTTTGTTTGTTGGTGTTTTGGATTTTTCTGTTTTGTTGTTTGATATTTCCGATGGTCTTAGGCGACCCCTGTTAAAGAGTCGTTCGACCCCTAAAGGGGTCGCGACGCACAGGTTGAGAACCGCTGGACTAGGAGAATCCCTTCTCCCCACCCTCCAAGTATGGCTGCCTTCAAGATCAACATTACTCCTGACCCACAGCCCCCAGGGAACAGGCCTCCAACCCAAATCCCCAGGAACGGGGCGCGCCCGTCCACACTGCCAGTCACCGAGGGGCGGCCAGGTGTGCAGTCAGGTGGAAGGAAGTGGGCAGGGCTTCTAACGCGGACCGTGCAGGGCATGGCGACGCTCAAGGTCTGCAGTTGGAGGCTTCGGTGGAAGGCTGCGGCGCATCGGTGGCAGAGGGGGTCCCCCACGATTATTACGTTGTCCTATTGCCTTGGAGGCCAAGTGGAGGCGCTCCCGCCGGGCGCTTCAGGACCAGCAACTCTTGCGAAGCCGCAGTCGGCGCGCGCGTCTAGTCGCGCTGCTGAAGGAAGCCCGACTCGCGTTCCTCGTTAACGGATTCGCTACTTTTTGGAGTTAGAATTTAAAATGAAAATTCCAAGCTCCGTGTTTCGGAAGTCCTTCCCTGTCCAAGGAAACAGAGGCAGGAGAGACTCCGGGTCCTTGACTATTTTTTCTCTTCTGGCTTTCACGCCACTTATAACCCAGCGCGCCGCGAACTTGTGTCGAAAGCAACGACGCGGACACACAGGCCGCCCTCCGCAGTCGCGCAGTCGCGCAGTCGC
>NW_006294778.1:5952633-5965635 GCF_000327345.1 Myotis davidii
TCGCCGTCTGCTGCTTTTCTGCGGCGTTTCTGGGAGAGAGTAAAGCGGGGAGGGAACGGGAGGGTCTTACTGACGAGCGAGCCTCACAAGCGGTGGGTGAAGCCGCCCTCCTCGGGGAGTCCAGAAGGAAGTCACAGGTTCTTGCCCTCGTTTGCAGCTCGGTCATGGAGCTGGAAAGTCTCTGCCTTCTTTAAATCCCTCCCCGGGTTTTTTTCTAGGGATTTTACTTCCTGCTCTGGAGCGTCGCAAGCACCTTTCTGTCTTTATCCATAATCGCCTTCAGTTTTGCTATTCCGCCTTTATATATATATAAAAGGTAGAACTCTGTTACACCTTCCCACGGTTCTCTAGCATTTCTTTGTCCAGTAGCCATGTACTGTTGAATGGCATCGCTTCTGTTGTCAACTTTTAAAATACTGTTTAATCTAACTTCCTTTCAATCTAATGGCTTTTGGTGGGAAACAGTCAAACCAGAGTGCTTTTTTATTTGTAATCATAAAAGAAAAAACATTTTTTAAAGCTTTATTTGTTGATAAAAGAATAATAAAGACGCTAAATCTCCACCTTCCTTACTTTTAGGGTTATTTTACTTAAACACAGTCCATTTCTAGAAGGATTTTTTTAATGTTAATTACCCCCCACCGCTTTACTGACAAAAATTGTATGTATTTTGATGTACAACATGATATTTTGATATAAGTATACCTTGTGAAATAACAAACTAATCTGTGCGTGTGGTGAGAACTGTGTGTGTGTGTGTGTGTGTGTGTGGCGAGAACCTCTGGAGATCTTTCTTAGCAAATTTCACGTGTCTACTACATTATTAACTGTCATCACCATGCTGTACTTTTGGTCTCAAAACTATTCATCTTTTGACAAAAGCTGTACATCTCTTCCTTTCTCCGATTCCTCCACCTCCAGCAACCACAGTTCTACTCCCTGTTTACAAGTGCTTTTCTATTACACTGTACCTTGCATATAGGAAGTTTTCTGGAAATACTTCGTGATGCATTGAATGTTAGCATTATTTTTTTCAGTGAGTTTTCTACCAAGAAGAATAGTTTTTATTTTGGGCTTCTGTGTCTCACTTTTTATTTTTTTGTTGTTAATAAGACATCTTACCGGTTAAAGGTGTTATTATGATGATACTGCTGCTGTACAGCAGTGATAATTGTGTTTCCTATGCAAGGATCTCATTGTCCCCCTGTCATTCAGATTTGCCCTTTGGGTTTCAGGGGTCATGGGGACATCATGCTAAGGTGCCCAAATTCTCTTGATTAGAAAGTGAGCTCCATGAGGGTGGTGGTCATATATCTCTTATTTTTAGTGAATCTTCTGTTGCTTGTCTGATACTTTATCTAGAACATGATAACAAGAGTTTACTTGTTTTGTGTTGAATAATATGATTCAATGGGGTAAAAATACGCATTTATCAATCCAGGAAAATAATACTAAATTTGGTGTAGCTTTCAAGGGGCAAGAGTAAATGTTTTGTGGACCAATTCAAAAAATGATACTTAATACATTTTTTGCTTTTATTATTTTTTTAGGTGGCTTTTTCTCAAGTATATTTTCGAGTCTGTTTGGAACCCGGGAAATGAGGATTTTAATTTTGGGATTAGATGGAGCAGGAAAAACTACAATTTTGTACAGATTACAGGTTGGAGAGGTTGTTACTACTATTCCTAGTAAGTGTTGGTATGATAAATTATAAGAGCTTTCTCTTTTCTATCATAATTTTATTTTTAATTAATAATATAATAAAGTAATTGATAAGGATATTATAAACTTCTAGTATGAGCATATTGTTGATAACACTTTTAAAAATATGTATTTGTGCCGAAACCAGTTTGGCTCAGTGGATAGAGCGTCGGCCTGCGGACTGAAAGGTCCCAGGTTCAATTCCGGTCAAGGGCATGTACCTGGGTTGCAGGCACATCCCCAGTGGGAGATGTGCAGGAGGCAGCTGATTGATGTTTCTCTCTCATAGATGTTTCTAACTCTATCTCTCTCCCTTCCTCTCTGTAAAAAATCAATAAAATATATTTAAAAAAAAAGTATTTGTATACACGTACTTTTATTGATTTTAGAGAGGAAGGGAGAGGAAGAGAGACAGAAACATCAATGATGAGAGAGAATCATTGATCGGCTGCCTCCTGCATGTGCCCTACTGGGGATCGAACCTGACCAAGTGGTATATGGGTCAATGCTCAACCACTGAGCAACACTGGCTTGGCTGTTTAAGAGTACTTAAATTATGCCTCTAAAGTTACTCTGTCATTCAAGGTATTTCTTTTTAGTAGCATTTGAATTTAAAATTACAAAAAGAAGGCTAGCTTTTATGAAAGAACTTTTAAAACTGTGACATCATTTTTTCTTTTTGCCACTTCGGTGAATTTTAGTCACCCCACCCCCCCTTTTTTAAAAATATATTTTATTGATTTTTTACAGAGAAGAAGGGAGAGGGATAGAGAGTTAGAAACATCGATGAGAGAGAAACATCGATCAGCTGCCTCCTGCATACCCCCTACTGGGGATGTGCCCGCAACCAAGGTACATGCCCTTGACTGGAATCGAACCTGGGACCCTTGAGTCCGCAGGCTGATGCTGTATCCACTGAGCCAAACCAGTCAGGGCAGTTCCCTTTTTTTTTGATTCTCAAAATTGCCCATCACTGCTGTGTCTACCTTGGTCGTCATCCCTGCAGTGCACATAACTCAGTGGATTGCATTTCAGTGAATGCTGATTTACACCACACTCTTGTTCTTTGCATAGAAACTGTGTTCCTAATCTTGGTGAAGGTGGTGATTACACTCCTACCTAAGTCTAAGGGAGACATTATGAACTTGCTTTTTAGTTTTTGCTCTGGTTGCTTATAATAGTATAGTTATTTTTTAGTTAATAAGCATACTTGCTACATACACATATGAATCATTTACCAATACAAACTAAGTCTAAAATAAAAATTAATTATTCAGTTACAGCTGTCAGTTTTTACTGTGCTTTTTTTTAAGCTTGTCAAATCATAGTAAACTTTGTATATATAACTCCTAATTTTCTTTAGCATCCTCTGCACTTTCTCTTAGATTCCTTTCAATGAAAATAGTGGTCTCCTGCCTTATCTGTGTGGTGTCAGGGCTCCACCTAAGAAGGGTGGCAGAGAAAGGGATGGGGCATCTCCCTTCTGGTCATCCAGCTGTGACCTTATTGCAAACGAGTGCTGGAGGAAGTCCGCAGAGGGTCTGTGAAATAGCCAGCATTGGAGAACCCAGCGTCCGTAAAGCAATAAACAGCCATTGCTGTGTCCTTACCCACTGAAGTTTAAAATCTGGGCTTTCTTGATTTTGTCCTGTTTATTTGCTACCTACCAAAATTCAGATTTTTAGAATAATCTACAACTGTCCTTTTAAATATAACTTTCTGAACACTTTTGTATGTTAGTATTGTATTATGAGAGGAGTTTAACATAATAGGATTTCTATTGAGCTAAAAATTACGTATTTGCAGGGGGAGACCTGGGATTCTTATATAATCGGTAGGTGGTGCTGATCTTGCTAATTGTGTGTGTGAGAGTGTGTGTGTAGCACAACATACTGACTTGTCTTAAATGGACTATCTTAACCAATAATGTAATTGAACAGTTATCATTTATTGCAGAAACTCAATTAGATTGGGTACTTTGAAGATAGAATGCATTAGTGTCTACATAAACTACTGATTTATCTTCCAGCCATTGGATTTAATGTTGAGACGGTAACATACAAGAACCTTAAATTTCAAGTCTGGGATTTAGGAGGACAGACCAGTATCAGGTATGGTGCAAAGATCAGATTATTTTGTGGTATTTAACATCGGCTCTTGTAGGGTTAACAGCAATAAACCAAAATATATCTTCTTTTGTAATTTAAATGGAAGGCACCTAGTGGTTTTTTTTTGGAAAATGATTTTTATTTTTTTAATTAAATTTACTGGGGCACATCCTATATAATAAAACCCTAATATGCAAATCGACCAAATGGTGGAATGACCGGTTGCTATGATGCTCACTGATCACCAGGGGCAGACGTTCAATGCAGGAGCTGCCCCATCGTGGTCAGTGCTCTTACACGTGGAGCGCAGCTCAGCCAGAAGCTGGGCTCACAGCTGGCGCAGTGGTGATGGTGGGAGCCTCTCCTGCCTCTGCGGCAGCGCTAAAGACCCCTCAGCAGACATCCCCCAAGGAGTCCCAGACTGCAGGAGGGTGCAGGCCGGGCTGAGGGCCTCCCTGACCCCAGTGCGCGAATGTCATGCGCCAGACCTCTAGTTGGCTAATAAGATTATATAGTTTTCAAGTGTACATTTCTATGATACATGATCTGTATATTGCACTCTGTGTCCAAGTCAGATCATCTTCCGTCACTATGTATTTGGCCCCTTTTATCCTTTAACCAGTTAACTGCCATGTGTCCAAAATGGAAACCATCCCCACATGCCATGATATTTTGAATTTAATTTAAAAAATCAGTTTGCAATGAATATTATGAAAATAAATGTATTACAATTCGGGTGTTCTTGAATATTTTCAGTTGAAAATTTAAAAAAAAATGATTTTAAACTTGGTGTATAGACTCTTATGGCAGGCAAAAGGTTTTTTTCCCCACCACCACTCCCATTCCCCTCTGGTAGCCAGTATACTGTTTTGTCTGTGAGTTGCAGTTTTATATCCCACACATGAGTGAAATCATGTGGTTTTTAGCTTTTCCTGACTGACTTATTTTGCTTAGCATAATATTCTCAAGGTCCATCCATGTTGTTGCAAATGGCAGTATTTCATCTTTTCTGATGGCTGAGTAGCACCTAGTTTAAAATGTGGTAAACCTGCCTGTTCTCTCAATTGAATTAAAATCTAAGGACCAGTTCTTCAGATATCACTTAAATGAAAAAAGTTTTCATGAGACTCTCAAGATTTAATGTTTTTTTACTAAAAGGGTCTTCCATTTAGTTCTTGCCAGCCCCTTCCTCTGTGAGACAGACTATTTTAGATTTCATAAAAATACCTTTCAGGCCCACTCCTTGGGGCTAATGGAACATAGATGCCTTGGGGGATTCAGGTCTCCTGCCCAGCATTTGTGCTTTGACGTGGCAACTGTAAATGTGTGGTGACTGTCGGTGGTTGCTCACTGTGGTTCCATCTTAAAAGATGAGTAGTGCGTTCCCCAAATGTCCTGCTTCCTTTTATCATGTTTTATTTCTTGAATCACTTTTGATTCTGTTTTTAACTTTATTCATTCGACTCCTTTGTGTCTTTAGTGATCAGTTTAATGCCTGTTATATAAAGTTATTAAAAAAAAAATTTTAGGAACCCATTCCTCTTAATTCCTAGTTAAAGATTTGTAAGATATAACGATCAGGTCTGTGTACAACATTTTTGTCAGTATGTTTAGTGATGCTATAGGTTATAAATAGATTTTTCTCAGCCTAAAGTTTGAACTCTTGTGAGTTAATGTTTATTAACATTCTTTCCACCTTTACGTCTGAGGGATATTATAGATATCAATTGGAAACACTATATCATTATGGTAGTGATTCTAACATGAGTGGGACCAAATTGGCAGGTAACTACCACCGCCTCGCCAAGTCCTAGCATATAAATTAACATATCAGCTTAATCTTTTTTCAAATAATTATATATGCTCCCTTTCTAAATTATCTTTAGGCCATACTGGAGATGTTATTATTCAAACACGGATGCCGTCATTTATGTAGTAGACAGTTGTGACCGAGATCGAATTGGCATTTCCAAATCAGAGTTAGTTGCCATGTTGGAGGTAAGAAAATCTTACTAAAATGTGGGGAAACATCTACATTTGCTTGCTGTTTCCATCATTTATTATTACATGCAGGAATAATTAAAAGGAGAGCAGGGATTTCCCCTACCCTCCATGCCTTTATTATAATTTTCTTTTATGCATATTACTTCCTACTCCAGAAATTTTGTTGGGTAGATGGTTGTAGAGAAAAAATAAAAATGCAGCCTTGTCGTTTTCTTTGAATGATAATTCTTGATTTCATTTATTATGTGATATAAAGCACAGGTAAAGTATGAGTCAGGATTATTGCATCAAAACTTATTGATAAAATTGTTTTACCTTTTTCATACACAAAAATAGATTCTAAATGGAGTAAAGAATTAAATGTAGAAAATGGGTATTTTCTACTGCTTTGTAATTCAGCTTATTTAGTAAATAAATGTATACATTTAAAATCACATTTACACATAGTTCTATACCTGCTTTAACAAATGAACTAAACATTAAATCATGGATGATTTTAATTATAAGAATATATAAGAGGTATGTTTAAAATTTCTGGATAGAAAAGGTTTTTCTAAAGCAAAGGATTGGAAGGAATTACAAAAGATAGATTTAATTCTATTAATACATACTAAAAATCCCCCCAAAGCTTAGATGCCAGACAATATAAATTAAAGTAAAACGGAACCAGGGACACTGTTTTACAATCAATGACTAAGGATTAGTGTATTTATTTATTTATTTACTTATTTAAATATATTTTTATTGATTTCAGAGAGGAAGGGAGAGGGAGAGATTGAAACATCAGTGATGAGAGAGAAACATTGACCAGCTGCCTCCTGCATGCCCCTTACTGGGGATTGAGCCTGAAACCTGGGCATGTGCCCTGGATTGGAATTGGACTTGGGACCCGTCAGTCCACAGGCCAACACTCTATCCACTGAGCCAAACTAACCATGGCAAGGATTAGTGTTTTTAATAATACCAATATCTGCCACTCATTATATAAGTGAGCAGAAGGCATAAACTACAGTTCACAAGAGAAAAATATATTGCTAATAATACATTTTTAATACCCTAATCTATAATAAAAAGGTAATATGCTAATTAAACCGAACATCTTTCCAGGCGTCATTCTGGACCTCCTTCCAGATGAAGCCGGGGCCGGAGGGTCCAGGGTACCTGGCGGTGGCGGCTGGAGTGAAGCAGCCCAGGTCCTGGGTGCCTGGTGGCGGCAGCCAGAGGGAAACAGCCTGGGTCCTGGGTGCCGGAGGGAAGCCGGTGCCAGCAGTGAGGAGAAGGAAGGCCTACTCTTGCACGAATTTTCATGCATTGGGCCTCTAGTAATCATATAATAGAATGCTATGTCTGGAAAAGTATATAATTTTTCTAGTTCTATCAAGGCTGCATTGAAAATAGGCACTGTCATATACACTGAGTGGCCAGATTATTCTGACCACTTGACGTTTGTTGGCAAATTAGCTACAATTTTGTGCTAAAGTTGCTAGAGAGCCAGATCATTACAAATGTCTAAATAGCACAACATACCTAATTATCGTTGCTGAGCAAGTTTATCCGATCATGTTGATGGCATATCCCAAAGGAGATGGCTTCTTCCAATAAGACAGTGCCCCATGCCACGGTGCTCGTATTGTGCAGGAGTGCTTTCAAGAACATGAGGGAGACTTTACCTTGCTTAGGTGGCCCCCACCATCACCAGATCTCAATCCAATTGAGCATTTGTGGGACAAAGTTAAAAGAGCCATCAGGCAGCTGGTTCCACAACCATCAAATCTCACAGAACTGGACAGTGCTATTCATCAGGCATGGTGTCAGATTCCTCACATCACCTTTCAACATCTCGTGGAGTCAATGCCAAGAAGCATCGCCGCAGTATTGAAGGCAAAAGGTGGCCCAACAAAGTATTGATGGGGCGGTCATAACAATCTGGCCACTCAGTGTGTACTGTTGGTGGGATTGAAATTGTTACAACTTTTTTGGAAGGCAGTTTATTAATACATGTAACAAGAACCAGAAAAAGTTTTCATATTTTGATTTCACTTTTAAAGGATTATATTAAGGAAATAGAGATTTATTCAAAGATTTCTATATAATGGCTGTGTTACCTGGGTTTTTCTAATAGGTAAGTAAAAAGAATCTAAAGAGAGTTTAATACTAGAAAACAGTCATATAGTTTATGGTGCATATAATTATAGTGTAGAGTATATTTAACCTTTTTATGTGTGTGAGAAAATTTTGATTGTTTGGAAAATCAGGATTTAATGTTTAGTTTTAAAGCAGGTCATGTAACTGTAAATGCAATTTTAAATATAGAAATTTATTTACTAAATAAACCATAAATACCTGAATTACAAAGCTGTAGAAAATACTTAAAATGTTAACAGGGACCATGTTTTTGAGATAGGATTGGGGTAAAGCTTCTTTTCCTTGTACTGCTCTATAATTTCAAATAATTTATAATGAACATTGTGTCTTAATAATTAGGAAATGTACTTTTAAAATACTGTATTTGGGGCATATCTGCCTAAACTCAAGGGAGCACATTGATTAAAGGAAATTAAATATCTTCTGTTTATTTAGGAAGAAGAGCTGAGAAAAGCCATTTTGGTGGTATTTGCAAATAAGCAGGACATGGAACAGGCTATGACTCCCTCAGAGATGGCAAATTCACTTGGATTACCTGCCTTGAAGGACCGAAAATGGCAAATATTCAAAACTTCAGCAACCAAAGGCACTGGCCTTGATGAGGCAATGGAATGGTAAGCATCATGTTTTTAGAAGCCATCTGTGCGTGTGTGTGCGTGTATGCAGCTGTGCACACATGTAATTTCCCTTATGTCTTAAGGATGAAATTCCTATTACTTAGTGTCTTGTATTAACCATACCAGACCTGAGGCCCTGAACCTAACTGTCTCCTATACCTGGGCTCCTGAGCATTAAAGAGAAAAAACCAACATGCTATAGAAAAATGTTAGTTACATGCAAACAAGTGGTTAGAATAAGATGGAACTTGGAGACATTGTAGAAAATTGGTCTAGGCAAAGTACCGAAAATTAGGTACAGCGGTATAGCGGCAGATTCGGAAATTACCAAAAAATCGGTATAGCGGTCTGATAGGGTTAAGTTCCTCCAGTCTTATCTTCCACTTGACTTAATGTGCCTCAGCTTTTATTTCAACCGTACCTATCTGATTACAGTTAGAAAACCAGCTTTTCCCATTTTTCTATCTTTTTCCTGCCTCATTTTATCCTCTAATTTCTTACCTTGGTTAAGGCTTTCCTCTTTTCAAGAGTCTTTCCTGACATATCTCCATGCCCACTGCCTTACCACACACACACACCAACGTCCTTGTCACAGATCAGTGATACAATACTTGTTACGCCATCTCGTAATTGATTTGTACATCTCCTTATTAGATTATTAGCTCCTTGAGGACTGAGACTAGTTACCACCTCTGAATTATCCACATCTAGCCTGCTGTAGAAGTAGCAGCCTGGAAAGTAGGTTTTTTGATTATTTTTTCAAAAGAATATGACAAATGAAAGCTTAAAAACCTTCTTCGAAATCGAGTCTATAACTTCATTTTTCTAATATAACTATCTCAACCTTTATCATTTAAAGTGCTTTGGAGCCCTAGCTGGTTTGGCTCAGAGCGTTGGCCTGCGGACTGAAGGGTCCCCAGTTCGATTCTAGTCAAGGGCACATGCCTGGATTGTGGGCTCGATCCCCAGTAGGGGGCGTGCAGGAGGCAGCCAATCATTGATTCTCTCTCATCATTGATGTTTCTATCTTTCCCTCTCCCTTCCTCTCTGAAATCAATAAAAATATATTTTAAAGTGCTTTGGAATCCATCTCCAGGATAAAGTTTATAAATGATCATACTCTATACCTGAAAGTTTGAAGTTAAATTTATGAAACCATTTTTTCTCTTTACAGGTTAGTTGAAGCATTAAAGAGCAGGCAGTAATCCAATCACTTCTCCTTCTGAAATGAAGACCACGTCCCATGTCCCTTTGGAAATAGTTAAGTGTGCTTCACACTACTAAATGTTAAAGCTGTGTGTATGATTGATGGCATATACTGAACTGACTACACATTTGTAATAAATATAAAAAATAAGTATTTGTTGGAAGGATAGCTCATCATGGTTGAACCAACTGACTGATCTGTATGATGTAAAACATTCCTTCCTTGCTTTCTTGTATTATTAAGGTATATATTCTATTTGTGTGGAATTCTTATTCAAATACAGTCCTATTAAAAAATGCACTCTTATCAAGGGGGGAAAAACCCTATTTTTGAATGAGTGGTTGCAGATTGTTTATATAAACACTAATAAATACCTTAGCTCAGATTTTTTCCCTCTAAAATGAATTAAATTTTTCCAAAAAGTAGACTCAGTAGGGTAGTCTAGGAACATGGTGTGAGTAATATAGTTTCATTTGCTCAGTAACCACTTTATTTAAACTGTTTCATTTAAAAGCTTTTGGTTATAGGCAAGAAGTTGAAATAATTATTTTGATAGTTAAAGTCACTGATGTATCTGTAATTGTTATTTTATAGTACTTTATAGTTGAAAAAAAATTCAATGTATATTGATACCTAGTCAATTTTTACAAGAACCCTGTGATGTAGATAGGATAGATTGTAATGTCATGTTTCTGTTTTATGGACGTGTTGAGTCTTGGGTTGATAGCTTGGCTTGCCCAACTGCTAGTAAGCTGGGAGCCAGGCTCAAAGTGAGACTTCAGGGTCAGAAGCTTGTCCCATGAACTACACCACATGTAAGTTCAAATGATATAACTCCCTACATAAAATTATGCTAACTGAAGTAGACTACATTCAAAATAATGCCTGTAAATTTATCTGTCCATACTAGTAGAGGTAGTAAAAACAGTCCTAAATGGTTATATTTGATGAATTCACAACACATTAAAAATATTCACATTGAAGGAAATAAAGATATATTTTAAGAAGCATTGTAAAAGATGTTTTTACTGTCTTTCATTCCTTTTACCTACTTGTAATTGGACATATAAATTTGATTGGTGAAGTCAAAATCTTATTGGTTCTACAGGGAGAAATTGAGCATTCTTGGTTTTAGAAATTAGGTTTACTCGTAGGTTCAGTTATAGTCAAAGGAACTTTTCAAACTGCCCATTCTACCACAGAATTGGCTCTAGTGTAACAGAGGTAAATATAGTCCTCAGTAATTACTAAAATTGGGGAGAAATTTTTTCATTTTGTAAGTTGGGTAACCGCATTTAAGATAGTAGATGCTGGTAAAGTGAGCTTAATACTATTGTGCTCCTCACCTTTCAGAAACACTAGGGATTCACTTCCTGTCCCTGACACTGTCCTACCAGATGTTGGCCTCTGGCCTTGCCCTCACACTTTTGGTCATTCTCTCTACTCCAATGAATGTGGCTTTTTTTGCCTGTGGGATTTACTCTTCTTATTTTCCAGCACCCATTCCTAATTTGTTTGGTCTCAGTGTCAAGTGGAGTAATTCAGGATCACTGTGAAAATAGAAGTATGGGGAAGTGAGGCCATGACGGGCAGGTGCTGTCCAGTCTTGAATTCTGAGGAGGGCCCAGGAAGCTATAGCCAAGTTCAGCACTTGGATGATCCTGATCCCTCTGGTTTATTGCAAATAATAAGATGGGATAAAAGAGCATACATTTATTTTAATATGGTATGAATTATAAAGCCCTTGTCTTGCGGGAAACAACTGTACAGGTATGTTACATGAGTTGAATGTTGGTATTTATAAAAATCTAAAAAACAAAACAAAAAAACAACCTATGAGTTCTAGGCACGTGGCCATTCCTTCAATTTTTTCTAAGAAACGGGAGTTGGACAAATAATATCAAAGGTATGTTTTAGTTTTAACATTGTTTTATAACTGGTTGTAGGTATGCTATGATGTGATTACACTGAAAATTAAATTGAGAGTTGTGGGATTCTGTTAGCAGGATACTTGAGATGCACTTTAAATTGTGGAAACGTAAGCTCCTTGAGGGCAGGGACCATACTTTATTTACTGTTAGTATCCTTTGCATCTAGTGTGGTGCACCTGGCACATAGTAGGCACTCAATAAATACTAATTAAAACAAAGCTGCGCTCAATATCCCTGAGGTATTTGTTTTTTGATTTTGTCTTAGTGTTAACTTTAAATATTTAAAAACTTAATAAAGCAATACATGCATTTTAAATCACTTAAAATTAATGGAAATTGGCCTTCCAAGTTCCCCCACATTTTTTCTTTTGGTACATTACAAACTCCTTGGAAGTGTAAGAACTCTTGTTTGAGACACAATCTACATCAAAACATAGGTGCTGAAGTTATGAATGTTTGAATATTTGATTCAGATGCCATATGCTATACTACTCTAATTCCATCATTATCCCATACTAGAGGCCTGGTGCACGAATTCGTGCACGGGTGGGGTCCCTCAGGTGCCTGCGGGGATCGGGTTGAAACCTGCAGTCCAATGCCACCTGCTGCTCCTGCCTGCTGGTCCTGCTCATCCCAGCCCCATTGCGTCTGCTGCAGACTTGCGCCCTGTCAGTCCTGATCAGGAGAGCCCTGCGTCTGGCGCCCTTCCTGAGGGGCGGGAGGGCCAGGACACAATCGACCTTCTGGGTGGGTGGTGGGACACCCTTGCCAGCCTGGGATCCAGATCCATCCTGCTGATCCCTGTGCTGGTTGGAAGCCATCTGGCGGCCACTTTTATATCATTTCTTTGTGGAGCATCTAGGGAGGGGAAGCGGCTGCAGTGCCCAAGGCCAACTTCCAGGAGGCCCGTGGTGCTGGTCCATTGGTACCTGGCTCTTTCTCTGGAGATTGGAACTACAGGACTACTGAGTGGCTGCCGCCGGGCTGGTGGGCCACTGGGACAGATGGGTCGGTCAGCTGAGCGGTGCTCCTGCTGTTGGGAGCACACTGACCACAAGGGGACAGCTCCTGTGTTGTGCGTCTGCCCCCTGCTGGTCAGTGCACATCATAGTGACTGGTCATTCAGTCACTTAGGCATTTATATATAGACTAGAGGCTCGGTGCACAAAATTCGTGCAGGGGAGGGGATCCCTCAGCCCGGCCTGCACCCTCTCCAATCCCAGACCCCTACACCTTTTTCTTATCTAGCTAACCTCTTCGCATTTAAAAAAGTTAACTGAAATAACACC
>NW_006294778.1:5966491-5986534 GCF_000327345.1 Myotis davidii
AACGTTGGAGTCCTCCGTCACTGAAGCAAGCAAGCCTCATGTTAGTTTCAAGCTGCCTGGCTGCCGGTCGCCATCTTGGCTGACAGTTAATTTGCATATCTCGCTGATTAGCCAATGGGAAGGGTAGCGGTCGTACGCCAATCACCATGTTTCTCTTTTATTAGATAAGGATAATAAAAGGCTAATATTCTTGCCAACATTGACATTGTCAGGTTTATCAATCAGAAGGTTTCTAAATGGAATTGCCATTTTCCTAATTATTAATGAGGTTGAATACAGGAGTGATTGAAAACACTGAACTAGACATAACTGATGCAGGAGGACCCCCTCCCAGTCTAGATATGACCCTTTAATTTCTGGTGTGGGGGTCTCAAGGTAGTGACTGTTTACCAACCAGTACATAAGTACTTTAGTATTTAATCATATGGCTAATTGTTAATGTTTTAGGACCATTTTTATTTCTTCTGTGCAATGCCACTTTTTTACTGGATTATCTTTGTTGATTCACAAGGATTCATTATAACCCTTTATCAGTACATACCATATCCCAGTCTTTTTCTAAGTAGAAGTCTTAATTATAATGAAGTAGAATTTACCACATGTTCCTCCTTTAGATAGCACTGTTTCACTTTTGAGAACTCACAGGAGAAGCCCCACACCCTGTTCTCTTTTAAGAGCATCATAGCTCAGCTTATCTTCTGTATAAATTTTAGAATCATCCCTAGCCGGTTTGGCATAGTGGACAGAGCTTTGGCCCGTGGGCTGAAAGGTCCCGGGTTTGATTCCAGTCAAGGGCACATACCTTGGTTTCAGGTTCCCTGGCCCTGGTCAGGGTGCATGTGGAGGCCACCAGTCGATGTGTCTCTCTGTCTCTCCCTCTCCCTTCCACTCTCTCTCTCTAAAAAAAAAAAAAGGAAAAATATCCTTGGGTGAGGATTAACAAAAAATATTTTAGAATCAGCTGGTTTACATAATATGAAATAAAATAGAAAGAACTGGGGATTTTGCTCAGATATGCATTTAATCAATGGGATCCAGTTTGGGGAATAACTAGCCTCTTATGATACTGAATCTTCTTATTTATGAATATGGTTATATTTCCCTATTTGTGCAGGTTTTTCCTCATGCCTTTTGATGAAGTATTAGTTTCCTACAGAAGGGTATTATAAATCGTATTTGATTTACCCCTAACTTCTATATTTTGTCTTGCTGTTTTATTTTTTTTAAATATATTTCTTTATTGATTTCAGAGAGGAAGGAGAGAGAGATAGAAATATCAATGATGAGAGAGAATCATTGATCGGCTGCCTCCTGCACACCCCCCACTAGGGATCGAGCCCGCAACCCAGGCATGTGCCCTTGGCTGGAATCAAACCTGGGACCCTCCAGTCCACAGGCCGATGCTCTATCCACTGCGCCAAACTGGCCAGGGCTGTCTTGCTGTTTTAAAGTATATCTTAAAACTTTTTAAAAACTCCATTATTAGAATTGCATGATTTTTAGACAGTGAAGGTACAGTAGTATTAGAAATGTTTTAATTTAATTAATTAAAAAAATATGAGCATGATTATATTAAACTGTATAATATACAATCTCTGCCAAAGTTTAGCTTAAATAATAAAACCTGCTGTGACTTCTGACTAGCAGATACACTGGAAAGTTCATGAGACACTGTAGCACAGGGGGCACGTTACTCCACCATCGCTAAATCTTTCAGGCTTTGGCTCTTCTGTCTCTTGGCCTTATAGCCAGGACGCAGGAACTCTATCTTTCTTTTCTTTGCTTCACTTTTACTTTTGTGTTTTTTCAGCTTCTTCTTGGTGGCAATATCAGGATTGGTTACAAACTTGAAAAAAGAATAGAAATGTTCTATTACTTTTAAAGTAAATGTTAAACTAATAAAAATCAAATGCACATATGGACCATTTCATTCACCTTCAAGCAACACAAATGTTTACACGCCCACTAAAGAAAAGCTGGAGCCCCAGCTATGATATCCGCACTTCTCAAACACAGCCAGCTCGTCTTCCTCCCTGGGTCCGTGCGACATGTGTGCACACACCCCTGGGTCAGTGCGACACGTGTGCACACACACCCCTGGTTAAAAGTAGTCACTAAGCATGATGAACATGCCGTGTTGTATTTTCAAACAGCAAACGTACCTCCAAAGCCTTCCTCTTTTTCCGGAGTGCCCTTTTCTCATGAGCCTGTTTCTGTACAGAGGCGAAGGCTAATGAGAAGCTCTCCAGCCCAACCAGCTTTTTGAGTAATTCTATGATTTCCTGGGATAGATTCTTTAGCAAAGGATCTGTTCACACACAGAATAATAACCACAGTCAGTTACCTAGGAAAGGATACATCTGAATAGCTACACAATCAATAACGTGAAATATAAACTACGGCATTATCACTTTTATTACTTGAACATTAAACGCTAATCTGAAACTAACCCCTACACTTCTGAGATGAGAAAACCAGCAAAAGTGTTGGACACAGCTCCCAGCCACCATCTCATCCAGGATTCAACAAGAGACCAGAGACAGCCCACTTCCTAGCAGAATCCTGGCTCAGAAGACATTAATCTGAGAACTGGACAGCACTGTTCTGGGCTACATTTGGTTAACCTGCTCAGCTCTGCAGATGTGGGGGAAGGTAAGTGTGTTTCTCCAGGCCCTCGCCGATTCACAGGTCACAGAGGCTTACCTCTGGCCATAACTCTGTGTGTGTGGATTAAAGACTCCTTTGTGAAGCTGATGAAAAGCTTCCCTGCCTCCTCTCTCCAAAATGCAAAGAACCCAGATCTCTGCATCAATTTCAGGAGAGTTCAGTGTACCTGTTCACGTTTCCAGAAAATAGGTACTAGGCCTTTTCTCCACTGTTGAACCCCCAGTGCCTGCAGATATTAGGTGCTCAGTCTATGCTGGCTGATGAGAACCAAAGCAGACCTGGCCTTCACCACTGCTTTGCCTCTTTAAGAGGAAGGAAACTCAAGGTTGTAGGACCACAGCAGGTCCTGCTTTGACATTTACTTCATTTGCTTTATTTTAAAACTTTTTAACATCTGCTTTACTTTCTCTTTCCAACCCCCAATTCCCTCTTTTCTTAGTAGCAAAATAGACATTTTAGGATCAGTGAGGCTGACAGGAAAAAGTGAAATATTTAAACTGAACATTTCATACTTCTGCCATATAATTCTTGAGAATTATATTTCACAGTTCATGATTGTTCATATAGCACTATGAGGTTTAGAACCACCCTAAATTATAGTTTTCTTTAAATATTCGTGCCTAGGAATAAAACATCTTTTAGGAAACGTTCACTCTTAGACACACAAGGAAGCAAAATGAAGGTAGTCAAATGTAACACAAACATGCCTTATTTGTTTGCTATTAATTATCTTGTTTTCTTAACACATTGCGTACTGCATAGAAATCTCTAAGACATACGCCAGGGACCGCAAGTTTTTGGGCAAACTGCATGTTATTTAAATCATCATAATGCACTTTAGGTGTTGTTTTTCAATAATTATAACATTTTTGTTTACAAAAACAGTTAATGAAAGTTCCTAGTACTTTTTTAACGTATGGTACTGCATAAAACATTTTCCTCTATGAAGAGGGACCAAACAAAATTTACGTAAGTATCTAGATTCGCTCCTTTTTCCATGGGCATGAAAAACGAGAACACTCGTGAGCGGTCCTTAACAGATGGCGCGCGAAACATGAGAAAACTGAGCGGTATGAAATGTGTTAACATAAACTGGCAGGGAGGGAGGGCAAGAAAGAAGAAGGAAGTATTCAGGAGAGAGGTGCAAAGTACTCAGAAGAGGTTACCCTGGTCCGAATAGGTGCTGTTCAGTTCTCGGAACAAAGGAGCTATGATCTCTGGGAGATACGGCTTCACCTTGTCTACTCCAAGATCCATCGCCACAGCTCCGAGAAACTTATAGATGCATGTTCTCTGAAAATATACATTAAAAGTGTTTCTCTAATACTTGCAGCCATACAAATAATATAGAAAACAAGGTCCATTTGGGGGCAGATATTATTGCTTCAGTTTTGGGTGCAAAAGTTCCTAGGAACTTGGGAGGATCACTGATACCACTAAAATATTTTTAAAAAACATAAAAGCCACTTTGAGTCACTCTGTACATGTCTCACACCTTTAAGGGGTTTCTAGGTGAGTAAGCAGCTTCCAGTTTTGCAATCCGAGACAACTTCTGGATCAACCACAGCAGCGTGGTTGGCTTGCTGTGCTCTTTCTTCCCCTCTTCATTCTGTTCTTGGTCAGATTCCGCCTTCCCATCTGCATGGGCCTCATGTTCTACTGCCTCTCTGGCCACACCACCTGCTACAGCTTCTTGTTCTTCCATGCCTTCTTTCATCTGACCTTGCTTATCGCCAGAATCATGTTCCAGTAAATATAATACTTTAGCTACGAACAACAAATTCTTAACAACCTAAAAAATGAAACGAAAGTGTTGGTATGCCAGCTGAGATCACACTTTAGATACAGCATTCACCTAGTTTCTAGTTTCCTAATTTGTATTGCTCTGTCTGGTCCATAACAGCTCACAAGAGACGTGCCAGTGCCTTGCTCCTGTCCATATGCCACACTGTGTTCCCTCACCACTACCAGTCCAACTGCACTATCAAAAGAGAGAAGGGAGCAGCAAACCAACTATTCAAAAGCAATTTACATTTACTGCATTTTTATAAACTAGAGGCCCGGTGCACAAAAATTTGTGCACTCGGAGGGGATGGGGGTCCCTCAGCCCGGCCTGTGCCCTCTCGCAGTCTGGGACCCCCTCGGGAGATAACGACCTGCTGGCTTAGGCCTGCTCCCAGGTGGCAGAGGGAAGGCCCAATCCCTAGGTGCAGCCCCTGGTCGGGCTCAGAGCAGGGCCGATTGGGGAGTTGGGGCGCCGCCCCGTCATGCACAGAGCAGGGCGATCGGGAGGTTGTGATGCCACCCTCAGTCACGCTCAGGGTAGGGCCGATTGGGGGGTTGGGGCTCTGTACCCTGTCACGCACAGAGCAGGGCCCATCAGGGGGGTGGGGTGCTGCCCCCTGTCACGCACAGAGCAGGGCCTATCAGGGGGTTGGGGCACCGCCCTCTATCACCCACAGAGCAGGGCTGATCAGGGGTTTGGGGTGCCACCTTCTCACACTCAGGGTCGGGCCGATGGGGAGGTTATGGCTCTACCCCGTCACACACAGAGCAGGGCCCGTAGGGGCAGAGGGGTTGTGGTGCCACACCCTGTCACACACAGAGCCGCAGGGCGATCAGGGGGTTTGGGCGCTGCCCCATTGCAGTTCAGAGGCCTGCAGCAGCAGGCGGGGAGCATTGGAGTCTTCTGTCACTGAAGCAAGCAAGCCTCATGTTAGTTTCAAGCTGCCTGGCTGCTGGCCACCATCTTGACTGGCAGTTAATTTGCATATCTCACTGATTAGCCAATGGAAAGGGTAGCGGTAGTACGCCAATTACCATGTTTCTCTTTTATTAGGTAGGAGGATGCCTTCTCTATAATTTTACATGTGGTTAAACTTTATAATATGGAAATATATAAAGCTTTTGTGATAGAATTACTTGTCTTCTGTTAAGACAATTCTCAGACCACCCAGTAGCAAGAACATTACTTTCTCTTCAAATACTAAGAAAAGGAATTCAATATTATAATTTAATATGAAAATAATTAGTCACAATGTGGAGTAGATAAGACTAAAGATGAAAATATTTAATAAACAGCCACTCACTGTACTGTCTGTATCAGGAATTTTAAATGTCGCCAAGAATAATCCCCAATGGATCCCAGAGTGAATATGTTTATATTTCAGTTAATTCCCTAAGCATTTAACTAGGGAAAACAAAACAAAAATCAAACACCAAATGTGAGCCTTTTCCTAGACTGTTGGTAGAACAGGTCCCTTTTATTTAACCAGATAGGATTATGATACTTACCTGCTCTCCTTGAGACTGATCCAAGAATTTGGAATGTAACTGATGGCAAGAGGCTAGGGAGATACTTTTCATCTGTGAAAATAGACATTGGAAGATACAATACAAGCTATTTCTGAGTGGATTTGGAGAGGGAAGGTTCATGACTAAAAATTGTATAATAGTTCCCTTCTACCTGCCACAAACATTTAAGCTTTGGGGAGATATAGATTGTGATTTCTGAGATTATTAGAAGGGAATTTTACAACACTCCAATACCTTTATTCCCCTCTTCCCTTCTTACTCTTCTCATTCATCAATATATACATAGTTCCCACTATGAGCCAGGCATTGTGCTGCTCCCTAGGGAATCAGAGATGGAAATAACATGGTCCCTTCCTAACATTTTCATGAACCATGACCTCATTAATTATCAATAAGGTTATGAAGGAGGCAGGACAGACAGTATTAATCTTATTTTCCAATGTTGATACTTAGACAGTAAGATATTGAATGGTCTAAATAAGCAAAGCAAAAATCTGACTAGATCGACAGTTTAAAAATTACCTTTGAAAAAACTTGGCCTTGAGGATGACCGCTTTCTGGTTCCTAAGATTCCTATAGACTCACATACCCAACAAGTTGTTGGCTGGAAGAATTTCTCCCAAGGGCGAACCCCAGGATATCACATGAACCAGAATGAACATCGCACATGGGTCACCAGGGAAGAAAGGTTTTAGAGAAACCTTACCTTTTGGTCAAGGTCACTTGCTAGGAACCTGACTGCTACAGGTTCTGAGAGTTTCCTTTTAGTTTTTTTGGCATTCCGTTTTCTAATAAGCTCCTCTGGTTGGCAAGAGGCAAAGAGCAATCCAACAATCTGGGCTGCCGTGAGCCACACCCAGTTGTGTGGATGTCTCAGGTGAGCGTGCACGTGGCCTAAGGGAACCAAAATGCATTCTCAGATATCAACAGATTTCTGGACTCCGGTGATAAATAGGACTAACAGGCATTTCCTGAGTACCTATGATGTGCCTGGATTTGGGAACTGAAAATGAGGGAGCAATGAGGTGAGAGACACTGGGAACAACTAGCAAACCAGCTCCTAATGTGGGAAATGACATGGGAGAGGTAAGCCTAAAACAAACCAGCTCCCTAAGAACTACTTTCAGATTGGAGGGAGATAAGCTGACATTAACATTTACAATTTCAAAATTAAAATGAATGTGTGTGTATATACATACATACATATGTACGTACATACGAACAAGTGTTTCTCATAAAGACTGAAATTGGTGGCTCTCAACAGCTGACTGGAAAGGTATCACTTACGATGCTTTCTAGGTGCCTGGCACAGGGCTTTTAGACCTCACACCAGTTCTGTGAGGTTGGAACTGTCATTTCCATCTGAGATTATAGATGAGGAAATGGATGTGTCAGTAGGGCCGAGTGATCTGTAGAGCTGGAAGAGGCAGAGCCAAGCCTGGGACTCAGAGCTCATACTCCTAAATAGGATTCGTTAAAGGCCATCCTCAAGCTCCATGGCCATCCTCCATACACTGCACTTGGAGGATAGAGTGGAAAGCCTTGTGGTGCTGGGAAATAAGATTAAAATTCTGGTTGAATCAGGTCATATCTGAGTTTTAGTCTCTGTCGCTGTATTTCATGAATATGGTTTTACTTTGGTTTACATGATCCTTTCTAATAATGTGGCCATGTCTCAGGGGGGCCATACCAGAGGAGGCCATATATTTCTCATAGGATCACAAGTTCTCTTGAAACAGGTGGGTATTTAGAGCATTCATTCCATGTCTATTTCCTACTGACTGAACAAAATTGAATATGTTAAATTAAAAATTCTGGGATATTTTTCATTTAAAGAGTGACATATAACTCACAAAAATGACATGATTTAGTAAAGTATGGCATATTTACATGATGGATTATTTATAGCTATTTAAAGAGATAGCTACTAGTATAAACAGACAGGATATAAAAGTTTATATGGAATTATGCAACCTCAAAAAACAAACCAACCCCAAAAAGGTTGAAGGGAATATATACCACGGTATCGTCAAGTAGCAAGGAGGACTTTGGGGAGTATTTTCCATTCTTATACTTCTCTATAATTAATATTCTTTCTTTTAGAAATGAAATGTATTATTTATAATTTATATGTACACACACACACACATATATATATATTTACCCCCACCCCCCACCCAAAGAAACATTTTTCACTGTAATCAATATGAAAAGGCCCTTTAAATCTTTTTTTTTTTTTTTTATGGACTTTTCCCCTGACATTACACTTTCTGAAATATTCATATTCTGATTTCCCAAATTTGTTTTCAATAATTCTATCACAAACAATGTGCTTATTTTTAGATTTAAAGAAAAAGACAATACTTACTCCAGATTTTACCCAAAGTCTGAGAGGGTTTGGTAAACTGAATAATATTACATTCCTTGATGAGTTTACTTATCAGTGTGAGAAAACTGAACAGAAGGCGATCTGCAGCTTTTTCTTTAGTCTCTTCCATGATCTAAAAACAGGATGGATGCAAATCAACTAAGACAACAATTGCAAAGCATGTGATGGACATTTTTATCCCAGCGTGCAAATGTACATCAGGATTTCTCAATCTCAACACTACTGACATTTGGACTGCACAATTCTTTGCTGTGGGAGGCTGCCCTGTGTACTATAAGATGTTTATCAGCATCCCTGGCTCCTAACCATTAGATGCCAGAAAGACATTGCTAAATGTTCTCTGGGAGCCAAAATCACCCTGCTTGAGAACCTTTGTCATATACTGTGGGAAGAAAACTTACTTTAGCCCACATTTAAAAAAGATCCAACTGCATTGAACTATTGCTTTTATTAATAAAAAAGCATTTTTGAACACATTATTTAATCTATTAGCTGTATCACCTGAAGCAAAACTACAAAAATTAGCAAAACTCTCATTCCCTACCCAATAACTTACATCTTCAAAGTTTTCAGGATCAATTTCCTTTTCAATCACAGGGAGAACGGTTCCAAGTCTTCTTTCAAAAGCGACTCCTTCACTTTCCACAAACACTCCACAGACCAGGGCAGCCAGCTGTCTACTTAAGCTCTACCGAAGAGAAGCCACCAAAAGACAACGTCAGCACAACCTGGGAGGCTGTTTCCAAAACTGTAAAATTATGAAAGTGGGCATGTTCTGTTCTCAACAGTTCCTTATGAAACCAGAAATCAATGGAAAATGGATCATTGGTGACAAGAATATGGAGAAATCTTCATATCCAAGAAAAACATTTAAAAAAGTGATTCGCCCTAACCAGTTTAGCTCAGTGGATAGAGCGTTAGCCTGCGGACTGAAAGGTCTCAAGTTCGATTCCGGTCAAGGACATGTACCTTGGTTGAGGGCACATCCCTAGTAGATGTGCAGGAGGCAGCTGATCGATGTTTCTCTCTCATCGATGTTTCTAACTCTCTATCCTTCTCCCTTCCTCTCTGTAAAAAAATCAATAAAATATATTTTTTTTAAAAAGTGATTCATCTTTATCCACTGAATGATTTTTTCTTATTTTAAATGTTTAAAAAATCGAAAAGTTTCATACCATCCTGCCACGCCCCACCTTCTGACTTTAATACTAAAACCAGTATTACGTTATGATGTGTTGTTTATATTCCACAAAAGATGGGCCAGTGTTAATAGCGGTAAAGTCAGCAAGTGGACACAATCACTGACAAAAATGACATTCCATCAACTGAACAGCAAAATTGGAAACAAAAGTACTCATCAATGGGGGATGGTTATGTGAATTAAGACACATTCTTAATAACTGGCTGACATTCACCATGTAGTGGGAATACGGGTGATTCTTATGTTACATCTACAACTTATTACATCTTCTGAAATTTTACTATAAGAATATATTATTAACATAAACAAATAAAAATAATAAAGCTATTTGGGAAAAATTAATTCAACAATGAATATATGTTATTTAAAGTACAAACACCAAAAGCTAAGAGTTTCCATTGGAATGTGGTTCAAAGCAACCCTAACCTTCTTTGCTCCAAACCAGGTGGTAACCATATCGAAAAGAAAATCTTTTTTCTCAAGGTTGATTTTACTGAGTAAGGATTTGATCGCAATGGATGCCATCTTTTTACACAGGGCAGAGTCATCATTCACCATCATTAGACAAAGAGGAATAAAGAACATTCCACAGTTCTCATGGAGCAGTCCCTAAAAGAAAACGGGCACATATGAGCACACTGAGACTGGAATCCCAAGATGCCCCACCGAGGGAGGACCGTGGGCACCCGAGGGATCGAGGGAAACACAGTTACCAGTTTGTCTCTGTGACAGAGGGTACCTGAGGGAACGCGTCAAAGAGATAAGCAATCATTTCCAAGGCGGACTCTCTGCCGGTCTCATGTTCATAACTAAGGCAAGAAGAGCAGAAGGACTCGTTAGTATCTTTTAAATTTATCTATTATTTTTAAGAATTTAAAATATTGTCTCAAGATGCCAGTCTATTTTTTAAAAAGTGGAAAACACTCCATTTTCCCAACTGCTGTGCGGTTTTACATGTACTTTTCTTAGATCTTTACCATTCTCCTCAGTGGACTCTAGTGACCATCAGTGGTCATACTGAAGTGAAAGCTACTCAGAACTGCTACATTTGCTAGTTAAGTCAGTGACTCACAGATCGTCCTCAGAGAATATGCCCTATGTTTAGTCTTGTTCTTTGCAAGACAGCCGCCACATTGAGAGGAGAGAAGAAACTTCCCCACTGCCTTTGCATGTTTTATGGCTTACACTTACTTTAGTTGAGCAAGCATGAATTCCAAGTTCGGTCTCAATTTATCACCCAGGGGATAGTCAAGAATATATTTCAGAAAAACCTAGGAACAGAAGTCATACAGAAGATTATTGGGATTCTACCGCTCCAGGATTCCTGTTTCCTAAGCTGCTTTCTGGGATAGGTTGGTAGGTTAAAAAGACCTTTCAGAAGAGTGATCGCTTAGGTGAACTTGGCCTCCTGAGCTGAGAACTGTAACCCTTCCTCTCTCCTCCCACCTCACTTACCAAGGTCCTGCCCTACACACCTGACCCAGAGTCAAGTCTTGGCCCACCCCGGGCTTGGCTGTTTAGGGCTCCAAATCTAAGATCACACGTTGGAAACACTTCTTGCTCTGATAGGTGGTGTGATGTAGTGGACTGAATATGGATTGTGGTTCAACCCCGTATGTCCCCTTAAGAATAACAATAATGTGGTAATAACATTAATACTGATAATTGCTGCACTTACTAAATACCTTCTATGTGCCCAACACTGGGTTGCTTCCCAGTTAATATTCATCACTTCCTTAGGAAGTGGGTGATGTCGCCCCATTTTACAGATGAAGAGAATGAGTTTGGCAGAAAAATAAGTAACTTGCTCAGGTGGCCATGCCTATTCTATCTGCATCCAAATGCTCTGCTTTCAAACCATATACTATTCAGACTCTTTTATTAATGAACTAGAGCAGTGGTTTTCAACCGTCTGGCCCTTTAAATACAGTTCCTCATGTTGTGACCCAACCATAAAATTATTTTCGTTGCTACTTCATAACTGTAATGTTGCTACTGTTATGAATCATAATGTAAGTATCTGATATGCAGGATGGTCTTAGGTGACCACTGTGAAAGGGTTGTTTGACCACCAAGGGTCGTGACCCACAGGTTGAGAACCACTGAACTAGAGGCCTGGTGCATGGATTTGTGCAAACTGAAAGAAAATTAGTTAGAAGGTGGCCAGTGGGGCAGGACTAGGCAAGACAGGCTGGACATGCCCTGGAGCCAACCTCCCACAGTCCCTTCCCAGACGGCCGCACCTGGGGCGGCGCTGTGGCTCAAAGGTCATCTGGGGAGCGAGCAAGGTCCCTCCAGCAGGTGGGGTCCCTTAGCCTGGCCTGCCGTGATTGGCCGAAACTGGCTCTCCGACATCCCCCGAAGAGTCCCGGATTGCAAGAGGGTGGTTCTTGGGTGACACCCCCCGAAATCAGGCTTCCTTCTCTCTGGTTCCAGGGTACATCACCAGAGAACTGCAGCTGCCAAGTCACCACAGCTCGGCAGCTCCTGCATTGAGCATCTGGCCCCTAGTGGTCAGTGAGTATCATAGCTACCAGTTGGATGGTTGCTTAGCCTTTTATATACAGGCAGTCCTCAGGTTACGTCGGACTCAATGTACATCATTTTGTGGTGATGTCGCCATCTCCCATTTACAGTATTTATTAAAAAAAAAGTTTTGTCATTTCGTCGTATATACATACGTGCTTTATGTTATTATTTATTTACCACAAGTAAAGGTCATGAATTGTTATATTTCTTTTAAATTTTTTTTTACTGTTTCACTTCATTACTGCATGTAAGTGCTCCATGTGAGTGACGTAGGTGCTTAAGTAGTTACGTTCCGACTTATGGCGAAAATTGCGTTATGTCACGCCATAGGAACGGATCTCTGACGTAACCCAAGGACCTACTGTATATAGATTGTGAGAACCAGGCACATCATTAAACTTTCTAGGCCTGTTTTTTCCCCAGCCATAAAATGGGGAAAATTACAAATAGAAGTCATGTATGCAAAGTGCTGGGCACACAGCTAGCGCTTAATAAATAGCAGCTAGCTCTCCTTCCTAAAAAGCAGTAGTTAAGGAAACATTTTCTCAAGACAAGCTTCTTTCCTTTCTTCCCTGGCCTCCTTAGCAGCCTAAACTCTCCTTTAACTCCGAGTTCGTATTTCCAGTTCAGACCCTTCCACATCCTGGGCTGCTCCCGTGATGAGGGATGCACACGTCTGAAAATAAATATGCTCGTGTCACTCCCCTGCCTATTGATTTCAATCGTTTTTTGGCTATTCTCAGAACAAAGACCTATATCTAACAAGACCAGATGGTCTCCTCTAACCTGGCTCCCTTCCTCATGTCACTTACCTTCATTTAGCTCCTCAACACTCTAAGCTCTTACCCACTCAAGGCTTACTTCCTCTGGCATTTGCCACCCCCTTCGCTTAGAAGGTGAAGCCTTATTCTTCCTTCAAATCTTCCTTCCATGCCAATGCTCAGGAAAGCCCTGCCTGACTCAGACTAAGGTGGTTCTCCACCTGATCATATGCTCTTATCATACATTCCCATAGTTCACCAACTCTAAGAAGCTCACATTTTCACATATCTGAAATTAGGATGTGTCTTACAATTGGTAGCATGTGACCCTGGTGTCACAGCTTTTTTTGAGACATATAAATAATGGCGTGTCCTGTGATGAAATATGATAATACCTTTTCCTCCTGGCACTTATGATGTCTGTAATTAAATAACTATTTGTGGCATTTTGTTTTGTGCCTGCCTGCTGCAACACAGAGTGTAAGAATTCTGTTGACCCTCTTCTGGCAGCACCCGACACACAAGGATATATGTAAGTAGTTAGTCGATGGCTGGACCAGTGCATGGGAACCCTGCTGCAGGCTATCATGCTCTATCTATCTAAACATGCTACACATGGTGGGCTGTACTCAAAGTGCCTTCCTCACACGTGGAGTGTAATGGGTTCCTGAATCACAGAATAAAGCATCAACATGGCACAAAGCTGTCTTCAGAATTTAGTCCATGTTGCCATCTTTCTATCTAAAAACCAAATGGAGAAGGCAGGCCTGACCCCTGCTATGGGACTAGGTTCTCTACAAACCTGTCTGCACTGGACCCGGACAGGTTCACTCTGAGCAGAAATGGCCAACTTGGATACTTTCCGCATGACGTCATCAATTTCAGGGACCAGCAACTTTCTTGATAAGATGGCCTAAAAAACAGAAGGAAAAGACATACTCTTCGTGTTCCATTGCAGATGGGCATAAGCCAACCTGGTATCAAAGTAGCCACAGGCAATCTTCAAACATAATGGAAATACCTCCCAAAGAAAAATCATTAAAATCATTAAAACAGGCAACTTTATGTTATATATATTTTCACCACAAGTAAAAAAAGGAAAACAATGTCCAATATGGTAAGTACAAGTACATACCTGTATTTGTACAGAATTCCCTGGAAGTATTAATTAGAGCTCACTTTCAAATATTTTAATGACCAAAATCATCATCTTTATAAATTATATAATTTTGAAAGTCTACTGCTAGTCAAAACACTGTGTTCCATGTTATTTTAAGTATTTGACTCGAGGCTCATAAACTGTAAAGCCCAACATTCTGATGACGCCGTACCTTTAGGAGGCCAAACGCAGTGGCTTGTCTGGATGTATCATAGATGTCCTCCTCAGCATACGCCAGTAGGACCTGGAGCTGCTTTTCGGTTATCTGGTAAGACTTCACTTTCTTCACAAGTATGGTCACACACTGCAAGGTCAATGGTGAGGTTAATGCCAGGATGACCCACAATCAGGATCCAGTGACATCATGAGGATTTAATACATTATCAATGCTTTTCACACAGGAAACCAGCTCTCTGGCCTTAGCAAATAAATTTGGAAAACATTTTGACCAAGACCACAAAGGACGATGTGGAAAACTAGCTTTGATGTTAATCCTGGGCCCGGCTTTTTCTAAGTGGAAGTGAAAACACCTCACCTTGAAACAATTTACCACCATGTGGAAGTTCTGACCCCTGGCAGCCCCGAGCTTTGCATAGTCCTTCAGCAAAAGGAAGAGGTGTTTCGTCAGCTGCTCCGCTTTTGTTTCTATGGAAGGCAGAGGGAACCGCAAGACCCAGATCAGGCACTGCAAAGCACCTGTGATCACCTGAAAACCAAACCAAACAAAGCCAGTCAACATACGAAGCGACCGCACTCAGTGCCCCAGCGCCGAGGCGGGGTCCTCTCTGCACAGTCGCAGCCATGCTGAAGGAATGACAGGCTCTGCCCAGCTCTCCGGAAGAACGGTGCCGAAGTGTAAGAAGGCAGGGGGTTTCCCATAGAAGAACTTACTGCTGTAGGATGACCCACAAGCTCACTTACCACATTCTTAACCTATACGGGTAAATAATTGCACAGGCTGGCCAATTTTTTTTTTAAAAAACAACACAATGTAAATGATTTTTCTATTTTTTAAAATGATATTTAAATTTAATCATTCTTACTAAGCTTGTATTATGTAAAATGACACTCTAATTAGTAAGAATACAAAAAAGGATGCCCGATGTTTTTCTCTCTCTCCCTCTCCCTCTTTCAAAGCAATAAAAATATATTTTAAAAAAGCCCAAGTGATTTACATGAGAATCCCTGAACCTCCAGCCAGGACGGTGCCTGGAATCAAAGCAGGTGCTGAGTAAGCATTTGGTAAATAAACTTCACCCTATTCACCTAGTTCAGCTCTACCCGACAAGACTGTCACTGCTCTGGCTGCCAATGGCCTTCCTGGGCTCGAGTCAAAAGGACCAGGGCACAGATCCCAGCTCTGCAGCTTTTACCTAACTGACTAGAGCCAATCAGCTCTCAGAACCTTCTGTAAAACAGACAATCTGAGGAAGGGGGAGGGTGTGTGCATTGGAATCTGAGATGGAGGCTCATATGCTATATGTTGTGGGGCAAGTCACTTAGTTCAAGGCCTAGTTTTCTCATCTATAAAGCAGAAACAATAATAAATACCCCATGAACTGTTCTGAGGATTCACAGCAGGGAGTAGGGGTAGTGACGATGGCGAGGAGATGAGGATGATTACTGACATGGGGACCCACCACTCACCCTCATGAAGCTGCTGCAAGGATTAAATGAAATAATTAATGTACCTAGAAGGGCTTTATAAACTGTTAAGGGCAATCCGAACATATGGGATTACTAAATTGGAGAGCAAAACCCAACTATCTTATGTCGCATAGGCCTAGGAGTTCAGGTCTAGGTACTTTGCAGGACCAGCTCTGTGGAGGGACAGGTGCTCACCTTCACATCCATGGAACCCAGGCAGTCTATGAGGAGAGACACAAAAGGATCCAACATTTCCAGAACCCGTTCACTCGAAGACTTGATCTTGGAAGTTTTCAGACTCAGATGCAGCAACTAAAAGATTTAAAAAGACATTTCACAGCAGGTGCCCGTAAGACCAAATGAGTTAGGTAGAAGTGAAATAACATAAGAGACAGCCTGAAATGTTAAGATGCTTCTTTCTGATATATAAAACTTTTGGAAAAAACGGGACACTGCCTGGGTGAGTCTCAGTAAGTGAAGAGGTGGGAGCATACTGTGCAGCTGAGATTCCAAGTACATTTACCAAATGCTTACTCAGCATCTGCTGAGATTCCAGGCACTGGCTTAGCACGCAGGACTCCGCAATGACCAAGATGGACATAGTCCCTGCACTGAAGGATCTTAGCCAGGGAGACAGACTCTAGGAAATAACTGTAAATGCAGGGTTCTGTGGGGATCTGGGCAGACGGAAGAGTGGGTGGTGAGGCCCTGGAGCAGGAACAGTGTGGAGACTTTAAGAACCGAGGGAAAGCCACATGTGGCTGGAACGTGTGTTGGAATGGTTACTGTAAAGCAATAAAAGGCCCTTGCCGCCCAATTGCAGGACTGGCTCGCTCCTAGGATAAATGGAAGCCAATGAAAGGGTTTTAAAAGGAAATGAAATGATCAGATTTGTGTTTTTAAAAGCTCACCACCTTTTAAAAGAATTCACAGTAGTTTAGAGGTGTAAACTAATGGGCAAAGCAACAATGAAACCATAATAATATTAAGTCAGAATCATCAATTCTGAGAGAGCTACATTATCAAAGTAAGTACTGGAAGAGATCAATATAAATAGTAAATGGACCAGTGCACCTTTAAAAAAATTCCGTAACTTACTTAGAGTAAAACATTTACAGTGGAAATAAGCAATACTGAGATTCAGCAGCAGGAAAAGGCACAGACCCACCAAGTGCAGTGAGTCTCACTTTAGGGTTAATTCTTACCCGAAGCCCAGACTCAATAAATATGTGCATGTTGGTCTTCCTGCTCACAACAGCTTTCTGCCCGCCTCGAACTGGAGTTGGGGGGAGCAGAAGACAGCTCTGGGGTGGCAGACGTGGATCCGGGGCAGGGGCTGCTGGATTTCTGTCAATCACAGTGGCATAAAAATAAATGCTGTGTTCCCATAGGCTACTGTGGCCCTCTCTGGGGATGAGAGTTGAGCACTAGCTAATGCGTTGTTTGCTGAGGGGTCTTTTCTCCCTTAACTGTGAGACACAGAGGACACTCCCAAATTCAGATGAACAGCAGGGGTACACTCCCTTTCATTGATGTCTGAAAACAAGTGCCAAGGAGTCTCTTTCAGAACAACACAGAAACAAAATCTAAAGGAAGTTTACCAGTATGGCATTTTTAAATCTTTTAAGATCTACATCTCCTTAGAAGCAACAATATGTATTGAGCTCCTAATTTTTGCCAAGTAGTTTATGGTATGCTCTGTAAAATAAAGAGAACTGTAAATTGGTGCTCAATCTCAAGGCATTAGGGAGCTCAGATTCTAATCTAAGAAACTATGGGTATGTGAAATGAGATTGTCCTGATATTTAAATGGTAAAACCACCTTTCGTAGATTGGTGAAAAGGGTCAGCTACTCTGTGAAATAAAGCCAGTACTATGTAGAGTTGCTATTAGGATTCAAGACCTAAATCTCCATTTGACCAGAGTAAGAGGTATATAGGATATTTAAACTCTATCCTAACTTTGATTTGATCAACATCCCAAACAGAAATGATATCAGAGAAAACACCACAAATCTTATAACTTAGATAAATATTAATTATTTTTTACTAAAGCAAAATTTTTAAATTAAAACATTTAAAACTGAATGTCTTATCAGAAACAAGCACCTAAATGAGAGTTTTTGTTTTTCAAACTTACTTTTCTTTCTCTGTTAACAGGGGGAGATTTTCACTGACCAAACCATAACTGAGCAATAGAATGGATTCTGCTGTCATTTCCTGATTTATAATCAGTCCTGCAATGATTCGGCGTAAGGTCTCATGAACTTTCCGGGCCAGTTTTAAACTCGTGGTATTTTGTAAGATCTAGAGGCAAACACAAATGTCACACTCAGGTAACAAAGAACTGCACTGGGCTTGGTTCTAATTTTTCTAATTAAAAATGAAACATTCTTATAAGGTTTCAAACAGATATAACAGAGTCAAATGTACCCATCACCTCAACCCCAGAGAAGACCAGGGTCAGCAGTGTGGGCGCCACCAGGTGTCCTGCAGCCCCTCTCTGCTCTCTGTGGGTAAGGCCTGAGGACACACAGCTGGAGACAGGATGTCACACTTGTGAGATGTTGACCCTCCAGGTGCATTAAAGCCATTTCCTTACATAGATCTGATAATAATAACTGTCATTTCCTTGGAGGGATTTGATGATACACATGGAAAATATATGTGCTCTGTTGACTTTTTCATCCTCAAAGCATAGCTAACATTCTTAGATCAGGCTAAATGCATTTTAGGAGCAACTATAGAGTTAATACAGCACCAAAACATTTGGAATTATAGTTAACTCATGCCATGAGATAGTGCTTTTTGCTCTAGTCTTAGTACATGTAACAGCGATAGAAAGAATAATGTTTATTGAATGTTCCCTTAAAATAGGCACAGAGAACTCTATGAAGGGAGGTGAATTACAGTCCCTGCCCAAGAGGAGGCAGCAAAGAAACAGGAAAAATGTGAGCTTCTGATCAGAAAGATATGGAACTAAATATTGACTTTCCTCCTTAACCTTGTTCCTTTCTACCTTCTTGAGCCTGAATTTTGTCTTTACGATGAGGTACCCTAGACCTCACAGGGTGGTTGTGCAGATTAGAGCAGATAACGAAGCACAATGTTTAGAACATTATGTATGTTCAACAAATGCCAGTTTTCTTCCTCTTGGCATTCTGGGAGAAGCAGTCTGGCTCCAAAGGCTATATTCTTAGCTGCTGACTGGTCCCAGATGTACTCTTCACCCACTCTTTGATTCTTGTCTTTCCTCCTGCATCTCAGGGTTTACAGCAGGGACTCTGAACTTTGGTTTACAACGCTCAACTCAGGGCTGCCAACTAGTGGCCACATGGTATTGGTGTCCTTACACCAGGGAAATGGTGATCAAGGGCAGCAAGGTTTGCCCTGCCAGGCTCTTTTCAAGATCCCTGTGCAGCATTCAGGTCCTCACCTCTTTTAGCGGAAGGATCAGTTTTGTCACCTGATCTTTTCCTACAAACTTGCCCAGGATTTCATAAGAATCGTAACTCTTGCTTCTGCGGGCCTCCATGACTTTGGAGAGGATCTGCTTCACTTCCTTCTCTTCGGCAATGGCACCGAACAACTCGTGGTTGAAAATCTTTAAAAGAAAAAGGTCGAAAGGCAGTTATGTACATTCAGGGAGATATGCCAACATAAGCAGTCTTTGGAAAAGAGCGTTGGCACGTCCAAATCAAGGAAAGCGAGTTGGACTGGACTGAAATTAGTATTCAGTTTCTATTATAGTTCACTTTTCTCAATGTAGTTTAGGAACCAATTACTAAATAACAAATACAGAAATACCTGAAGGTTTATACTAATGGGAAACAAAAGAAGAAAACTGTTTTCATTGTCATGGATAGGTTCTGCAATCGTAAGCAAAATGACGCATAACTAAACCAATTGTACCACAGGCTAACGGATACAAACATTTCAGCAATCTATAATAATAAAAGTGTAATATGCTAATTAGACTGGACAACCTTCTGGACAAAGCTGCGGCGGCTGGGACCAAGCCCCTTGGGCTTCTAGTGTTATAATGAAATGACATTATTCAAGTACCTACTGTGCTGCACAGATTTATACATATAACTGCATAGTATGCAGACACGTTTTAGATATCACCAAAGAGCTGCTTAATTTCTTTTTAAGAATTCTCATGACATCTGACCTTAGTAATAAAAATTAATATATTTAATTCAAAATGTTATTATCTGCAGTTTTAAATAATGAACAAAATGTTGTGTAGCAAATGTAATCTCTTCCAGCCCTAGTCAGTTTGGCTCAGTGGATAGAGCGTCAGCCTGTGGACTGAAGGGTCCCAGTTCGATTCCTGTCAAGGGTACATGCCTGGGTTGCGGGCGATCCCTAGT
>NW_006294778.1:5986747-5992343 GCF_000327345.1 Myotis davidii
CTATTATTCTCTTATTTTGTAAATTAACTTTTTGGTGTCCTTGGCTTATTTAAAAAAAATTGGAATTTCTTTCTCTAAACCCTTACCTGAACATTATATCTAAACAAGAGTCCAAATCTCCGACTTGCAGCTTGTAGGTGAGGCCATGCAGCAACATGTTAACAGTGAAAGTCAGGACATGGACCTAAAATGAAATGTGGAAAAAGGTATAACTGGTTAAGACACCACACTAGAAAAAAGTAAGAGCTAAGAACTGCTGCGAGGAGAGCACACAGGTACATATCTGTCATTACTGCTGGGAGAAGCTTTGACAAATGACACATACTTATATCACTACCTAAAATTCTTTGACCAGTCATTTTGTACAAAAGCTGTTCGGAAAACACACGACCATGGTTAGGATTATTGTGACTAAGCCAGGCCAGGGGTGTATAAAGGCACAGAGCCCTGAACTTTACAAACCAACCTGTGAATTAAAGAGTGTGCCAATGTTGAATGCAATCAAAGCTGATACATAACGTGCTGTGAAGGACACAAATACGTTTTTGCCCTCAAGAGTAGCCAGAGCTAACATTCCTAAGAGCCTACGACAGGCTAGGCACATATTAATGCCTCCCATGTAGAGAATCATTTAATCTTCACCCATTCTTTCTTTGAGGTAGGTGCGGTGTTATCAGCATTTTTAAAGAGAAAGCTGAGGCACAGACAGGTCAAGTAACTTACTCAAGGTTACGTGTGTAGGAAGTGGTGGAGTCAGATTTGAAAGCAGATGGGCTGGCACCAGAGCCCTATCACTACGTGCGCTGCTCTCAGGCTTTCTGATTCTTTATACTGCTTCCAAGGTAAACATCAGATAATGATCACAGGCCAAGGAAGCACACTGGGCTGTCCATACACAGTCTGGATTTTAAAACAGTACAATTTTGGTAGTGTCTACATGACCAGATGTCCTCTATTTTAACTAAGTTTATTGAGGTGACATTGGTTAACAAGATCATACAGATTTCAGATATACAATTCTATAAGTCATCTGTATATTGCATGTGTGATCACCACCCAAAATCAAATCTCCTTCCATCACCACATATTTGACCCCCTTTACCCTTTACTACCCCTCCCTATTTTAATTATTTTAATAAATAACTAGAGGCCAGGTGCATGAAAATTTGTGCACTCGGGGGGGTGGGGGTCCCTCAGCCTGGCCTGTGCCCTCTCAGTCCGGGACCCCTCAGGGTATGTCCACCTGCCAACTTAGGCCCATTCCTGGGGGGATTGAGCCTAAACTGGCAGTCAGACATCCCTCTGGTAGTCCAGGAGTCCTCGATGGATGTCCCATGGGGAGCGGGCCTAAACCCCAGTCGGACATCCTTAGCACTGCAGAGGAGGCGGAAGAAGCTCCTTAGTGCTGCCAAGGAGGCGGAAGAGGTTCCCGTCACTGCCGCTGCACTCGCAAGCAGCCCTCAGCTCAGCTTGTGCTGAGTGGAGCTCACTGACCACCAGTGGGCGGCTCCTGCATTAAGCATCTCCCCCCTGATGGTCAGTGCGCATCATAGCGGCTTCCCATGGGGAAGCGGGCCTAAGCCCCAGTTGGACATCCTTAGTGTTGCCGAGCAGGCGTAAGAGGTTCCCGTCACTGCTGCTGCACTCGCAGGCAGCCCTCAGCCCGGCTTGTGTCTGAATGGAGCTCCCCCTGTGCGAGCTCACTGACCACCAGGGGGCAGCTCCTGCATTAAGCATCTCCCCCCTGATGGTCAGTGCGCATCATAGCAACCAGTCGTTCCCAGTCATTTTGCTGTTAGGGTCAGTTTGCACATTACCCTTTTATTATATAGGATGTTGAAAAACAGTTGGATAAAGGGCTACTTATTTAAATACTGCAGATGCTCCCTTATATTTTGACTAAATCCTCCAAGACAGAGCTGTACTTGATTTATCTTTTGTATGCTCAGTGCCCAACACTGTTTCAACTCTTAAATAGATGTGTATGTTCTTTATTGCTCACATTTGTTGCAATACATTCAATATGCATTCCACAAAATTTTTTTAAGAACTCAGAGAATGCAGAAGTTGACATGAAGTGATTTAAGAGAAAAATGACAGGTTATATAAGCTTGACCTAGAAGGATTTTTTCAAAAATCAAATACTGAAGCTTTAAAAAATGCTGACTAGGAACTTTCGACTATTCTTGACGGCTATCTAAGGGGATCAACTATACTGAAGATAGGCCCAAAGCAGCATGACTTAAGAGTGTTCAAACCGCAAATACAAAAACTCCAACCCAACTTAAAAATAAAGCACATAATGCAGTTTACCTGATAGCCACGGACAAGGGTAGTCTGTAATTCTTTTAAAATATATTGCAGGTAGTGCACACCCAGATCTTCTATTATTTTTGCAAGAGTGCTGCGTGCAATGTCTCTGATTTCTTGTGCTCTGTTCTTGAGGAGGGCACACACTTTTAGCAAAATACTAGAAAATGAGAAATTGAAAAATGACTAATCAAAAAAACAGAACAAAAAACACACCAAAAAACCCCAGAAGCAAATAAAAATATAAACATCCTTTTCTTTCTTCATTGCCCATAATGCAGATTTCCCACTTAGGATTGTCAAGCACAGCAAATTGTGACAGTACTTCTCTTCTTCCTGATAAAAGACTTTCAAGTTAGGAAGAAAGAGGCAATCTGTGATTTTCATGGAACTATTGCAATTGTCACACAACATACCTTGGGAGGTTAGTTTCCATAACTTCTGGGGGAAGCGACTGCATTAGTTTAACCATGGCAAAAGCTAAAGGAACTCGAACCACTTCTTCATCATTCACAACCTTGGACTTTATGAGCTTGTGTTCTTCTTCCCGTTTAGTCTGTAAGAAAAATTTAGGTTAAACTAAAATGAAGATAAATAGATCAGGGACCCACTAACACTACAATCTTTCATTTGAAGGAGAAGCTTTTTTGATATAACTGATATCCATTTCTAAGTGTAATGCCTTAGAAAACAAACTAAATTATGCAGTTTGAGAATAAACCTTTGGAAATTGTAAAAACAATAGCAATGCAATGTTTTTCAAAGGGGCAACCAGAAAAAAATAAAGCCAAGTTTACACTACTGTGGGTAGAGAAGCTTTTTTGATATAACTGATGTCCATTTCTAAGTGTAATGCCTTCGAAAACAAACTAAATTATGCACTTTGAGAATAAACCTTTAGAAATTGTAAAAACAACAGCAATGCAATGTTTTTCAAAGGAGCAACCAGAAAAAAAATAAAGCCAAGTTTACACTACTGTGGGTTAAGACTGCTAAGAAATATACAAAAATCCTATAAAATATGTATCCATTGGGACTTTCAAGTGTTTGAGTGACATTGTTGGTTCATAAGAAATATAGTGTCTCAATAAAGCTATTTACTAAGATATAAAATGACCAAGTTAATATTCTACACCAGGGGTTGGCAAAAGTTTTTCTTTAGGGGGCTAGAGAATAAGTATTTTTGGTTTGATCTCTGTGGAAACCAGTCAACTCAGCTGTGGTAATGCAAAAGCAGAATCAGACCATATGTAAATCGACAAGTTTAACTGTGTTCCAACAGAACTTTAGCTACAAAAATAGGCCACAGGCTAGATTCAGCCTATGGCCACAGTTTGCCAATCCATGTTTTATACTGAGTAGGAAGGGCTATGGCATGATGAGAATCCACTGCTAAAAGTTATCCTTGTTAACCAGGGGGAAGATAATTTTGAACAGCAGAGAAGTAGCCAAGAAAGAAAAAAAGGAAACAGACAGTAATTTTTAATAACCTGTTTTAGAAATGGGAGTCATCTTACTATCTACTTCAGAGATAGAAAAGCATATTATCTACCAGGTGAAATCATAATGCAGAAGGAGCATTACTGCCTAGCTGCAGCAGAGACTAGATGACTAGAGGAGAAATAAAGTGAACTTTGAAATGTTGAGATAAAAGAAAATCCAAACGCTGACATCAATCAATAATAGTTAAGAGCCTCAGGCTGACAGGGCCCCCACAAACACCCCGCTTCACACAGACCTGCTGGCCCCAAGCAGAATAATTACCGTAGATGCCAGGCATTTATGGAGCCTGGGTAGGATATCCCCTGTTATGGCTCCTTGGATATTCTTAATTGTTCTCTCCAATTCTTCCTTATTCCGGGGAAGGGAAGAGAAGGACTTGGTGACACACTCAGTTTCCTTAGGTGACGTTTCCTCACAATCAGCTGGGTCAGGGTTTCCTGCTTCTTCGTTGCCATCTGACAAACTCTTACATCTCTTCTCTATCTCTTCTTCATCCACTAGCTCTAATTCCACAGCTTCAGGCTCTGGCAGCTCAGTCGCTTCTGTTGTGTCCATACCTAGTAAACAGCAAAGGCATCTTAATCAAATCAGGAAACAACACCGTTGTGTTAAAGAAGTCTTTTCTACCAACATCAATAAAAAACATTTAGTCACTAACTATGGGCAGGCAAGGTAAGTGCTGAAGAAATCACAGTAAATGAGAGGGTTTGGGGATTATGGTTTTGTTTTGTTTTTTTCTCACAGCTTAGAGTCTAATGAGGAATAGAGACAAGAATACTGACAATTAAGGTTCTGTTTATTAAAGAAAGTCAGGCAGCACATCATTGTGGGCTGAGTCCAGCCTTGGCTCTGCTAACCAGCCATGTGACCAGTCAGTTACCTTAAGCCTAGTGGGCTCTGGGTTCTTCACCAGTAAAATGCAGACAGCACCTTGCACGGCTACTGTGAGGATTAAATGAGATGAAGGCTATAATGCACCTAAAATGTATTTCTGACACTTCACTGACTTTCAAAACATATTAATTATTAGTCTTTGTATCAGGCAGCACATCATTGTGGGCTGAGTCCAACCTTGGCTGTGCTAACCAGCCATGTGACCACAGTCAGTTACCTTAAGCCTAGCGGGCTCTGGGTTCTTCACCAGTAACATGCAGACAGCACCTTGCACAGCTATTGTGAGGATTAAATGAGATGAAGGCTATAATTCGCCTAAAATGTATTTCTGACACTTCATTGACTTTCAAAACATATTAATTATTAGTCTTTGTTTTGTTTACTGGTTGTGTGGCTTTGGGAAAGTTACTTTACATTTTTTAATCTTAATTTTTCTTATCAAAAATATTGGGTAACTAATAATTACAGTGCCTATAAGGTTCTTATGAGGACAAATGATACTATGTCTATAAAATCCCAGTTCATAGTAGATGCTCAAAAAATGCTTTAAACTTCAGACATATCTAAGAAGAGATAGTTAAGCAAATTAAGTATTTAAAATTTCTAATGTTTCTACATATGCAAAATGCAGATTCAGCTGGCTAAACATACTGTTAAAGGGCTTTAATAGATTAATTGTTTAAAACACATATAGTTCCTACACATTCAAACCAGTCCTTTCTATTCATTAGTGTGGTTCTAGGATGATTTTACCCCGTGAATCAGAATTAGAAAATTTTGAGGAAGAATGTAGAGGAATGCAAACTGAGGGCTAGAATAGTTCAACATCTTTAGCCAAAAACAATTAGGACAGTTACTGTGGCCTACTTGAGTGTTCATTCTTTTTCCC
>NW_006294778.1:5996180-6010920 GCF_000327345.1 Myotis davidii
AAGAGGAAGAGAAATTACATTTCAATAATTTATAAAACTGGCCAACTTGGCTTTAATACATTATAGCACACAAAACAAATAATTATGAATAAGAAGTAAAACTCATCATTGGAAAAGCTGTTCCATAGTCTTTTAAAAGTTCTTAGCATTTTAACATAAAACCCACAGTAATGTCCATAAATAGTTTCTTCCTTTAATTCTAATAGAAAATATACATGGTCTTCAAACAACTTTTCTCCTACTGTCAAGTCAAAGAGAGCCAAGAAACATGAGCTTGGTGAAGAATTTACGCCTCTGGTTATGCCCAGATCTGTGGTTTTTTAAACAGAATTACTACATAGTAGATGCCCAGTATAACTACTAAGGCCTGGCAAATGAGTTTGAGCCACAGGAAGACTCTTTTAATCAGTCTGAATTGGGGTTTGAAAATCATATGAGAAACTCTTAGCTATGTCTGAATATTAAAACAGTCTGACTTTTCGTTCAGTTTTGCCACTGTGATCCGTATTTGAGATTACACAATGCACTTCTTGGGTTCCAGATTTGTAATTGATCAAAGTCAGGAAAAACAAAATCCTGAAATGGATGAGAAGCTAAGCAAAGGAAAAAAGGGGATGACACTTACACTGTTACAGTAGATGATGTCTCCCCATTCCCGAAATTCTGTCCCAATTTTTCTCTTCTATTTTCAAGTTTATAATTCTGTATAAATCTTTTCATAAATGCTTGAAGGCAAATACATCACAGAATCTAACCAATAAAATTACTGTTTGCAAATAACCCTAATCAAAGGCAAAGTCACGTCCTGTGTGTATACCTGAGGAATATTGCCACGGTGGAGGAAGGGAAGCAGTAGTGTAATGAGGAGAGAACTCTGCTCTTTGTCTTTCATAAACTTGCTGATCCTAGAGAAGGAAAAGAACTGATAGGTAAGAAAAACAAACAAGTTAAGCGTATTTCTCTAAGGAGTTAAAACTTTTTGTAGAAAACATCAGTGGCCAAAGTCACAGATGACTAAGTATGTGTGCCTGTAAACAAAGTCTAACTCAGTTCTCAGCAGTGCCCATTCTTCTCTCCAGCTACTGTTCTATTTCTTTTGTAATGTCTGATTGTTTAGGTGGGTTAAAGTAAATTCCAATGCTACAATCTGGCCATTAGTAATTTCCTATTTTACAAGGAAATAACAATTTTAAGTGCCAAGACTTGTTTAAGACTACAAAAAGTAGTTCAATTTAACTCCCACCAAAGTGGACTTATTAGCTCCACTTTCCCCAGAGGACCGAGACTCAGAGAAGTTGATGTCATCCATCTGGGAACATTGGTTTTTCTGGTGCCTGATCTATCATCTTCCCACTACCACAGAGCCTGTGCTAAAATTTAACCAGTGCATTCAGTGTGGTTTCCACTCTACATAATTTAGAAATACAATAGTATAAATGAAATGTTTAGAAGAAGTTCATGGAAGATTCTAACATACAACTTTTTGATGTTGGTGAAAGTATCAAAGAATAAATAAAGTTTCAACAACTGAGTCCTAAAACAATTAAAGCTTAAGATAGAATCATGTTTTGTACTCAGGTTTACCAACCTTGCTCTTTATATAAATCATAACTATATACTACTGGGTCTATTGCCAAAGAGAATCTTTAAAAACCCTTTCGAGATCTTAACTCGTAAAAAAACAAACTATTCTTTTAAATTAATTATTTTTATCAATCAAAGTAAAAACAAAATAAAAACTATATGATTATGCCCTGGCCCATGTGGCTCAGTTGGTTGGGCATTGTCCCATGCACTAAGGTTGCCAATTTGATTCCCAGTCAAGGCACATGCCTAGGTTACTGCTCCATCCCAGGTAGGGGGCATACAGGAGCAGCTGATTGATGTGTTGCTCTCACATGGATGTTTTTCTCTCCCACCCCCTTCCTCTCTCTCTAAAAATCAGTAAAAATATTTTAAGAAACAAAAACACTGTATGATCTCATGTTACTAAAACTTTAACTGAACAAAACATGCACAGGTGAAACAAGCAAATCTATTAGTCTACTTTAGAATTTTGAAGTCTGTTCTCTTTTATGTTTAAATGAAGGCAGATGCCATAAAAGGTTTAAAATGAATATTCCAGCAGAGAAACAGAATTCTACACTAACTTAAAAATAAAGGGCCTTCAAAAATACTGAAAATCTTTTTAGCTTCTTATCATCACATTTAAACAACTGAAAACTAGATATAATTTAAAAAAATGAAGACCATGGACGGTGAAGTGATCTTTTAAGAATATGTATCACTTACTTGGAAAGAATGCCCAGTTCCTTACTGACTTGTGCCCTGTTCTTTTTCTTTTTCACCTTTTCTGTACTTATTGTGGTTTTGCTGAGATACTGGAGAATTGCAGGTACATGAGGTAGAATTAATCGTCCTCCTATTGTGATAGACTCTGAAATAAATGGTGACAAATATTTTGATTTTAATTAACTACTCTCTTATAGGATAACTGTACAGTACCTTCATAATGACAGACAAGGGAAGCACTCAATTACTATGCAAGTTTAATAAATTTCAACTCTAAAAATTAAATAACTTTCTTCTTAGACAAAATGGCTGAATGAAAAGTTGATATGAGACCCTTAAGCCATTTTTGTTAGTGGTGAAAGAATTGTTAGCACAATATGGTAGGAACAATTCAGAGACATGACAGTGAAAATCATTTGATCATTTTCCAGAAGATAGTTGTGCTTTCTGGAGCGCGAGTAACCTGAATTTCTACCACTGCAAAGAAAACTCAGTTTATGGAAATTGGTATCCATTTCTAAAAAAAAGAAAAGTCAAATTCTACTGACTTTTTCCTTTCTGAGGGAACAAATGCTACCTCAAAGGTCTAAGAGTCATTTGCCTGGTGCAGCACACATACCGTCTGTATTTTCTGTGTACACGCATCCAGTCACGGGCAAGCTCGAGACTGTTTCTGTGGGCTCAAAATCAGGAAGGGTGAGAAGGTCGTCGACTATGTCCATCACAATACTGGCTGTGGCTTCAGAGAGATTCTTTGCTGAGAGAATCGCAAAAACATTGACCAGGATGTCACATTCTGGGTGCCCTGGTTTCTGTTTAGCCAGAAAAGGGAAGTATCTGCAGGAAAAATAATACTGAAATAGTCATCTTATTTCTCAATGCTTATTTCTAAAAATATCTTCTATGTGAATTTTCATAGTCAGTTTAACAAATATGTGTTATAGGAATCTTAATAAGATACTCAAAAGGTAAGTTACTTTAAAGTCTAAAATTCAATGGATAATAATGTTAGGCACTTCACCAACATCATTACATAGGCACTTTATGCACATTTCTCATCTAATTATCATAACATCTCTGTGAGGTAGTATCATTATCTCTATATTATAGATGAAGAAACAGATTTGTTCCAAGCCTTGGAGCTAATAAGTGGTAGAGCTGAGATTAGAACCATGAATCTCCAGAGTCTAAACAAATGTATTGTTGACTGGCTATTTTTCAATGATCAGCCTTGCTGTGTCAGGATATGCACTGTTCAGAGGTTAGGGCCATCTGTCGGGGGAGGTGGATGAGTCCATCCCCAATACTGAATGACTCTCAGACGACGAGAGCATCCTGGGCCATGAAACACACCAGCTTGGGTGGAGGGCACAGAGGCATTCCAGCCGAGGGCAAATCATTAGCTGTTTTACAGTCAGACAGGTAATCCTTACTTCTAGTAGGAAGGTCAATCATCACTGGGAAAAAGACCCCAGGCACTTTCATTTACTTAGCACTGACACACTGATAGAAAAGTTCTAAAAGATTATATTCATACATCTTTGTCCAATAGATACTTGGCACAGCATAGACAGGCACCAAGAAGACGCTTTACATATTTTTAATGAGGTAGGTACTGTTATTATTTCCATTTTACGGGTGGCAAACTGAGGCTCAGGAAAGCCAGTTTTGCCAAGAAACATACAGTGGTGCTAGAACCTGATGTTGGATTTGTGTGGCTTCAGCGACGACTCTTACCACTATGTTGTAGGTTATCTTAAGATGTTTTTAAACAGAAAAGGTGAGAGAACTGCTTTCAATTGCAAGGTCCTAGCGAGAGCCCATCAGATCTGACGCCACTTCTAAGTGTGCCTCTTGAACAACAGAACTGAAGCCCACATGGGTATGCTCTATGCTTGAGTGTACGGCTCAGCCAGCAACTTTAAGCACTTCATCACAGGCAATGAATAATGACTAATTGTGGATTAAGAGGGGTAACCCTCTATGGAGGGAGATACAATATATACAAAATGGTCTCTGCCTTCAAGGAGCATTAGGCAGGTAAGCTCTGAAGACAGAAGAGTGTAATAAAGGCAGTATGTTGCCCTAGCTGGTTTGGCTCGGTGGATAGAACATCGGCCTATAGACCAAAGGGTCTCGGGTTTGATTCTGGTCAAGGGCATATGCCCAGGGGTTGCTGGCTCAATTCCCAGCAATGGGGCGTGCAGGAGGCAGCCAATCAATGATTCTCTCTCATCATTAATGTTTTTCTCCCCCTCTCCCTTCCTCTCTGAAATCAATTAAAAAAAATAAAAAAAGACAGTATGTAGTCACAGGGTCTTCCAGGAGAGAAAAGAGCTCAGGGGAGGAAAAGACTAAATCATTCAGGGGTCATGGTGGCCAGAACCAGAGCAGCTATTAAGAGAGTGGCCAAGAACAGTTCCAATTTATGGCTTAATAGTTTGTAGCATCTCTTCACCCTCAGGAATGTTTTAGTTTGGACAATAGACTCTATGATCACTCTACTTTTATTTTATATATTTTTACTGATTTCAGAGAGGAAGGGAAAGGGAGAGAGATAGAAACATCAATGATGAGAGATAATTATTGATCGGCTGCCTCCTGCACTCCCCGTTCTGGGGACTGAGCCTGCAACCTAGGCATGTGCCCTGACTGGGAATTGAACCAGGGACCCTTCAGTCCACAGGCTGACAATCTATCCACTAAGCCAGTGGTCGGCAAACTGCGGCTCGCGAGCCACATGCGGCTCTTTGGCCTCTTGAGTGTGGCCACGAAGTTGCAATCGCACTGTATGTGCACACGCGTACATAGTATTTTGTGGAAGAACCACACTCAAGGGGCTACAGTTTACTGACCACTGCACTAAGCCAAACCAACTAGGGCTGATCACACTATTAAAAAAAAAAAGTTTTAGTTGATTTCAGAGAGGGAGGGAGAGAGAGATACAACTATCAATGATGAGAGAGAATTATTGACTGGCTGCCTCCTGCAAAACCCACACTAGGGATGGAGCCCACAACCTGAGCATGTGCCCTGACCGGGAATCGAACTGTGATCTCCTGGTTCACAGGTCGATGCTCAACCACTGAGCCATGCCAGCTGGGCTATGATCACTCTAATTAGTAAGCAAGTTTTTGTTGTCCTGAATGCACCCAATTTCTAAGATAATTTAACCTTAGTTGTAAGCAATGTCTCACTGACGCTATGAAACTGGAGCCATATTTCAAAATAAAAATTTATTGAAGAGTAACATTCCCATCAAGTGGTTCTGAAACACTCACTCTACACACAGCTGCGCAGGCATATCTATTGCTGTGGAGGATTCTAGAGAAGTCCACCCTTCTAAAGATTTCTACCAGGTAAGTGTGAAATAGAAAAGAAAAATAAAGTTCTGCCACTCACCTCCTCTATAACCATGTAGCTTCTATTTTGACTCCAAACAAAAATGAGAGAGAAAATGCAGAAGACAATGAGTGGCATCCAGTGATGCAGATCTATACCTTGTGAAGGACCCAACTAACATAAAACTGAGTCACTATCATGAAAGCCCTTTGTGGCTCCTTTGCATAAAAATTACACAAACATAAAACATTTCTCCAGTGTGCCTATGGAATGCTGCTTGCAAATATCCAGTGATGAAACAAGATATGAAAGTGCATCCTCATTGGGAAATAAATGAGCCCTTCCTACCAGTAAAAATGTAACTGGGTTTCCTGAGGAGGAAATCAAGATCTTCTTCAGTGTGTTTCTGAAGACTACTTAGTGACTCAGGGACATGTTCATGACATAGTGATACATGCAAAAAGTAAAATCAACAGCTTCTCATATGTCCTTCTAGACATTTTCTATTTCATCTTCTATTTGCATACATGCATAAGCATTTTCTTGAATTATACTATAACTAGAGGCCCAGCGCACGAAATTCATGCACTGGGGTGGGGTGGGGGGTGTCCCTCAGCCCAGCATGCACCCTCTCTAATCTGGACCCCTCGGGGGATGTCCAACTGCCGGTTTAGGCCTGATCTCACTAAACCGGCAGTTGGACATCCCTCTCAAAATCTGGGACTGCTGGCTTCCAAATGCTCGCCTGCCTGCCTGATTGCCCCTAACCACTGCTGCCTGCCAGCCTGATTGCCCCTAACCACTCCCCTGTCAGCCCGATCGCCCAAAATCGACCTCCCCTGCCGGCCCGGTCACCACCAACAGCCTTCCCTTGCAGGGCATGTCACCCCTAACTGCCCTCCCCCAATTGCCCTCCCTCCCTTGCAGGCCTGGTCGCCCCCAACTGCTTCCCTCCCCTGCAGGCCCAGTCGCCCCCAACAGCTCTCACCTGCTGGCCCGGTCGCCCCCAACTGCCCTACCCTGCCAGACTGGTTGCCCCCAACTGTCCTCCTCTGCAGGCCTGATCCCAACTGCCTTCCCCTGCTGGCCTAGTCGCCCCCAACTGCCCTCCCCTGCTGGCCTAGTTGCCCCCAATTGCCCTCCCCTGCTGGCTTAGTTGCCCCCAATTGCCCTCCCCTGCCAGCCTGGTCACCCCTAGGTCCCCCCCAACTGCCCTCCCCTGCTGGCCTGGTTGCCCCCAGCTGCCCTCCCCTGCTGGCCTGGTTGCCCCCAACTGCCCTCCCCTGACGGCCATCTTGTGTCCACATGGGGGAGGCCATCTTGTGTGAGAGCACGACAGTCAATTTGCATATTCTTTATTATATAGGATATTGTTCAGCAACTATGTTTTCTTTAAACTGTGTATTTTTAAGATACAACTGCCTTATTCTCTTTAACTGCACTTACAATAGTTCACTGCATGGAAAGACCATAAGTCATATTAGTGCCCTTGGCTAAATTACCTGCTCTTTTTAAAAGGGGGAGAGGGGAGGCTATACCTTGCATTTCTGCTCCAGATACTAATTAGTTTCAGCAGAGGAGTAGGAGAATACTGACTCTCAGTTCCAAGCCTGCTGATCTAGGAAAAAAATAAAAACAGAATACAAAATAATAACATATACAGAATTTAGAAAAAACAAAACTAAAAAGCAGAACAGACATGGAAACCGCACCAAAGGATAAAAGAGTGAAGGCAGAGATTAACAGTTAAAGGACAGAATGAGGAAAATGTAAGGTAATCCAAGTAACACCTACACAAGAAAAATGGCAAAGATGTTGCATGGAAATGCTAGATGCCTGAAAGGAACCAGGGAGCTTAAGTTCAACTGGTCAGAGATGACAGAGCTCAAACAGTTAGAAATCTGCTAAAATCGAGGCTCTCCTATAGTCTTCTTTGCAATAAGTAACCTTAACTGTCACCAAGTGGTTATAACCAGAGAAATCACACAAGGAAACGTGTGACAAAACTATCTGTGTATTTCCCCTCAACATCCAGAGACACATCATGTGAGGTGCTACAAGTTATATATTGTGTAAAGGACACAATCATATTCAAATTAGCCTTAAGAATAACTGCCATGGCATTGCAGGAACTAGCTCTTGAGCTTCAGGTGGTAGTGGAGGCAAAGAAAGAGTTCTGAAACTTCCGGAAATAAAAGACCAGGACAGGCATTCTTTCATGTCTGAGTGTAGACTCTGCTTGGTGCAGTAACAACAAAGGAAGAAGCAAAGGTATCCAGGCAGAATGTACATCAAGGTTTACCTGGGGCCAAACTGCACCATGAAATACAGCATCAATTTCTTCTGTTCCAAACTGATAGGACTCCCAATCCAAAAAGATATCAGTTACCATTTTGATTCCAAGACGTCTTAAATTTTTCAGGGGGTTGATAAACCTCAGCTGTATCTGTAAAGCAAAGATCTTCTATTAAAAAAATACATACATCATTTTAATCATTGACTTCTCAGGGAGGCACTCTAGCTCAGACAGCTAAGAATCAAACTGGAAATCTTATTAAGTCTGTTGACTTTGGCTCTGATTCACACAGAAATGTCAACTGTGCAAGTCATGTTGGTTTTCTCATTGGACAAGATGGGGAAGCAAAGACCTAAAAAATCAAGTGGTGAGATGTGCTCTATTATCACTACCCAGTAAAATCACAATGGAGCATAACTTAGGGGCAAAAAATCACAACTGGAACGGCTGTTTTGTGTTCCACATTGTTGCATTTCTCTACTCAAGTAATTGTCTCAAATAAAATCCTGATTTCTTTGTATGAACAGATACTCTCAACAAAACAAAGCTTTATTTATTTTTTGGCATCACAAAGCCTTAGATTAGGGAAAAATATATTAAACCTTCATTCCAAATGAAAGTCACATTCTTCTGTGTGTGTGTGTGTGTGTGTGTGTGTGTGTAATTTTTTCTTCTTTTTTTTACCTTGGTTAAAATTAGGAGTTTTAAATTATTCTTGTTAAACTCAGTCTAGGGAACTAGCTAAAGATTTTATGCTCTCTCTATACAGTGAAATACTTTGTGGTGACTGATAAGGCAAGGGAAGATCTCGAAATATGTAATTCAAAGAAAAATGTAATTTTTAAGAAAACAAGATGTGTCTCTTTAGAGGCACCAAAGCTGAAGTGGGTGGGTGTCTGAATTAACAGCACCTTCTTTTGGCAGACACTGCTTCTTTGCGGGGCATCTCCTTCTCTATGGAATTAGAGAAATCACAAATATGAAGGCATTTGGTTCTGGCTCAGAGTGGAACAGTTTACTGAGTCCCACTGCTGGGTCCAATGGCACGACAGCCATAGTCCTGACCTCAGCTTAAAATCTTACTGAAGGCCCTGGCCAGTGTGGGTCAGTTGGCTAGAGCTTCATCCTGTACAGTGAAAGGTCCTGGGTTCAATTCCAGGTCAGGGCACATACCCAGGTTGCAGGTTCGTTCAATCCCCAGGCGAGGTGCTTATACGAGACAACCAATTGATGTTTCTGTCTCTGTCTCTCTCCTTCCTTCCCTCTCTCTCTTTATAGTCAATAAACATATCCTTGGCTAGGGATTTAAAAGTATATATATATACATAAAATCTTAATGAAGGAAAATTTATTAAATTATGTGAGACTGAAAATGCCAAAGATATCTGAGAGGGGAGGAATTATAAATTTGAGAAGGGTAAAGCTTCATGGAAGAGGCAGAATTTCCAATGGATTTTAAAGGATGAAGATGTTTAGGCTAGGCAGAGAGAGAGAGAAAAAGGCCTCAGAGAGATTTCTCCCGAGCACAGAATTTGTAAAATCCAAACACATGGGCCCTAGCCAGTTTGGCTCAGTGGATAGAGCGCCGGCCTATAGACTGAAGGGTCCTGGGTTTGATTCCAGTCCAGGGCACATGCCTGGGTTGTGGACTCAATTCCCAGTGTGGGTTGTGCAGAAGGCAGCCAGTCAATGATTCTCTCTATCATTGATGTTTCTATCTCTCTCTCTTCCTTTCCCTTCCGCTCAGAAATCAATAAAAATATATATTAAAACAATACAAAAAATAAAAACACATGGGTTAAGACCCAACCCCTCAATATTTTTCCACTTGATAAATATACCGTGGACTCTGGATCTATAAGTGGCAATTTATTTTTACATATGACTTTAATTACCTACATAAAAATCTAAAAACTACCCTGAAATTTCTCAAGACAACACAAATGCTCTAATAAATGAATATCAAATCTTATGGCCAAGATCTTATGAAAAAATTAAAAGGGAAGTTATTTCTCATGAAGACCTAATATTCTGATAAACAGAGGTATTTGAATCGGGAAGTGCACATTTTCAATTCAAGTGAATAGGTACAGGGACACCATTAATTTGCTGTGCAGTCTGAGGAATCATGATATTTCACATACCCAGCAAGCTTCTACCATGTACTTTTGTTTAATTATCTCCTTATACAAGTCACAAAGACAGGAAATGACAGGCAAGGATAAGGTGACACAGTTACAAGTCATTCTGTTCTACAGCTTCAATTCTACTGGCAAAAATTATCAGCTGTATCATGTTTGGTGAAAGATAAAAACTACTAATGATATTTGAAAAAAACCCACATGGTATCATGATTCCTTGGAGCAAATGAGAAACTAATCTTTGCAAACACGGTATCAAATCAGACCCCCTCCACCTTTCCCCCAACCGCACTACCAAGCCCCCTCTCTGTGAGGTAGGACCTGTGTGTTCCATTCACTTCTGCAACTATAGCACCAGCTGCCCAATCTGCTCACTAACTGTTGGATAAACTGGAGGAAAATCCTGCAAGCCAGCAATTATGGACTTTAATTTCTAGAGGAATAACCAACAGGCCTGAGTTTATGTATGTTTCCAAGTTATTCCACTGTTTAAAAGTAAAGAAAAATAAAGCCAAACCAAAGCTACCCTCACAATATACATCTGAGTACCAGTCAATACCTCAGAGGATCTGAAAGATCCAAAAGTAAATGTGTCATGTAGTTCAAACACACAAGGGTAGAACTTTAACTTATTTAAGCAATATTACTGTGCAATAATCCATTATAGCACCTCAAAGAATTCTTTGGATTTGTCCAAGAATTTTTTTAAAAAATAAGAGAAATGCCTACCTGTCAAGAAGCTTAGCAACTCACTGACTAATGAACTGTGAAATTGCACAAATGATCCTCTGAGTTACTGATTGTTGACACAGGAGCAAGGCTGTATTACTGATTGACTTCTACCTTAACCAAAAAGGCGGAAGACTTACAGAGGGTTTATAAAACCTTTAACCAGCCCTAGTTGGCAAGCTCAGTGATTAGAGAGTTGGACCGTGCTACAAAGGGTCATGTGTTCGATTCGTACCTGGGTGGCATCTTCGATCCCCGGCCCCGACTGGGGAGTGTGTGGGAGGCAACCAATTGATGTGAGAGAGACACACATCTGTCTCTCCCCCTTCCTCCCACCCTCTCTTAAACTTCCACTTTTTCTAAAATTCAATGAAAAAAATATCCTAGGGTGTGGATTAACAAAAAACCTTTAGCCATTCAGGATTTAACGTATCCATGTAGAGATAAAGTCGCAGTCACTTGCTATAAGGCATAAAAGAGAATTTTTACATAATGCTTCCTATCATCCTCATAACATAAAGAATCTTCCAAAATCTCTCTTTTCTTTAATTCTCACCCGAGATAGGATATTTTATTGAGTTTAGAGAGGGAGGGAGGGAGAGAGAGAGAAACATCGATGTGAGAAACATTGATCAGCTGCCTCCCATAGGTGCCCTGACCAGGGATTGAACCTGCTCTGACCCTATGGTGCATGGGTCGTGCTCCAACCAACTGAGCCACACCAGCCAGGGCTCCAAGACCTCTTCTCAGCTTCCACTCTTGGCCCCCGCACAGTCTATTTTCCACAAAGGAATAAAAGTGGTATTTTTAAAACATCCAACTGAGCTTACCATCCCCCCTACGACAAACCTCTCAGGGGTTTCCCAGTACACTTGGAAGTAAAGCCAACTCCTTGGCACAGCCCATGAGGCCCTACCTGCCTCTTGAGCTCATTACACGATTCTTCCTGGTCCTTGTGCGCTAGCCACCTCGTCCTTCTGCCCTGTCCTCAGAAAGGGCCGAGGCTGTTCATCCTCAGGGACTTTAGGCTACAAACCATTATCTCTGCCCCAAATGTTCTTCCCATGGACTAATAGGTGCAAACTCAAATATTACCTCCTGCGTGAGGATCCTGACCATCCTACTTAAAGCAACACCCATCTACTCCCACTTTGGTCACTCCCTACCACATTCTCTTATTTTATTTTAAATTCTTCACATCTTGATGTCTCTCCTCAACATGTTCATGCTTTCCTCTAGTTTTGTGAATATATGGAGTGTATTTCTAATAGCTGTCTTAAGTCTCTATCTAATTCTACCATCTCTGTCATTTCTGAGTCTGCTTCTATTGACTAGTTTTTGTCCTCATCATGCATAAAATTGTCCTCCTCCTTGGGATGCCTGGTAAAACTTGCCTGAATGTCAGACACTGTGAATTTTATTGTTTTTAAAATCATTTGAATGTTTTTGAGTTCTGTTCTGGGATGCAGTTCATTTACTTGGGACAAGTGTGGTCTTTTTCAGCTTTATAAGGTGGCACCAAAGCATCCTTAATCCCAGGGCTAATCTGGGTCCACTCCTGAGGCAATCCCCTGCCGCGGACTCTTCTTGATGCCCCAGGTACCAGGAGGTTTCTGTTCAAGGTATTGGACTCCCAGCCAATGTTAGCTGGAGGACTGTCTGCCTGTTCCTTTCTGGTGATTTTCCCATTCCAGTCAAATGGAGCAACAGGGATCAGATTTAGCCTACCCTCTCTGACACTAGACAATTTGCCAGAATATATGAAACAATAATTTTCAGACACTGGACAGCAGGCAGCAGATGACAGTAAGCCCCAATAGAGAAGTAACAGATGAGGTGAGCCCTACACATTCCCCATCATTCCGCCTGGAGAGTGTCAGGCATCAGTGTGAGAAGGCAAAGTCCAGTCATCTTTCCAAGATGAGAAGACAGAGCCATGGGGTTTGAGGGGTGGGCCGAGGCAGCTAAAATTCACGGGGAAGAGGGTACTAGACAGGAGAGAGCTCCACAAAGAATGACATTTAGAGATCTACGAATGGGTCTCATTTTATTTTCCTCTCACTTTTCTCCACACGGTACTGAATCCTTACCTTTCTAATTCCCCACCTAGAACATTGCCTGGTAGACAGCACAGATGAAATAAGTATTTACTGAACAAGGAAAGGGACAAATGCTTTGTTCACTCTCCATCCCCAGTGCTTAAATCAGTGCCACACACAGAGTAGGGCTCAATTAATATTTGCTGAAGGAATGACTGAAAAAAAAGAGGAAAACAAAACAGTGACTACCAAAATGGAAGGTGCATTCTGGATCTTGGTAATCAGAGAATATTATTTCGTTACCAAAGCAGATTTATATCTATGCACAGCCCCCAAAAGCAGCATAAATTTTGGCTGTCAATTTTCAGTTATCATGGCCATATTTGAGAGGCAGTTCACCAGGCAACTCCATAAAACAAATGAAACTTTAGCCAAATTAAAGCTGTGTCTGTTTATCATGAGCTGAGAAACCACAGCAAAAATCTGAGTCTGAATTTTCACTTCACGTTCTATTTTCTCCAGAAGCTTTTAGCCCATAAAGACATTAAGTTTCCCTGAACTCCAGAGTTTACTTATGTTCACACACCTATTTCAACAGAGCATACTAACTACTGTCTTAAATACAACTCAGAAAATATTTACTGAGCAGCACCTTATGAAGTTTGTTTTTTGTTTGTTTGTTTGTTTTTTGCAGTTGGCTAGCTGGCTTGTCTTGCCTGGCCTTGCTTCTTATCTGTAGTCAAAACACAGCATGTACAGCAATCGAGCATTTACTTTTAAAAGAACTCTGGGTAACTCTGTCAAAACAACAAGGATAATGCTAACAGTACTCTATTCATTATCTAGCTGTCTGGACAAATGAGAATTGGAAGATGTCCTTCATCTTTAGGTCCTTAAATTAAAATCTAAGAAACATCAGCTCAACTCGGCTCTGCCCGACTTTGGTTTCTGAGATGCATATAGAACTCACTCTCTATTTCATATCCTTTTAAAATATACACTTGATATAATTTGCATTTTCTGACCATACATAAATGCTGCTAACAATGAAGATCTCCATTATATGAAAAACTGTTTTAAAGACACTTTGCATAAGAGAGATTTAACCTGGAAGGACGTGAGGTATTCAAGTCGTAACCAATTTCCCAAACACAACACAGACTCTTACTAGCGCTCCCAAAAGCATATAGAGAGAATCTCTCTCACCTTTTCTCGTTGGTCAAGGATGTGTGACACAGTCGCTGTCATGCAGAGCAGTATCTGCAAGATCTTTGGTAGGTATGGACTGATCAGATGGCTAATGTTCTTCAATACTATTTCAAGGCTATTTAAGATACCATGCTGGCGACCTACAGGAAGAACTTTAGACAAATCCAAATCTTTCACTGCCTGGATGACTGCAGAATGGCATTCTCCTAGGGAAACAGAGGAACAGAGGTATCATGTAAAAGGCAATAGTAGTTTATTATTATTTTGTTATCGTTACAGCTTATTGTTATCATTGTTATTATAGCTTCATTTCAATTTCCCTCAGAAATACAGTATTTTCTATTGTTATAGTAATCTATCGATGCTAATATTCTTTCCTCATTGATTTTCTCCTTCTGATCCTTACCAAATGTTCAATGAGCTAGGTATGTTAGGTTTCATTAATATTATCTCTTTACTAGAGGCCCGGTGCATGAATTCGTGCACCAGTGGGGTCCCTCAGCCTGGCCTGTGGGATCGGGCCAAAATGGGCTCTCCGACATCCCCCGATGAGTCCCAGATTGCGAGAGGGTGCAGCCAGGCTGAGGGACCCCACTGGTGCATGATCAGGGCCAAGGAGAGACATGGGAGGTTGGCCAGATGAGGAGGGACCGCAGGATAGCTCCAGGGCATGTCTGGCCCATCTCACTCAG
>NW_006294778.1:6010980-6041473 GCF_000327345.1 Myotis davidii
ACTCAGTCCCAATCAGCCATAACCCAGCAGCCAGCTAACCTCCTGGTTAGAACATCTGCCCCCTGGTGGTCAGTGCACATTATATTGACTGGTCAACTGTCTACCCCCTGGGGTGGTCAGTGCACGTCATAGTGAGTGGTTGAGCAGCCTTAGCATATCATTAGCATATTACACTTTGATTGGTTGAAAGGTGGACTAGTCAACAGGACACTTAGCATATTAGGCTTTTATTATATAGGATAGATGAGGAAACCAAGGGATAAAAGAGTAAGAAACCTGTGACAGAACTAAGTGTCTAAGCCAGCCGTGGGCAAACTACGGCCCACGGGCTGGATCCGGCCCGTTTGAAATGAATAAAACTAAAAAAAAAAAAGACCGTACCCTTTTATGTAATGATGTTTACTTTGAATTTATATTAGTTCACACAAACACTCCATCCATGCTTTTGTTCCAGCCCTCCAGTCCAGTTTAAGAACCCATTGTGGCCCTTGAGTCAAAAAGTTTGCCCACCCCTGGTCTAACCCCAATTCTCATCCTACTTATACTATTCTCAAAATGCAAGCTACTAATAGTCTTTTATTCCATCTAGAAACTCTCCCAGCATTTTCTCTCTCAGCTTCCACTGACTATGCTGACTTCAGAGTTTAACAGAAAATATATGGTTACATTATAAGCTCCTGGGGGGCTGAGAATCAAATGTTTTATTTTTCTTGTAGCCTTTGGGAAATAAATGAAACAATAGTCCTTTATAAACTTATTTCATAATTGAACTTTTAATGCTTGAGCTTTACTTCTAACCAAATGGTATGAGATGATAGCTCGCTGATTCACATACCTAAGTGTTCCATCCATGAGAGCATGCATCATTTACAGCTGCCCTTTTAACCAGAGGCTATTACATTGAACAAAATCTCATATTCATTAGAGCCAGCTTCCCTCAAAGAGCAACATTATACTGAATGAAAACCTTTTTAATTGCTGGATCCATTTTCACAGAAAAAATACAAAACAAATGCCACACATTATCCTACAAATAAATATACTAGCATATATGTTTGCCTGAAGCAATTATGAAACTGGATTAGAAGTTTTGTAGTAAAAAAGATCTGGATTAGAATTCTAACCATTTTCTAGCTGAGAGGCCATGAACAAAATACTTCCTTCTCTAAGCCTCAGTTTCTACATTTATAAAATGGGGGCAAAAGTTAATGATACCTCATGTGGTTGTTTTAAGGTTTAACTGAATTGTCTGTAAAGCAGCCGTTCTCAACCTGTAGGTCGCGACCGTCGGAAAACACATATAGCATATCAGATATTTACATTACGATTCATAACAGTAACAAAATTACAGTTATGAAATAGCACGAAAATAAATTTATGGTTGGGAGTTACCACAACATGAGAAACTGTATTAAAGGGTCACAGCATTAGGAAGGTTGAGAACTTTTTACAGTGTAAAGGGACCCGTCATAACATGTGGCATTAAGTTAGTACTCAATAAATGTTAGCCATTATTATTATTATTAATTACTAACATGCATACCAGAGAACATACCACAAAGCATTTCAGCTCACTGAATACACTTATTTCACCCACTTCATTTAGACTATGAGGTGAGAGCAGAAATTATAAATACTCTATTTCCAACAGAGTTTTGGGTTACAGGAGATATTCAACAAATCATTACTCAGTAAATGAATGACTCAGTGAATGCATAATACCAAGACAATTAAGTTTAATTTTGTAGCATACTCTAAGATTCTAAGGAGAAGCCTATTTGTTGTCTCAAGTGGCCTAACTACACAGCAGCAATAACAAAATACACATTTTCTAATCAGGGGATTCCTAACTCATGGGTGCCTATCAGCTATGATCAACTGTGAGCTCCATCTAATCCAATCAAAGTTTAAAATGAATTGCATTTCAGCCAAAAAGACCACCACTGAGGTTTCGAGGAGCAACCCCATCAGAAAGATACCAAGAGGGGACACCTAGCCTGAGACATTAGAAGTCTACAGCAGACAACACACATTCAGAGTGTCAGGAGGTTGACAGCTACCATTCTTGAAGTGCTTCACAGGTTCAAACAGCAGGTCCAAGAATATCTGGATCTCCTCTGGTTGGGTCCCAGCCAGGAACCTCAGAACAATGGCCATGCGGGTGCCTGATGCAGATTTCCCCTGAGTTTTACTCCCAGTCTTATTCTTCATTCGCCCATACAAAATCCTAAGATGTCAAAAGAACATTATTTTGTTTGCACATTAACCCTGAAACACAATACTACGTGTTTTGTTTTCCTGAAAAAGGGTAGCATAGCAACTCAACAGATTTAAATGGATATACTATGAAACAAGGAAGCATGAAATAGGATTTGGATATTTAACACAGAAATTTAGTTAAACATCAACACACACACACACAAACAAGGTTAAGGGAAGCAGGAAGAAGGAAATAATAAAGATGAAAAAAGTGCAATTAAAGTAGGCAAGCCAAAGGTAAGTCTAATGAAAGAATGAAAACAACTATATATAGATTAAAAGGAAATGAAATGAGAATACAAGTACCATAAGGAAACTAGAAAGATTTCAATTAAATGGGTAATTTCCTGGGGGAAAATCTCATGTATAAATAAGCAAAAATAACTTAAGAAGAAAACCTAAATAGGCCAGTAATCCTGAGTGAATGTGGAACTCATATAGTTTTACAGATACATTTTTTAAACATTCAAGGAAAAACAATTTCCAAGAGAGAAAGCAGGAAACTGTCCTTTTCCATTTATGAAGGTGGTCTAACTGTGACAATGAGAAGGGTTAAGGAACAAAACTATATACCAGTCTTCCTGTGAAAATAAAACACAACATTTCTAATTACAGCATCCAATGCTGTATTAAAACAAGATAAATAAGGATTATCCCAGAAATGCAAGAAATAATATTTAATAAAATCTATTAGATTAATATAGGTCAATGGCTCATAGGAAAAAATTATTACATGCTTAATAAGCATTCTAATAAAATTCAACATCCATTCCTCATGACATATTCAGTAACCTAGTAATAAAAGCTACTTTCTTAGCATGATAAAACTCTCTGACATAATGTCTCAGTCGTATTAGGAAAAAAATTTCACTTTGTGAACCTCTGAACAGTGTCCCAGGGACAGCCTGTCAAGACAAAGCAGACCATACTTTAAAAGTGGCTGTTCTACCTGGCTGGTGTGGCTCAGCAGTTGAGCATCGACCCAGAAACCAAGAGGTCGCTGTTTCAATTCCCTGCCAGGGCACATGGCCAGGCTGCAGGCTCAATCCCCAGCAGAGGCCATGCAGGAGGCAGCCAATACGTGATGTTCCTCTCTCATTGATGTTTCCATCTCTTTATCCCTCTCCCTTCCTTTCTCTATAAGTCAATTAAAACATATATATTTTTTAAAAAGTGGCTGTTCTACAGATTGACAAATGTGAGAGGGAAGATGGGGTAGGTGGGAAGAGATTAACCAAAGAACTTTTATGCATACTAGATTAATATAGGTCAATGGCTCATAGGAAAAAATTATTACATGCTTAATAAGCATTCTAATAAAATTCAACATCCATTCCTCATGACATATTCAGTAACCTAGTAATAAAAGCTACTTTCTTAGCATGATAAAACTCTCTGACATAATGTCTCAGTCGTATTAGGAAAAAAATTTCACTTTGTGAACCTCTGAACAGTGTCCCAGGGACAGCCTGTCAAGACAAAGCAAGTCCTCTCAGCCTGCCTGTACCCTCTCGCAATCCGGGATATCTGACTGCCCCTGGGATCGGGCCTAAACCAGCAGTCCAACATCCCTCTCGCAAACCAGGACCACTGGCTCTTAACTGCTGGCCTGCCTGCCTGATTGATCACCCCTAACTACTCTTCCTGCCTAACTCATCACCCCTAACCTCTCGCCTGCTTGCCTGATCGCCCCTGACCACCTCTGCCTTGGCCCCTGCCACTGTGGCTTCATCTGCAAAGACGTCTGGAATGATGTCCGGAAGGTCGTTCGGCTGTCCAGTCTAATTAGCATATTACGCTTTTATTATTATAGATACGCATAACTCATGGACACAGACAATAGTGCGGGAGGGTGGGGGCAGATGTGGGGTGGAGGGGGCCAATGGGGAAAAAAAAGGGACATCTATAATACTTTCGACAATAAAAATAAATACTACCCTCCCCCAAAAAAGTGGCTGTTCTAGAAGCATTACTGTTAAATCCAGAAGCAACACAAAGATGATCACCACCACCAGCAGCAGCACCATCACCTCCACAGTTAGTTCTTCTAGGCCAGTGGTCGGCAAACCGTGGCTCTTGAGCCACATGCAGCTCTTTGGCCGTGTGGCATGGGCCACAGTTTCATTCGCACTGTACATGCGCACCCGCACATGGTATTTTGTGGAAGAGCCACACTCAAGGGGCCAGTTTGCCAACCACTGTTCTAGGTTATGTAGGCAATATGACCATTAAAAACAAACAAACAAACCAACAAAACCAATACAAAAAAACAGAAAGAGATTTTATATCATAAAAGAGGATACAAAATTAATTTGACCAATATTTACTAGAGGCCATAGAGTTCACCTTCTAGCTATAAAAATAAGAAGAGGGAGAACCAAGATGGCGGCATAGGTTAACGCCGGAGTTTGCCGCCTCGAAAAACCACTTCAAAAGTGAAACTAAAAGACGGAAGGGACATCATGGATAATATGATTCATAAAAGAGGATACAAAATTAATTTGACCAATATTTACTAGAGGCCATAGAGTTCACCTTCTAGCTATAAAAATAAGAAGAGCTATGGTGGATGAGTATAGTGAAGAAAAATAGAGGTAAGGGACTAGAGTGATAAGGGTGTGACCTTATATAATGAGGTCAGGGAAGGCATCTTGGATAATATGATTCTGGAGATGAGGCTGAATGAAGAGTAGTTAACTGTTATGTGTTCCAAGCAGAGGGATGGCAAGTCCAAGGACTCTAAAGTGGGCTCTGAGGGCACGGTAAATGGAAGAGACATGGTTAGAGGGGCTGTCTGGACTAGGCCATTCCAGGCCCCCTAAAAAGCAGTAAGGACTTCCTATTTTATTACCTCAAAGGGTTTACAATAGAGACTAACAATCTGACTGATGACTGTTATTTACTACTATTTTTTTTTGAGCAAGAAAATCCAATGAAAAATATTAAAACTAATAACAAAGTTTTGTGATGAAATGGTTAAATAAGTAATACAAAAAGTCAATACCTTTTATATCTCATATTTAGTTACATACCAAAAAAGGAATTATTTTTATTACTTCTCAACAGTAAAACTTAGAGCAATGTTGAGTTTCACAACTACTGAGTCATAATACTATTATTATCCACAATTGTTTTTGTGATCAACTATTAAAAAAATCAGTATTTAGCCAGGCTCAGTGGTTGAGCATTGACTCAGGAACCAGGAGGCCGGTCAGGGCACATGCCTGGGTTGCGGGTTCTATTGCCAGTAGCAGGCGTGCAGGAGGCAACTGATCAATGATTCTCTCTCATCAGTGATGTTTCTGTCTCTCTCTCCCTTCCTCTCTGAAATCAATGAAAACATATATTTAAAAATATAAAAATAAACCAGAATTTAAACAATACAAATACCTCATCAGAACAGCAAACAGATCTGCTCGGTGGGCCGTTTTCACTACTGTATTATCTTCTGAAATGCTAAAATGCACTATCTCTTCCTTAAAGCTTCTGTCTTCAAGCAATCTCTGTAAATTTTCCCTTTAAAAACAGCAAAAATCATCACTTAATAATCAACAGTGCTTTTTTAAAAATACAATATGGTAGAGTACTACGTGTAACAAAAAATAGATACTAAAGAATAGTCTATAAAGTAGTTGACATCCATAAAGAAAATCTTCACAGAAATACCTTCCAAAATGATAGGTTCTCAATTTTTAAAAGAGGGATTATAAAGAGTTAGACTTAGTCAATAATTCAGCTGTTTCAACGAGCATAATACAAAAGCTTTCTTCAGTTTTTAAAGTGATTGTTATGATTTGCTAAGTAGTCACCAAAATTTTAAGACATTATGTAAGCAAGGAAAAATGATATAATGTTCTCAACACATACTTTTAAATTAATATTCTCTTTCCCACCTTATTATTATATATATGGAGAAGCACTCTTAACAAATAAATATACTCCCAGTTTTAATTTCTTACCTAAAATAACATTATGATTTCCTTAGAAAAAAAAGGAAATTTCCAAGGCCTTAATAAAATTATTTTAGAAGAAGCTCTCAGATAAAAAGATAAAAATCAACCAAAGAAATAGCATTTTTTTTTTTTTTTTTTGCTTCAAATAACTTACCTGTAAGGGAGAATATGTGGATGTTTATACGTCATTATGCAATCCAGGGTTATTTTTTGTACCATCTGATCTTGGTGGAGCAACAACTAAGGATGATATTTCATAGAATAAATCAATGAAGTCTCATACATGCATACCATGGGATAGTAATTTATCTGTGTTAATCTATAAAATTAGGTTTCTTAGAATTCAAATTTTTAGATGTGGTTTAATGCTGATTCCTGACAAAAGCCTAACATTTCCCTGAGGTTAAACAAGGATGAAGAGAATATGAGCAAAGAACAAAATAAAAACAAAACTCTAACATCTGCTTCCCATACACCAGACCTTTGGGTTTGTCAGTCTTTTGGCCAAGACCAATTTCCTACACAATCGGGATTTACACCAAATGAGCTGGTCCTGTGCGAGCAAAAGCTCTTGATAAAACTGTGAAGGTAACGGCTGTCAGTATAAGGCCAGGAGAGACCTGCTCTGAGGCCACTCTGATCATCCAGTTCAGATCTTGGATTCCTGTGGTCACCTGAGACTTGAGCTCTGGCTTCACAAACAAATTAGATCCGAATTATGGGCAGATACAGATAAGTTCTGCTGAAATGCCAAAATGAAATGTTTCATCTAAAAAACATCCAAACAGAGGAAGAAAATCTTGTTTCCCAGATGGCTGAGAATGACATCCAATTCTTACTCGGCTTCTGACATTAAAAGTTTTTCTTCAATCTTTCCTGGAATTTAGGGTCATATATTGTGGCTGTTAACAGACCATTCTGCCAACTACCTGCATCCACTCAACATAAAAGATCCTGAAATTCTAGCCCTCCATCAGCCTAACTCACCAAAAAGTGAAAAGTAGCCAACTGCTGTTGGCACAACCTGCACTCCCTTCTAAAAGCTACCTCCCATGATATAATTATGTTATTACAGCTCGTCAATGTTTGGTCACTAAAAATGCTTTTAAAATCAACTAAATTAGTACTGTCTAAACTGTTTCTCAAGATATAGAAAATGTCTATTATTTAAAAAATATATATATTTAAAAATGTTATAAATATATATATAACAAGTATATATATATTTTAAAATACTATAAAAGATATCATAAAAAATATTAGAATGCAGACAGGGCTCTATTCAACAATTATTGAAAACCTAAAAGTTATTTTGGCAAAGAAAATGGAAAAGAATAGTTTACAAATAATTGCAGAGGCAAGACTTTATTTTACCTACCTGAAGATAGAGCTCATATAATTTGGATTCCAGATACAAGGCCCGTGGATTCGAAAACTTAGAGAAAACTTGCAAATGAGCGATTAATTGCCTTAAAAAAAAAGAGAGAGAGAGACAGGGTACTACAAAATTAAAGAACAGAGATTATTTTCTTTAAAAAAGGCGAAAGATTTATGCGATCTGAAGAGAAACCAGAGCATGATTATTTTCTTTAGATGAAGTACTCACCAATTTTAGTTTCTCTGACAATTATTCCAAAAACCTTGTCTAGGTCACAGTACCCACTTATGTAATGAAACACCAATCAAGGTGCTGCGATGAAAGTATTTTGTAGATGTTAACATCTATAATAAACGAACTTTGATAAGAGATTACCCTCAATAATGTGATGGGCCTCATCCAATCAGTTGAAGGCCTTAACAAAAACAGGTATTTCCCAAAGAAGGAGTTTTATTACAAGACTAGAACAGAAATCTTACCCTCCAGATTTCAGACTCAAGACTACAGCATCAAGTCCTGCCTGAGTTTCCAGCTTGCTATTCTGCCCTGAAAATTCTGGGCTCGCTGACTCCTGCTACTAGGTGAGCCAATTCCTTAAAACACATCTCTTTATCCATCCATACATACATACATGCATACATACATACGTACATACATACATAAGCATGCATGCATCTCCATTCCATTGGCTCAGTTTCTCTAAAGAGCCCTGACTGATGCAATGTCCATTGTAATTACTTATCACTGGGTGCTTGCAGTTTAACAGATAAACTTCTAAATGATCCTACTGACACATGCACTCCTCTCCCAACATTTATGAATTATTTTTTATGTACCATTTAGCCTTAAAGAGCCAAAGACAACAGGAACTAATCTGCACGTCCTAATTAAATACTTGCCAGTGAGGGGTGTGTTCCACAAAGGATTATTAACTTGGACTATGAATATACTGAGATGGCACCAAGAACATGATTTTTAATCATGGTGTATATCAGCAATTGCCTAGGTCTGGCAACAGGGGACAGAAAAATTAAGACATGGACCTTATCCTATATGAGTTTCTGATTTTCATGGAAGATATATAAAAAATTAACTAATAATTCAAGGCAAGGAGTAAGCCCCATGATGGAGGTATAAGTGGTTATTATGAAAGATTGAAGGAAGGTGAAATAACTTGTAGGTTAAAGGACAAGAAGAGCCTCAGTAAGGGACCTGTGTTTTGAAGCACGAACAGTTTCATTTGGCAGAAATAAGGCAGGGACACAGTAAAAAGAGGGAAGGCTCAGGTGAGAAAGGAAGAGATTTGACTGGTAACTTACTCATTTGTTCACCAAACTAGTAGGACTAATATTTTGCTGGCTAATATGCTGAAGGACATAAAGAAGAAAACAGCAACATGTCTTACAAAAAAGTGTGGGGAACAGACCATTCACAGCTGTGAGAAGGCAGAAGCAGAGAAGGAACTTTAGTTGGACGAAACTTGGCCTTGACCTTCCTTCTTCTGTCTTACTCTCCATTTCCATAAGTTGGTGAGCCCTTCCCTGCCCTAGCTGCTGGTGAACTTTCGTCTTTCAGCTTCAAAGGTGCCTTATACTTTGTACAAGTCTTCTTCCTTTTATGGTAGAACTAGAGGCCCAGTGCACAAAATTCATGCAGGGAAGGGAGGTGTCCCTCAGCCCAGCCTGCACCTTCTCCAATCTGGGATCCCTCGGGGGATGTCTGACTGCTGGTTTAGGCCCGATCCCACTAAACTGGCAGTCGGACATCCCTCTCACAATCGGGACTGCCGGCTCCCAAACGCCTGCTTGCCTGATTGCCCCTAATCACTTCTGCCTGCCAGCCTGATCACCCCCTAAACACACCCTGCCAGCCTGATCGATGCCTAACTGCTCTCCTGCAGGCCCGATTGCCCTCAACTGCCCTCCCCTGCCGACCATCTTGTAGCAGCCATCTTTGACCACATGGGGGCGGCCATCTTGCGAGGGTGTGATTGTCAATTTGCATATTACTTGTTTATTATACAGGATTAAGTCATTTTTTACTGTGCTCCCATAACTCCTTTAACACGTTAAGCCCCATGTCAGTCACTGGTAACTGACACTATACTTTCCATCTGGAAGACAAAACAGGCTGGGCGCTTAACTTGTTAAACGTATTTCCCCTATAAAAATATTTCACTAGGCATTTGACCTTGCTTTCTGCAACGCAGAGGCTAAGTACTGTCCATATCTGCAGCCCAGCACTTAGAAAAAGGCACTCAACACAGTTGATGAATGGGCAAACTAGTAAATGGCTCATGGGAGAAATTCAACAAATAGATGTAGGTTGAGATCTAAAGTGTTAAAATAACACAATGGCACCAAATCCAGTGGGTCTCTGACACCACAATTCAGATGATTTTCAAGTTGCTGGAGTAACTTCTACAAGCATGATCACGTCTTACTTTTCTAAGGTTTCTAACAATTTAGGTAAATGAGTTACCCAGAGAATAAGAGATAATATAACAGCATGAAGAAAAGGTAACCAGAAGGAGACAAGTCAAAAGGCAACGCAAAAGTGCTGACACGCTCATTTATAAGAGGACAGATGTTCCATTACTCGCTTCCCTAGCACACAAACACGATGCCCTGGCGCTATGAAAAGGCAACAACACAGGTCAAAGACCATTTAACAGCTCTGGGCCCCAGCAATATCATGCATAGAAAAAGCTATCATTAAATGATTCCAACTCTAATACTGTGGCTAAACAAGAACGAAATAAAAAGCAAACAACCAACATGCATGGAAGATGAGAGTTTCTTTGGGCTCTAAAAAATAAATTAATAAATTAATTAATTAATTAATTAAAAAATAAACCCAGGGAGATACAGCACTTATGTAAAATGTATATAGTTATCTGAGCAGGTGATCTCGTCCAAGGCCATTTCCCATCAAGGCCCTGAGACTTACCCCCATTCCTCCGAGAACCGTGGGCATGTGAAGTAACAGCAATGTTGCACTTACTTGGTTGCAGCTCTTCTTGTTGTTTTCTTCTGTGAGGGTTCATCTTGGGGCACGTCCTCTTCCACCAACTCTTCGTCGTCCCCAGCAGCAGGTTCTTCTGTTTCCTCCGCTGCCACTCCTTTGCTTTTTCTTCTCAGATCCTGGGTTGGAGCGACCTGCAGATCTGCTGGGTAATACTCGTTGCTGCAGTGGAAAGAGTAACACAGGCAGATAAAGCTGAAATGTCCTAATTCTGTTTGTGACAGACGTACATCCACAGTTCACCGAATCACATGTGGGAGAGACATCAGAGGCACTTAGTCAGAGCTCTTCTAAAACATTATTCTGTTGTAGTCCAACCCTTGGAAGGACCCTACTTCACAAGTCAATCACTAACTGCGGGAGACAGCCCATCGTTACACTGTTGAAGATATTTGAAATGTCTACTTCGGACCGAGCTGAAATCAGTCTCCCTGTCTCTGAAAACACACCCAGGACAGGCAGGAATCAGGGTGAATTACAGTAAATATAGGGGTGGGTAAAAGTAGGTTTATAGTTGTGAGTACATGAACAGTTTATGCTTGTGCCATTATTTATTATTATATTATTTATTTGTATCACACCTATAAACCTACTTTTGCCAATTGCTGAATTGAAAGTACAGCATTAAGACCATGTTGGTCACTTTCAAACCAGATGCATTCTACCTTGTAGAGGGCTGTAACAAAATTCAGTCCTCTAGATATGGGGACTGACAAAACAGATGGAACTATCAACAGCATAGCTTTTGGGGGCAGTCACAGACTCAACTGAATGTCCAGGCAATAAAAACCAGTAGGTCTTTATGTCCATCTCCTCTAAACTAAGCTTGTGCAGTTGGCATTCACATTTGTTCTTAATGAAATCCATCCTTTAATTTTGGTCCATTGTTGCAGGTAACTAATATCTTGAAGGCTGTCGCTGTCATTCACTTCATTTGTTTTGTGTCACTTTAACTCATCCATCCAACAATTATTGTGTGTGTGTGTGTTTGTCTCTTTTGTGCATGGCTCTAAGCTACAGATAAAAGGGAATTGATCAGGTCTGAAAATCAAAAATACACGGATATAATAGCATGTTTTAGGATATTACCGTACAACACACCTAGAGGAAACAACGGGTTAATACACTAGACAACAACTGGAGGGCTGAGATGCTACCATATCCAACTTTGTATTCTCACCTAGCAATATCTAGTAATTAATAAATTTAAAAAAAATGAACAAATTAAATGAGTAAAGTTGCTCTGTCAGTTATAAAATGATTTAATAACATCCGAATTATACTCTCAACATTCAATTAACCACATGACATATCTTTAACCTTTATCACATGCACAGCACACTCCCTCATTTATTAAATTTAAGATAATTCACACAAAGCACTTACATAGCAAGTATTCATTAAGTGTCACTGTCACCTATTACAAGGATGTTTTTGCCAGTGTTAGTCATTTGTTCTTAATTCTTGATATGATTCTTCTCAGAGAATGTTTACAAGGGATTCACAAACTGGCTCTAATATCAAATTATTTGACACAGATTTAGGAAGGTAAATTTCTAGCCAAAAATGAAAATAAAAAGGCAATAGACTTCATTGTCAGGATTAAAGGTGACATTTGGGTTTTCCATTAGTTTGTATCATCTATAAAAGTATTATTTATAGGTAATAGGTGTCAACTAGTCTTAATTTAAACATTTAAAAAAACTGTATATTTTTTTATCTCTGTCTTCTTAACCTCAAAGATCCACTTCCTATTATAGGCTCCTTTCTCTAGCCCCATTTCACAGCATCTTGTACTATTAGAGCAGTGATGGCGAACCTATGACACGCGTGTCAGAGGTGACACACGAACTCATTTTTTTGGTTAATTTTTCTTTGTTAAATGGCATTTAAATATATAAAATAAATATCAAAAATATAAATCTTTGTTTTACTATGGTTGCAAATATCAAAAAATTTCTATATGTGACACGGCACCAGAGTTAAGTTAGGGTTTCTCAAAATGCTGACACGCCAAGCTCAAAAGGTTCGCCATCACTGTATTAGAGGAAGGTCTTTATTCTTAGGCTAAGGGGTAATCTATTTCTTCAATGAGGGAAAAACTTAAATTAACATGGAAGGAAATTCATATCCTACTAACACCATTAATACAGCTTGCAAATGCAGAGCCCTTTGCAATTCATGAATCACTAAAAAACATTATTTTATATGATCTTCAAAACAAGGCAAGAAAGTTAAATACCACTGTCCTCATTCTATAAATAAATTAAAGACTAAAGAGTTATGTGAAAAAGAGAAAATCATTACTCTTCTACCAGCCCATCTACTGACCTGCCCGCATCTTGCTTGTAACCTTTGCCAGATGAATTATTCATGGAAACCTTTTCACTTATGCAAGGGATCCAGTTCCTCTTACTATTCAAGGACATGGCTTTAGCAATTGTATCCCCTCCTGCATGTGAGTTTACTCCTCTCTTTTGGTCTTTCCCAGCAGCATTACATGCATACACGCTGCTTAAACCTTAAACAGCAACACAACAGCAGCTCCCTCTCTGCTCCCACATCTCCTTCCACCTATATCTGCTTTTTTTTTTTTATAAGAACTGTTCATATTTGTTATTTTCATTTTTGTTTTCCATTCTCTCTTAAACCCATTTAAATCAGGCTTTCAGCCCTACCAGATTAGCTCAAACAACTCATGTTAAGGTTCTTCCAAAGCCAATGGTCAGTTCTTATTCTTCATCGGACTGATGTCTCAGACACTTCTGATTCCACTGATCACTCCCTTCTTGAAATCTTGGTTCTTCTTTTACCAGTCTTTCTTGGCCTCCTTTGTTGGTTCCTTATCTCCTAATCTCTAAATATTGCTGTCAGTCCTTGGAAATCTTTCTCTAGATTTACATGCCCACATGTGATTGAATTCCCTGACCATAATTTAAAAAAACAAACAAACCCACGTATACACCGATGAGTCTCAAACTTACCTCTTCACCAAACCTTTCCCTTAAACTTTAAATTCCAAATTCAAGTACCTACCTGACATCTCTATTTAGATGTCTATTCAGTATCCCAAACTAAAAATGAACTCCTGATCTTCCCACAAATCTGCAAGCTTCTGCATTTCTCCCAATCTCAGTCAATTGGTGACTCTCTTCTTCCAGCTGCTCAGGCCAAACCCTCAGAGACATCCTTGATTCCTCCCCTTCCTCCTTCCTACACTGGCCCTCAACCTTCCCCACCCCCATCCCCATTAGGACACATCTGATTTGTTGGCAAATCCCAAAGGCTAATCTAGTTGCAATTATTGAAAATATCTTATTGAACTGAAATCCTTCAAAACATTCAGAGTTCAACTACCTCTCATTATCTGCACTACTGTAACACTGGTCAAGTCTCCCATCATATTCTCTTCCTAACTCTTGACTCTCTCTACTCTCACTACTGGTATCCTAGTCTATTCTCAACATAGCAGCCAGAAAACTCCTTAGAAAAACTGAAGTCATGTCATCCTTATTTAAACCTTCCAATGTCTTCCCACTTCACTGACAATAAAAACCAAAGTCCTTACTATCACTTAAAGTTCCTACACAACTTGGTCTCCTGTTAACTTTTTGTCTTCATCTCCAACTACTTTCTCCTGGGATCACTGCTGTAGCCTCTCAGACTTCCTTGTTGTTCCTTGAACAAGCCTGACATGTTGTGGTTCACAGCCTGTTTAACTTAACCCTATAGCATTTTCCCATGTAATGAAATAGTGTTAGAAAACATACATGTACTGTGCTATACACATTCCTTATCTTTAGTTTTAAAGCAATCTTACTCTCACACAGCTTATCTAGTCAAAATAGAACAATGCTTCAGAACGTTCTTATTATTTTTTGAGAGTACATTCCTCAGCATCATGGGAAACATTCAAGAAGTTCAAAGCAGAGTGGCTGGGGTTGAGTTACTGAAAAATATTTTTAAGCTGCAGGCAGACAATAAAATAATGAACACACAGGGCAAGAAATAACAAGCTCTTTGTGCACTGAACTAACTCAATATGGCCTTAAAAAAAAAATTCTCACCAGAGTACATGCTTAGAGAGAGGAAATGAGAGGGAGGAAGAGAGAAACATTGATTGTCACTCTCCGAAAGAGCCCCGACCTGGGATCGAACCACAACCCGAGCAGGTGCCCTGACCAGGAATTGAACCAGCAACCTTTTGGTGTACAGGACGATGCTCAACCAACTGTGCCACTCCGTCCGGTCTTGATAAGGCCTTTTTATTTTGTAACCTGGAATATTTTATTAACACCATTTGTGGGCTGGTTAAATTCATGTAAAGTTAAGTGGTGAACTAAACTAGGTTAGTTGTTAGAGCCAGTGCTTTATAGATGTGCCAATGATGTGCAAACATGACAGGCATAACAATAACTTGGCCAATTTGGGAGCTGAATACTTTGTACCTTTTCTTCTAGGTACTGAGGACACGCTACTAGGAACATATTCCAAGAAGAGAACACTTACTTGATGAATCTCAAGAAAAGCGGGGAAAGCTCCCTGGACCGTGGCTCTACCCTTTCTGGGAATTTTGCCAGAGCTCGCCACAGCAGGGATCAGAAATTGGTATGGTCCAGTCTTTCCTGACAGTTGGTTTTCAATTCTAACTGCTCAAGATAAAGCGCTCCAACATCTCCGTCTTGAGTCTGCTCCCAACTTTCATCTCCTATGAACTTCTCCTCATCTCTTATATCATTTTGCAGTTCTTTCTCTGAAAGGAAAAAAAGTCATCAGTACCACCAGAGAAATGTCAGCATTTGTCCTTTGTGTCCCTCAGGTCAGGGCATTCCTTTCTCTAGCAATATAAGGAAACAATAAACCACATCCAAAGGTTATTGAAGATAACACACTTCTCATTTCTGTTTCCCAACTTCATGTGCAATGAAGCAGTAAAAATGAAAGTTAAGCAACCGCTTTTCTTCCCAGTTCCACCGGATGCCTCTTTACATACCAGCATGGGTAGCTGCTTTTTCTAGATGTTCATAGTAGACGTTCCAAAATTTCTTATTTTCCATTTCATGTGCATGAGAGCTAAAGAAAAGAAGATCACAAGACAAAAGATGTGATATGATCTTTATTCTGAGGTATCTCACTGGAAAAAGAGTGAAAGGAAAGGACATAACTAAAATGTAGGGATATAAATGACTTTTGTATTTTTCTATATTCTTCAAAATGCTTGCATGGACCACAGATCATTTTTATAGTCATAAAGTACTAAATAGTATTTTTAATAACTTAAGTGATACCCATAAGAAGGCTATTTTTAAAGGCACAATAATGGGCAGGGGTATGAGGTATGGCCTATTAAGGGAAGGAGTGGCCTCTATTTAGAGAAAGTCCTTTTTTTAAAAATTAAGTTTGGCTCAATGATTATATGTAAATAAAATCATGCAATTATATAATACTTTGTACTGAAAAAATTCAACAATACAGCTGTATCAAGTAAAAGGAGAAAGTCCTCTAAAGTTATTTCAATGTACAAAGAAATATACATATAACATTTGAACTGTTGAAAAACTTGGCATCAGAGAGAATAATTCATGTTTGTTTTTTCTTCACCTTATCCCACAAAGGATTTATGAGAGCGATAAATCCTTTCAATCATTTAAATCACACCTAGGAATCTAATACTGGCTCCATCATTCTGCAGTAGTTAAAAGGTTATAGCTTCATCCATTTAACTCATGCTTACCTTATGAGTTCAATAACAGGATCCCAAAGAGCACTGAAGTTAACATACAACATGCCTAATAAATAACGAAGCGGCACCTGCAATTACAGACTCATTTAGTAAGTGGGTAACGAACTACGATAAAACAGCACCGAGATGCAAATATCCCAACTCAGATATCCAAAGGTTTGCAAAGGAGCTCATGCTTTAGAAAAGTTGTAGGTACCAATCTGCAAGTCAGTGGCAATAATTTTCCAACTCTCCCCAAAATGTTACTTGTTATTTAACACAGAAGAATCACTAAAGCAAACCTAGTACTCAAACTCACTCCAGATGTTCATGCTGAAAGGAGATATTTAAATGCTAATTCCCTCCTAACAAACACTGCCAGCTCCATCACCTCATTAGACGAAACTTGAACAGACATCAGTAAAGTACAGATGGTGAAGAACCCAAGAAGTCTGCTGGGTATGGCAGCTGTGGCTTCACAAGCAGATGTCTGAGTTCTCAAAACTATGCCATTAAAGGAGTCCATTCAGAAGGTCTAGTTTTCTCAGTCAGCTTTGGCAGTGAGTGACAGTCATGACCAGAATCCCATATGCTAGGGAGGCATCATGTAGAATGGCAGTTCTAGTACTATTTGGGGGTGGGTGCCTGTAGCTGGTTTAGCAGCAGAACATAACACAGGACACTAATATATAAATGAGAGCAGGAACAGACTGCTCTGATTGAAAGGGGAATGCCTCCACTTGGCTTCCCTCCCAAAGGGATATGTGATGTATCTGCAAGGGTCATGGACAGAAAATGCCGGATACAAAAGGTAGAGGCTGACTTCGTGGGGCAGCAAACAAGTCTGGAGAAGAAATCAGGCTTTAAACTTGACCCTGCATCCTCTGTTGTCAGTACTTTCCTTCATAAAGGACACATCTTCAGAAGGGGGACAGGAAATTAGTTCCACTGTTGAAATGACTGACAGAGCCACCTAACGCAAAGCATCTAAGCAGTGGTCCTCAAACTTCCTAAGGCCGCGACCCTTTAATACAGTTCCTCATGTTGTGGTGACCCCCAACCATAAAATTATTTTCGTTGCTACTTCATAACTGTAATTTTGCTACTGTTATGAATCGTAATGTAAATATCTGATATGCAGGATGTATTTTCATTGTTCGTGACCCACAGGTTGAGAACCACTGATAAGGGAACTGAGGATTTATCCAGTTACAAAAACTTTTTTGGGGTAACTCCTTGGTATGTTTCTCTTTTCCAAAGCCAGCCAAACAGATCTAAAAGCATAAGTAGAATATTTTTTCTAAAAGGTGGTGTTTTATACCTCCTGTAACGGCCCGTCAGGGACTGCGGTCTGCACCACATCATGTCTTAGCTTCCTCAAGTGGAGGAGCTTCTCTCTGTAATCGTTCACAGTCGCGGGGACGAGTTCTGCCTGGCGCAGCACAGCGAAGGCGGACTGCCGCTCCGAGAGCCCGTCATCCTGAGCAGCCGGGAAAACAGGGAGGCATGTCAGCTGTGATTTTCCGAGAAAGCATTAAATGTGACCAAAGGTCTAAAAAGTAAAAACTGTGATGTTAATGTTTTAAGTTAAATAAGCAACACTTTTGGCGAGTGAGGTAAATGATTCGTTTTTCCTCACACCGTTTACTTTCTAGTAGATAACATAGGTTTAGTATCTAGCACAGAAATGATAAGGAGAAGAGGAAAGTAATTCTCAAAATGACTCAAACTGACTGGTAACATTTGTTAAAAAACAAAGTATATGTATTTTCACTAAATAATTCTCTCTCTAATAGAAGTAATTTTTACCTCAAGAAGTAATAATTTTCATTACGGAAATATTTAGCTATACAAAACTATCTGTGTAAGGATGCTCCCTGCAATATTACTGGATATCCTGAAAAACTGTGAGCAACTCACCGAACCATTCGCCAACAGGGAATTGGTTAAATAGGATATTTTAAACTGTGGGCTGCTACTCAAACCTCAAAAGAAATGAGGTAGGATGAGAGGCACTGATATGGAAAACCTTCACGACACCATTAGTTTAAATTGTGTGTGTGCATACAAAAGTCTGAAACAATATGCACCAATTAACTGTGGAGTTTCAGTGGTGGCCTTGTTGGCTCAGCAGGAGCAAGGATTACAAAAAATTTTCAATTTTTGGTAGATATTTACATAGTGTTTGAATTTCCTATGAAATCACAACCCTCTATCATAAAAGCCTAATATGCCAAGTGTCCAAAGGTTCATTCGATATTCGACCAGTCGCCATGATGCCACTGACCACCAAGGGGCAGATGCTCTGACTGGGTAGGTTAGCTTGCTGCTGGGGTCGGGCCAGTAAGAACTGGGTGAGAAAGGCTGGACACACCCTGGAGCCCTCCTGCAGTCCATCCCCGGCCCTGATTGTGCACCGGTGGGGTCCCTCACCCTAGCCTGCACCCTCTTGCAATCCAGGACCCGTCGGGGATGTCTGCGTTAGTGAGTTTTATCTCTGAATCTGTGCACCAGGCCTCTCGTTTGGGAAATAAAAATATATATCAAGTTACATTTTTAAAAAGTTATCCAAATCAAACAGTTAAAATACCTCCATTAGTTCCGGAAGTCGAACCTCAAAGTGGTTTAGGATCCTTATTGTCAAAAGCCGAATCTAGAAAAAGGCATGTTTCAAAGTCCAAAGTTTAAACATATGAATAAACTATTTAATAGTCAGTGAGATCTAAATTTTATAGAATTATGAAAAATATACCACTTGCCAGCGTAATACAAGTTTATTCTATCTCTTATTTCATGTTCAACACCAATACACACCTTATTCAAATGGAGCACTTAATGACCAGACTAGATGGGAAGGAAAGGTTGCACATAAAACCATGTTGTTTCTTTGAACTGTGACACTACAGGTATTTCCGTAAATAAATGCAATGAATCTTATGAAGTTTACAATTCCATTGACATTAGTGAGTTTTATCTGTGAATAATGTATTCGGGTATTTCTATACATCTCAATGAGCAGCGAAATCACCCAGAGGGCTTTAAAGCCCCCACTGGATCAGAGCTGGGAGTGGGATCCAGAATTTACATTTTTATTAAGCTCCCCAATTAGAACTGCTGCAAACAGTTTGTAGGTCAGTGTTCAGGAATCACTGCTTTAAACAGAAATCACCCCACAGCAGCACTTTCTGACTAAGGAGCTGTGACAACCACTGGCAATACATACAAACAAAAAATGAGAGATGGGAACACGCGCCGTGACAATGTTACCTTGGATATACCAGTTGAAATGTTTGCTTGTAACTTGGGAAATAATTCCATTAAAGCTTCTTCAGAAAGTGGCCCCTTGCAGCCACATAAGGATAATCTCTGATAATAGAGATCAGCCAACAGCAACACAGATGGCTCCAAAGGAAACATTCTGCAACAAGACGTTTATTAGACCCAAACTGGCCTCTATACCCGAGCATTCAGACTATAACAGAAACCATGGAAAATTATCACTGGTGAAGGAAACGTAGAAAACAACAGGTAAAAGTTTTACGTGGACATTAGCATCACTTTAGAGATGAATTTGAGGCTAGTGACCGTGAATGACGTGCTCAAGGACACATAGCTAGTTGGAGATAGAGGCGGGATTATGCTGTCTTGGCAATCTATATAGTTGTTAGTAACAATGACACTGAGCTAATGAGGAAGCAGTACAGAGGAGGGGTCCCGCACACAGACTTTGGGGTGGGGCAGCCCATCATCCATCAACATATAACCCTGGACAAGCCGCTTAACCTCTACGTGCCGCCCTCCTTTAACAAATATTTACTGAGTGTCTGTTATGTGCTAGGGGCTTTTCTAGACACTGGATATTGCAGTACACAATAGGCTGAGTCCCTATCCTCCTGGAGCTTGTATTCCAATAGGGGAAGGTAGCGGTAAACAAATGAACTGTCAGTATGAGAGCGATGAGTGTGGTGGAGAAAAGTCCATCAGGGGAAGGAGGCTAGACCCAGAGCCTGGGTTGTAGGGGTAGGGGGGAGAGGGCGAGGGATGAGGAGGAGTGCTATTTGATATGGGGCGTGGTAAATGGCAAATGTAAAGAGATCCTAACTGGTTTCTTTATTCCCCTTCGGTCTCTTCTCAGTACAGCAGCCAGGATGATTAGGCCTAAGTCATCCCCCTGCCCCAAATCCTTCTCTGTCCCCTTTCAGAGTACAAGTCAGGGCCTACAAAGGCCAAAGGTCATACACTGCCTGCCACCCCCACCTGTATGTCCTCTTGTGCTACTATCCATGCCTTGCTCTCCTCAGCCACAACAGTTCCTTGCTGCTCAAGCCAGCACACTCTCCCCACCTCCTGCCATGGGTACACAAATCCCCCCAGGCCTGGAAGAGAGAGTGCCCGAGAGCCCCAACATCCTCGTGGCTTACTCCCTCGCCACTTCCGGGCTTCTGCTCAGATGTCTCCTTCTTGGTGAGGCCTTCACTACTTAAAACTGCTGTTGTCCCCAACCTCCAGACTCCCCGTCGTCTGCCTCTGCTTTAATTTTCTCACCACCACCTAACATGCTAGTTATTTTACTTACTTATTTTGTTTACTGTCTCTTTGTGTTAGCATGTTAGTTCCCTGAAGGCAGGAAATTTAGTGATTCTTTCACTACGTCTTCCAGTACCCAGAATAGGGGGCTGGTGCATGAGAAAAGGCGAATGAATATTCATGAGTAAATCTGTTTTTAAAAAGCACGGGAATAAAATGTTCTGGACTCCAGAAACAGAAACAAACTAGTTTACCAGGTTTCCAGAAGGCCTTTTTTAAAAAAGGAGGCTAAATCCAGTAATGAAGGGCTAATGGCCCGGTGCTACCACCCAAACCAGAGCTGGCTGTATATAGTATAAAGACCACAGGAAAGTTTTCTGAGATGCTGATTGTGTCAAGGTGAGAGAACATTAAAGGCGTAGGAATGTGTGTGTAGGAATCACTCAACAAGTTACAAAAGGTCATCATTGTGCAATGTTATGGTTGGGAGTAATCAGCATGAAATACCCTTTACTAATTCTACATTAATTCACACACAGCAAAACACCCCTTTACCAAGATGAACCTGCATATAAAGACTCTCAAGAATTGTATTTACTTTAGTTGGAGGATTTAAATCAATTATGAATCTCCAATGTGAATACAGCTCAGGTATAGAATGTCCAAGATTTCACAAACACAGAAGCTTTTGTAGTTTACTTGTTATTAAGGTAAATGGAGAACGTGTTTACTCACAATACTAAATTCTTCACACGTTCCACGGGAACCAAATGAAGAAGCTCAGAAGATTCTTCCAAACTCAGCAGAGTATTTACAGCTTGACAAAGAACAAACAAGTTTCCTAAACACAGAAAAACAGGAGAAGCCACAGTACTTATTTCTTTGACACAGTAACTACCAGACATCTCATTTATCTGACACATGCTATTTATACGAAATTAAGTTAAATTTGAGCCTTCTAAAGAATAACCTGTCAAATGTCAGAATTTAACAGAAAAGAACTAAAAGAGAAGGCTCCAAGTTATATGGACCTTTAGAGAAAAATATATTCAGAATTGGAGAATAAAAATGTATGTTCCATTAACTGAGATGAGGACGAAATTCAATGGTTCCACCGACTGGCATTATCAAAATTAGAACTTAGGAGGAGAGCAGACTTGGACTTTTCAAAAGCTAAGACTATCTTTATATAAAGCTCATGTAGATTTTATGTCTCCAATTTATAAGGAGTCACATATCCAATGACTACTATCCATAATCCACTTAATTAATATTAATTATATATTCATTCAATCCTTGACCAGATGTTGGCAAGCTATGGCCAGCAAGTCAAATCTTGTAGGTAGTGTGTTTTTATATGGCTGGCAAGATAAGAATAATTATTTACATTTTTAAAGTTGTTGTATTTTTTGTTTTGTTTTTTAACAAAAACCAAATAGAATATACCACAAATCTGAATGCAGTCCACAAAACCTAACGTATTTACTAACTAGTCCTCACATAAACATTTTACCAAGCCCTAATCTAGACTTGAGAACAGTGCTGCCCAACAGAACTTCCTGCAATGGTAGGAATGTTCTTACTTGGGACAAGAAGCAGCCACAGTCAAATATGGTAGCCAGTTGTCATGTGTGACCGAGCACTGGAAGTGTGGGGAGCTACCTTATTCTCCAATATGTCTGCTTAGTTTCTAACACAGAATATAGCACATTAATAGTTGAATGAATGAATGAATGACTACTGTTAGAAAAAAAATACTGTGCTAGAATTAAACAAAATCCCTATGCTGTTCTCAGGCTAGTGAGGGAAGACATACAAATACACCACAGGGAATGGGGTTTGGGGTAGCGTGGCCACATTCCACCTGGAAGAGCCATGAGGGCCTTTCTAGAGGTGTTGTGCTTGAGCTGAGTTTTGAAAGATAAATGAGAATTCACTAAATGGCAAAGACCTAGAGAGAACTCCAGGAAGGAGGGCATGTCCAAGGGCAGCCAGAGAGTTGGAAAAGGAAGTGCGTTCCTAGGATCAGCAAACGCCTGGAGCAGGTGTATACCAGGGGAAGGTTGGGCCTGGAAGACAAGGAACAAGACGCAGGCTGGGTAGTAGGGGTTTCTTATTACCTTGACCTTTAGATTCAGCTTATGTTTAAACTGCCCTGATCTGGTCACCAGGTTAAGAAGTACAAGTGCAACACCTCCTGCTTGCCCTCCTTTTTCCGTATTTACCACATGAGAGGTTTTTCCAGAACACAATGTAGCACTATTCTCTGGCATTCTGTGACTTTATAAATGACTCAGGGTGTGTCAGAAAAGAAAGACAGGAATTGCTACTGACCTTTCCCAAAGCTCCCTCTGTCAACCGTCATGAAGAGTGACTCTATGCAGCATGTGACTAGTGGTATCACCTTCTCTTTCTCAAGGGGTCTAGCCAAGAAATGGGAAGAAAAAGGGAAAAGTTCACACTGACTTTTTCATGAAACAGCTGGGAATGGCTAATAAAGGTTTTAATCAGCATGCTAAGTATCTCTTTCAAAATAAAACATGGTGTATTTTCTCACCTAATATGAGGTAACACGACAAGGGCTGCCCAAGAACATGAGAGGAAAGTAGTATCGTTATTTGGAGGTAACTGAATTATAGACAGAAGGTGGTCCAATACTGGGATCTGTTCCTTCCCTCCCTTGGATCTGGTCTTCCTCAGCCTCACATAGGATCTGAAAGAAGAAGAGATAAACAGGAATGTAATCGCTCTTGCCTTAAGAAGCTGGAAATAGAATTGGGCTCCTTTCCATGTGTGGAGCATTTGGGGAGAGGAGAGAACTGGTGGTGATGGGTGAATATACACAACAAACAAATGTGTATCGCTTACTGATTTTAGCGAAAGGCTTTTCAACCAAACTGGTTCTATTTTCTTCTATTTTCCATTTTAATTTGCTTCATAACTTAAAGGAAGTCTTTTCCAGTTTTAAGTACTATTCTGAATTTTGTGCTGATGCACATATTTTTAAGAACTGGAAAGGTAAGTTTATTGGAATAAACTGACTTCCACCATCCTCTTTCCTTTTTGGTATGTTTACTACAGTTGCCCTCTCTACCCCAACTTACTTGCAGTTTCGCTAGAAAAGTCCATAAATAAACAATTCATACATTTTAAATAGGGTTCTGTTCCCAGGAGTGTGATGGAGTCTCCCACTATCCCGCCACACCCAGGGTGTGACTCATCCCTTTGTCCAGCTTCTCCACACTGCAACCTGCCTGTTAGTCTCTATCAGATATCGCCATGCTTGTGTTTGCTGACCCTTATTTTATTTAATAATGGCCCCAAAGCACAGGGATAGTGATGCTAGCAACTTTGATATGTCAAAGACTTCCTGTAAGTGAGAAAAATGAGTGTTGCATGTATGTAAAGAAAAAATATAGTATATATAGGGTTTGGTACTATCCAAGATTTCAGGCATCCATTGGGGACTTGGAACAATGTATCCTTTGCAGATAACGGAGGGCCACTATACTTCACAAATGTAGAACATGTAGAAAGACACTGCAAAGTTCTTGTAGTGAATCTGACAAATGTCACTAAAATGATTATGATTAGAAGTAATTTTCTCTGCTGCTTTAATGTGATAAATGGTCACTCAACGATGTTTTCTGATATGACATTCAGTTTTTAGTATCTACTACTTGGCCATTCTTGTTAGCCTCTTTTTATTTTTGCCAATGAACTATACCTTACTCCTCTTTAAGACAAAAATCTAATCAAAAGAAAAAGCATAAAAACATGTAAAATGATATTTTTATAATTTATCCACCATGTCCAGTTTGCTTAGCTTTTCGACAGAAGTAGAATATCAGGCTTTTATTCCTTATCATTAAAATTAACCAAAAAGTTGCATTCCCTTTTGTGTCATACTTTTCAGGATACTGAATGTTTGGAAATTCTGATAATTTCATTGGCAATTTCTAAAAATCACTACCTCTTGATATAGAGTCTGTCAAGTACTAACCATGACTGAACAAACTGCAAAAACCTTACAAGTAGCTCTTTAGTTGCATCTTTAGTTGCCATGTCATTCCCTTGTTTTGTCACACCTGCCAATGAGCTCCTCCAATACAAGCCACACCCCTTACCTCACTCTGTGAAGTCCTAAGTGATCTGACCTTCGCCCATTTCTCACTAGCTCACTCCACTCTTCTAGCTCAGTGCCCCCTACCCACAAAGGCTGGCTTTTTGTTCCTCACACACACTGGGCCCATTCTTGTCCCAGCCACTCTTCCCTCTGCCTAGAAAGCCTTCCTTGGCCAGGCTGGCTCCTCCCATCGTTACAATGGACCCAAAAGTCCCCTCCCTAGAGGAAGTCCAGCTTCTCACTCACTCTCCCTCCCAATACCCTATTTTCTTTTTCCTTTTCTCACCATCTAAACTTATTTTGTTTGTGTCCCTGCCTCACATACAACCCCACCCCAAGAATGTCATCTTCTCAAAAGAAGAAACCTTTTTCTCTTTCATTGTTATGCCCCAGAACAGTGCCTGATACAATAAATATGTCAAATGCCAGAATAAATTCATCTTCCAAAGAGTTTTTTCACATCCATCATCTCTTTTTATTCTCACAAGTCTGTGAGTGGGTGGATGGGTGGCCAAACATTCGCATCTAGCTTATTTCTGGGGAGGCGGCAGAGGAGGTTTCCTTGGAGAAATGAACACAGAAGCTGGGCGCTTGCCTCACGTTAGTTACCATGCCTCCATTCATGTTTTATTCTTATCATGCCACATTCTAAGAAGGATTTGAGAAGGCTGAGCTGGAGTGTGAGCAGATCTGACCAGCAGCCTCAGGGCGCCCTTGGTTTCACCTCAGGGAAGCCAACAACGCAGCTGGCTCCCCCTGTCCAGAACCCACAGTTCTGGCCATCTGTAAGGAATTTGCCTATTGGGGATTGGCTTGGTGTTGCAAAATCAAGAGAAAAGTTCCAACAGAATAATCCTACAGAGGTTATTCAGTACCCATTCCTGAGGAATCAGAGCTGGGCAAAGTAAAAAACCAACAGGACCCCATCGGTATGCTTTGAAAGAGAAGCTCCTTTTAAGGTCAGTATATGAGCAACGCATGAAGACGGGTTCCTTCAGAATCTCACGCTCATCAGATTCAACACCTAATTCTGCTGTGTGACCGTGGGGACAATGACACCATCTCAAGGGATGCTGCAATGCTTCAAAGCTGATTATTCAGCACAAACTCACGGAACGCAGCAACAGGTCTAACTAATCCAAAAGAAAAAAGCAGTACTATGAAGAAGAAAAGCTTTTTCAACAAATGTTGTCAGAGCAATGGACAGCCGTAGGCAAAAAAAGAAATTTGACCAAAACCTCCTACCTTATATAAAAATTAACTCAAAATGGATCATGGACTTAAATGTAAAACATAAAACTTTTTAGAAAAATAGGAGAAAATATTTGGAAACTACAGCTAGGCAAGGAGTTCTTAGAGCTGACATCAAAAACATTTTCCATAAAAGGAAAAGTTGATAAACTGGAACTCATCAAAATTTAGAACTTTGCTCTTTGAAAAATCTTTAAGCAAAGAAAGGCAAGCTATAGATTGGGAGATACTATCTGCAAAACACATAACTGATGAAAGGACTTGTATCTAAAAAATATGCAGCTCTCTCAAAACTAGCAGTAAAGAAACAATAGAGTTAGAAAATGGGTCAAGAAAAGGAAAAGATATTTCACTATGGAGACCATGTGGATGACAAATATTCACATGAAAAGATGTTCAACATCACCAGCCATTAGGAAACTGCAAATTAAAACTACAATGAGACATCACTATATCCTATTAACACTGGTAAAAATAAAGAACAGTGACACCATGCAGTGCTAATGAGGATGCAGAGAGCCTGGGTCACTCCCTGCGTGGGGAACAGGTAGTGGCACAGCCTTTCTGGACAACCATGTGGCAGATTCTTATAAAACCAAATATGCACATACCACATAACCCAAACTCACTTTTGGGCATTTATCTCAGAGAAACAAAAAGTATGTATAGGAATGTTCACAACAGCTTTATTCATACTAGCCAAAAGCTAGACATGACCTAAACATCTTTCAACAAGTGAATGATTAAATAATACTACTCAGCAATAAGAATGTGAAATGACGTTTGAAATAAAAAGGAATGAATTACTGATACAACTTGGATGGGTTTCAAGGGAAATGTGTTGAATGAAAATAGCCAATCTCAAAATTTCATTTATATAATATTTTTAAAATGACAAAATTACAAAAATGGAGGCTAGTTTAGTGGTTCCCAGCGGGTAGAGATGGAGTGGGAGAAGGGTGAGTGTGGCTATAAGAAGGCAGCACAAAGATCAGTGTAGTGATGGAACAGCTCTGTATCTTGACCCTGGTGGTGGTTACGACTACACATGTGATAAAACTGCACAGAACTTATATCCATTTAAATACGCATGTAGAGATAAGTGCATGTTAAAACTGGTAACTCTGAGTAAGGTGGGTGCAAGGTCAAGTCTTTGATGTCAAGTCTAAGAACTTTGCCTAGCTGTAGGTCTCAAACATTACAAAAATGGAATTGTGCATTGTACCAATGTCAATCTTTTAGTTGTGATATTACAGTAAACTTATATAAGATGTTACCATTGGGAAAAACTGGGTGAAGAGTATATGGAACCTCTATGAAATATTTCTTGCAACTGTATATGAATGTATTTTAAAACCGGTTAAAAAATTTTACAGTCACATCTTTCTTTCACTTACTATCCTCCTGACATTGTATATCTTCCATGTGTTTTCCTATGCTTACATACACTTTTTGTTTTAGCTTTGCAAAATGAGTATTTCACATATATTCTTGCTTTTCCTCATCACGACATATTCATGGACATCTTTCCAGTTAATACATATAGATCTTCATTTTTTAATGGTACTGTTAATGCATTATTTTTACCAGCAATACAGAGAATAAAGACGTAGAACTTACTCCACTGTCTGTGGTGAGAAAACCAGAGGGTACCTCTCAATTGCCATCGAGCCAGCAGTGGGTGGTGCAGCTTTGTTCAGAATAAGCTTGGCCAAAATAGCCAGAGCTTCATCTTTGACTGCGGTGTCATCAATCAAGAAGCAATTCTCAATATATAATAGAAAGCTGGGTAGAAAAAGCTAAAAATAAGAAAGAAAAGTCACACTATTAACATTCAAATTTCAGAACACCTAAGGAAAAGAAGAGTCTAACACTTCTACAGAGAAAAAAAAATATCATAACCAAGAATCAGGACTCATGATGGCATCAGAACTCTCCACAGGAACAATAAGAACCAGAAGACAATGGAGTGATGCCTGAAAAACCGAGGGAAAATGACAATCTTGAATTCTGTACCTAGCCTATTAGCAATACAGTGTGAGGAGAGAATAAAGACATATTCTGATGTACTAAATCTCAAAATTTTACTTCCGTTAACCTCTGAAGGAACCTCTGAAGAATGTTCATCAAAATAAGAAAGTAAACTATAACATAAGAAAAATGTGTGATCTAGGAAACAAGAGAAAAGAAAAGGATGGTTCTTGTCTGACATCTGTGCAGTGGGCTGAGAAAGCAACACACAGACTAGAATTCCTCCAGAAAAGGTTGAGCTAGATAATCTGACCATGTGTCATGTGAAAGGCATTCTACAATGCTGTTGGAAAACAGACTCACTGACCAGCTATTCAAAGAAAACAATTTCCAGTTTTTAAAAAATGAAGCAATTTCAGGAAAAATGCCAAGGTATACAAGAAAGGAATATAATTATAAAATACTCCTTTTTAAATAAGAGTCAAATATATGGTGAATATGAACTCAGCCAAAATTTGTGATATATTAAGATGAGAGGAGTAAAAGAACCATAATTCATCTACCATAGGAGGAAGTCTATAGATGAGGGCTAAAACTAATGCATAGAGGAAAAGCAGCAAATTCAGATGATTTAAAAATATAAAGTGAACACCAGAAAAAACACACCTAAAACCATCTAATGAGATGGTTTGCTCCTCCTGAGTAAGATGGGAGTAGAAAACAAGTGACTGCCTTTAGCCCTGTTTGACTTTAAATTTTAAACACCATAGAGTACTCTGATAAAGATAATATTTTTTAAAAAAAAAGGCAAAAGGGAACAGGGAAGAAGGAAAAGATGAAGTTACTAAAACAAAATTAAAATTTAAAAAGGCAGATAAAGGCCCCTCACTGGGCAGGAAGGAACAGAGCTGGTATGTGTACACAGACTTTTTTTCTTTGAGACAAAGGATAATATCTATTATTAAAGACTAAAGGGAAAATGAGAGAACAGATAAAGAGATGGGTTCCCATGAAGTATTCAAGGAGTGGCAAATGTTTGATGGGAGTGAGAGGAAAGGGATAAAATAAACTTAGGATAAGAAAGATTTCGACTTCATTCCATCAGGATCTATTGTGTAGCAATGAAATCAAATTCACAACAACCCTACAATGCAAAGTGTTTGAGAAACTATTTTCTATGCTTCAAATTCACATTAAAGTCTCTGAAACTGTTTCCCCCCTCCCCCCAATTTTACCATATGGTTTTATAACTCCCAAAAGGATTATTTAAAAACAAGTTGGTTCCTGAAACTAATATAATATTGAATGTCAAGTGTAACTAAAAAAATAAAAACGATTTAAATGCCTTAGCATATGGAATAAAACTTCACTGTGACCTGAAATTAGAATATAATCGCTTAAAAAATTTATACACATATATATGAATACAAACATCCAATGCATACTCTGTTCCTTTTTTTAAAAAAAAGGAAATAAAAATCACAGGATTTTAAATTTATTTTACTATAACTGATTAAAAACACAACAAATGGTAACATAGTATCTTCCTCACCTGCTCAAATTGCTTCATAGGAAACATGACTTCAGAAAAGTCCAAAATTAAACGTCTTTCAAATTGGCTCTCAAAAGTCTGTGAACCACAAATAAAAGAATTTTAATGTAAGCACACAGGGAGTACTTTCCCCATTCCTGGAAAAAACAAAGAAACAAAAACTTCCAAAACCTTCAAGGTCCTCCACTTGCAAGCAGAAAGTAGTGGGATGCTCAATACAAGTTAATACCATCACTGGAGGTGAAAAGAACTTGACTGCTGAGTCTGCGGTTGCGAGAGGGACACACCCAGTGGGAGACACAGGCACTGAGGCCCCTGCGGGAAAGCAGCTGGAGCAATCTGTCCCCTGCTAAGCCTTCTCCACGGGAACTTACACAGACTTGAAGGGCTTTGTGTTTCTAGTGATGACAAAGGGCTCTGCTAAAGCTGCTCGATTCTCTCCAGCTATGGAGAATTACAAAGGAGCCAGCAGTACGATTTAAACAGCACAATTTCCGCTATACTTTCTGTGCACTACATGAAGCTAGGAAGAATCTAACTGCTCTATTTTCAATCCCACTTCCCTCCAATCCATCTTCTAAACCAGTCGTGGGCAAACTACAGCCTGCGGGCCAGATCCGGCCCATTTGAAATGAATAAAACTATTGAAAAAAAAGACCGTATCCTTTTATGTAATGATGTTTACTTTGAATTTATATTAGTTCACACAAACACTCCATCCATGCTTTTG
>NW_006294778.1:6041652-6043186 GCF_000327345.1 Myotis davidii
ATGACTAACTTCAGAGCACCATTCCCTATCGAAAATCAAAGGCACCATAGTGTCTACTGTGAAATCTAGTCCATGCCCAGGGCAATGTAGGCTAGATACATTTGGCGAACGTTTGCTGAACAGACTTAGCTTTTGTCACACTGTGTTTTCCTTATTATAGCATGCAATTCAAAGACTGTTAAGATTATAAATTCCCAGAAGGCAGAGCCTTTGCCATGATTCAAATATACTCCCCAGGAGGCTTGTGCAATGATAAACATATTAATCACTCAATTAAGCTGAAGTAAATTACTTTTTCTATAGTTTCTTTGATGAGGGTCTCTGGCAAGGCAACATTTTCGCCAAGGATCAGAGCAGAAATGACATCCAAGAGGGTCTCCCGGCAAGATGTGGAGAGATGGGCTATTTGTAATGTTTGAGACAATACCTATAAGTAAAAGAAAAAACAATGTGTACTTAGCAATCAGCTTTTAATGATAAACAAACTCTAAGCAAATTAAGTTGAGAACTCACTTTACAAACATCAATAGGCTTGGTTATCTTTGATCCATTTCCATGTTTTACAAGTATCAGATATGTTTCTAACAACCTTTTAATCTGTTCAGAGCTTTCACCACAGTTAGTTTGGGTTACTTTTGTATGCAGATCCAGGAGTGACTCCTACAAACAAAAAAATTTAATTTAAAAGAGAGAATATTTAACAAAGAAAATAACTATAAAATATCCAACTGATCTGTTAACCAAATAATAAAAATATTGTGTGAAGCATTCAAAGATTTCACTTACTTTTGCTCTGAGAAAAAAGAAAGGACACACTTACTGGGAGTCACTAAAGAAAATAACAGCTAACATTTCTGAGTACATGGTTGTTAAGCTCCTTATAAGTATTTCCTCACAATCCACATGGCAACCATGAAGAAGAAAAAACTATTACCCTACTTACCAGATGAAAAGATGGGGGAATAGAGACTTAAATAACTTTCCCAGGTCACCCTATATAATAAAAGGCTAATATGCAAATTGTCCCCTCAACCAGGAGTTCAACTGTGAGTCTGACCAGGGGGCAGGGCCGGCTGGCCAACCTCCCGAGTCCCCTACACTGCCCTCCAGGCTGTCCCCTCCCCCATCCAGGCTGGGCTGATTGGCCTGATCGGGGCAGGCCAGCCAGTCCCTCGTTGTTCCCTACATTCCCCCCTAAGGCTGTCCCCTCCCAGACCCAGGCCGGGCTGATTGGCCTGATCGGGGCAGGCCAGCCAGACCCCACCTGTGCACAAATTCATGCATTGGGCCTCTACTAACAATAAGCGACAAGACCAAGATTCAAATACAGGCAGCCTGGATGCAAAGCTTGCTTTCTTAATCACTATCCCCTACTGCATCTCAAAGTATCAAATCAAATCAAAATAGTATAGGAGGTTGAAGGAAGAAAAATTCCAATCCTACCTAATAAAGAGGATTGCCCCTCATGCCATCACAAATATGGCAGTGCCCACCACAGTCAATAGGAGGGAATATGCTAATTGACTGCCACACC
>NW_006294778.1:6043252-6046293 GCF_000327345.1 Myotis davidii
GATGTCACAAAGATGGCTGCACCCAGTCCCCTCAGCCCCGCCGGAGTCCCCCAGGCCTTTCAGCCCCGCCAGAGTTGGGGGGAGGGGTGGCAGGTGCGCGGTGTGCTGGACCCAGGGCTGGCTCGAGGCGCAGACAAGCCTTGGATGGCGGCTGCCCGAGGCTCAGGTAACCAGGGCTGGCCGAGGCTTGCGCTGTCGGCAGTGGCAGCAGCAGAGGTGTGATGGGGGGTGCATTACCCTGATCACGGGGTCATCTGCCGCCCCTGAGGGCTCCTGGACTGTGAGGGACCATCCCCATCAGTGCATGAATTTTCATGCACCAGGCCTCTAGTAAGTGTATAAAAGTATAAGGGCAACTATAAGCAACAGTCACCAGGAGTGGTCTGCTAAATGAGCAAGAACAATCAACTCTTGGACTCCTTATTACATACAAATCCTGAAAAATTAGAACTCACTTGCAAACATTCAAAAAATACACCAAAATGTTCCTTGTAGATGTAGAAAGCGGTGGATTTGGCCATGTTTTTTAGTGCTTCTCCAACTAAAATCCATGGCAGTTGAGTTTCTGTTTCAGTAACTGGTCCTAGCTTTTGCAAAATTAGCTTCACTGCCTGTGGGAATTCAAGAGTCATTAAAATTAACATGTAAACGTTCATTTTTAAATATTACACTATGATTTCCCACTCTGATTATATTAGTCACCTTAAAATTGAATCTAGGAATAATCAAGGATATTTGAGGGTTAACTGTCTTAAGAGGAATTTTCTAACTAGGATGGGAATTTCATCATCCAGCTGCCCCCACCCACCTACTTTTGCTCATTAATCAATTGATGTTACTAGGATTCAGGATGAAGAAGAGAGCAATGATCTTGTAAGTAAAAATACCTACTGATCCAGAGCTTACATTAGGTAAACACTGCTATCAAAGCCTTAATGCTCCCCATTTACTGCTATTTATTCTCACAGTCTTCTGTCCATCATTTCGGTAAATCTTTTCTGTTTCTTTTCAACCCCTTTCACAGAGACTGAAAGTTTTCCCCCAGCTATTTACCTTTCCTGTACAGGAGTGAAACATATTTCTCACTCCTTTGCACATTTCAAAGAGCAACTGCCCAACTCCTTCTACCTTTTCCGGATGTTCATCAAGATCAAGAAACATTAAATTGAAAAGTGAGTTTTTATCAGAAACCTAAAACACAAAATGTAAATGGAAAATTGTATTTAAAACACAAACATCCAAATAAAGAAATTTTACTCATTCTTCTACATATTTATATTTAAATATACAGTGGGGCCTTGACTTACAAGTGTCCCGACTAACGAGTTTTTCGAGATACGAGCCGTCTCTCGGCCAATTTTTTGCTTTGAGTTGCAAGCTAAAGTTCGGGTTATGAGCCAGTTTCAGATACCCCACCACTAGTTGAGATACGAGATTTGACATACAAGTAATTTGAGTTACGAGCTGAAGAAATTTTACTCATTATTCTACATATTTATATTTAAATATAATTAGGACAAAATTCTAGGAAAAGACACTGTAATCATCTCAAACTATTATAATAGTATACTAACACTTATAACATCACACAAGAGTAATTCAAAATTCTAGGAAAAGACACTTGTAATCATCTCAGACTATTATAATATTTTACTAACACTTATAACATCACACAAGAGTAATTCATTAGTATAAGGGATGTACCAAGAAAAACTACATAAGGGACATTCTGTCTTTTATAGAAAAATCATATATTTTATGAGTACAAGAGACATTTAATATCAATGTTTTTGTTTTATTACAAAACCCTCTAAAATGTTCTATGGAAACCAATACAACTGACACTATGCAATCAGTTTCTTCCAAGAAGTCATTATAAAAATTCCTGTTAATTTCACTGTTCATGTATTTACTTGCTTGAATTAAGTGGCACTTTTAAACACACATACATACACACACACACAGACGGAGAGTGAAAACTACCAAAATCTAAATAACAACAAAAGAATGACCCAAATTATTTCACATTAGTGAGAAGACTAAACATATGGTGATATAAACTCAAAATACTTATGTGATGTGTCTGTGTGTGTGTATATGTATACATAGATAGACAAATATATACACACATATATAAACATGCACATATATAATTATTCCATAATAACTACATTATAAAAGATATCAGGCTTTTGTTCTTCAGGTTCTTGAGAATTAATGAGCAATAAACATAAAATATCAGACTAACCTTTCTCATCAAAAAAGTAAAGCTTTCAGCCGCAAAATTTCTTATATGTAGTTTTTTATGAGCCAGGAGTGTACTATACATTCTATAAATGAGAGAAAAAAAACATGTTTAATAATTATAATTTTAATAAAGATAAGCTAAATGTCAACTATATATCCAACTAACACTGAACTAGATATGAAAGGAATCTGTAGCAGGCATAAAACAAAAAGTTTAAAATCTCCTTTGATTACCAAGACACCCACCCACATGCTGGAACAGAAGACTGAAGGGCAGAGAAATTAAGAAGCAAGGATTGGTGGGACTGGACTTATAGAGAGGACTCCATGAAAAGTTGAAAGTTGTAGTAAGCCCTGAACAAGAAGAATTCAGGTGAATACCAAAGTGCATATCGCTAGAGATAAAAGCAAGATTAAAGACAGAGTTCACAGAAATGATCATGGTCAAGAGATAATAAGGAGGCGTCTACCAGTCGGGGCAGGCAGTTGCAGATAAAGCTACCCAGTAAACAAACAGGTGGCTATGAACACCAAGCAGAAGAGTTTGGACTCTAACTTACATTCATGTAGGCACTTCCTCTGTTACTTTACTCAGCACAACTCTATAGCGTAGGGCAGTGATGGCGAACCTATGACACGCGTGTCAGAGGTGACACGCGAAGTTTTTTGGTTGATTTTTCTTTGTTAAATGGCATTTAAATATATAAAATAAATATCAAAAATATAAGTCTTTGTTTTACTATGGTTGCAAATATCAAAAAATTTCTATATGTGACACGGCACCAGAGTTAAGT
>NW_006294778.1:6048024-6053628 GCF_000327345.1 Myotis davidii
AAGTGAACAGAAGGATACAATTTTTCTTTTTTAAAAAGACCTCTATAAACATTCACACATATTTTATGAGAGAAAAGCATGGAAGAATACACATACACCAAACTGCCAATATCAGTTTCCTCAGTAATAGGGGTGGAGGGATGAGATAATACAATAGTCTAACTTCATCACTTTATTTAGCTTTTTAACATAGTATATATTACTTTGTATTTTGAAAGGTAAGACCAATAAATTATTACCATACACGTGTATATGCATGTGTATATATATGTACATATACATGTATGTGTGTGTGTGTATATATATATATATAGAGAGAGAGAGAGAGAGAGACAGAGAGACAGAGAGGACAAATACATAAGCACATACACAAACAGCATGCTAATCCTCCACATATCAAAAGAAAAAGGTAAATCTACTTCTGAGAGACTGAAATGTTTAAAAAAATAAAAATGAAATAAAATCAATAGTTACAGAGACTAGAGAGGAAGAAAGAGAATCTAATTATATCCTATTCAGTGTCTCTTAAGGCAGAAGGGAAATACATCTAAATAGTTTAAAACCTTAAGGTAGAAGGCATTCCTAGCCTGGCACTGTGACTGGCACATGTCAACCATTGGTGATAGACTGTGTCCCTGTCCCTTTGCAATGTGACTTGCAGCCCCTACCCCAAGAGACAGTGTCTATTTCCTCGCCCCCTGAATCTGGCCTGGCCTCATGACTTGCTTGACCAATAAAATGATCCTATGACTGCCAGAGCTAGGGTAAGGGGCTTCGTAGTTTCTGCTTTTGCTCTCTTGGAAAGGTTCTGCCGTTAAGAAAAGAAGCCTAGTCTAGCTTATTGGAGAACAAGAGGCTGTGAGGACAACCTAGACCAACAAGTCCCAGTCAACGGCCAGACACTTGATTGAGGCCATTAAGCCCATCCAGCCAGGATCCTATTCTAGGCTCTCTTCTCCACCAACTTAACATTCAACCCTTTAGTACTTTCAACCTCTCCTGTGACTTAAACTATAAACCATATGCTGAATGTTAAGTCAGTAATTCACCTCTGAAGTCATCAGATCCATACATCCAAATGTCTTTTGGACACCGACATTTGGATGGTCACAGGTATATCAAATTTAACCAGCCCAAAACAAAACCAACCCACGCTCTTCTTCCTACAAATCTATCTTGATGAATAATATCCTCAACCATCTAGTTGTTGAAACCAAAAAAACTTCCATTCCCTTCCTCCCTGCATATCCAGCAGGTCACAAGCCCTATTGATCCTACTTATTTAGTATCTCTGGAATCCTTCCCTTCTCTCCATTTGACTGCTACTACCATAATCATTTCTTACTTAGGTAACTACCAAATCCTCACAACTGGTTACCCTGACTCCAGTCCTACTTTTTCCTCCACACTAAAGCCAGGGAGATCTAAAGCTTAAACCTTATCAATCTCATCATGTCACTCACTCCCCTAACTTACAATCCTAGAATTCCCATAGCTTCAGGATAAAATCTAAACTTAGCTTGCAATATGAAGCCCTTTATGATCCTTGACTCTCTCACCAGGTTCTCCCTTCTCCCATTCCAGTCACCATCAACACACACACACGTACACTCACACACCCTACATACAATGATAACCACAATGAACTGCTTCGTAGTTTTCTGAATGTGACATGCATTTTCTGGCTCTGTTCCTTTATACAGTCTTCTCCCTCAGCCTAGACAGCCTTTCCTGTCCTCTTTGCCAAGCCAAAATCTATACAAACAACAAGACTAAATTCAGGTATCGCTTTAATTACTTCATCTTTTTAAAACTTTTTAAAATTTATTTTTATTGATTTCAGAGAGGAAGGGAGAGGGAGAGAGCGAGAGAAACATCAATGATGAGAGAGAATAACTAATTGGCTGCCTCCTGCACACCCCACACTGGGGGTCTAGCTTGCAACCCAGACATGTGCCCTGACCAGGAATCAAACCATGACCTCCTGGTTCATAGGATGATGCTCAACCACCGAGTCACACCAGCCAGGCTACTTTATCATTTTTTACACGCCACCCTACAACCCCAAATAATTTAGATTAGGCTCCCTTAACTGTGAGTTCCCTAAGCATTATGTGCTTACCTAGAGAACATCATTTAACACACTGAATTCATACATTGGAGACAAGGCATTCAAAGAGAGAGTGAGCAGAGTCCAACTACAGCCAGTGATGAACAGTTAAGAACTGAGATCAAATTCCTAAGCTGAAAGCATGTTATACTGGATCTTTAAAAGCCTAGCAGAGAATTAATTACTTGATGCCAACAAAAAACAAGATTTTTTTGAGAGGTGTGACTGAGTTACAGCATGGCTGGAAGTAGAAAGTAATTATGTAGTCCTAGTGCCTTTTAATAAAAGGGGAAACTAAGCCCCAGGAAAGTGACTTGCTCATAATTTCTTTAAAATTGTAGCTTCAGAATATGAATCTGCAACAGTTCTTGGAATGCATGTGGGACAGGGAGAGGCCGGGATCACAGAAGCCACCTGAGTATCATGTCAGTTGTCTAGCACAGCATCACCCAATAGAAACTTCTGCAATGATGGAAATGCTTCATTTCTGCACTTGTCCAATAAGGTAGCAACTACCCACATATGACTACTGAGCATTTAAATTTTAAATTTAATTTAAATCTAATTTGCCATGCATGGCTATTGTATTAGGTCTAATGCATTTCATGTTCATAAAGGAATGGCTTGAAAAACAATCTACTTCTAAGAGGAGAGACTGAAAATTCACTACGAATAATTAGAAGACTGGTTAGTATAACATTCTCTTACCTCATCGTAGCTCGCAGTTCTGTCAATCCGGTGAATAATATCGATATTCACATTCCCCAATCGTTCAGCAAATGTTAGAAACTGCAAGGGAGCGAGGGAGCATATTTAAGATACATCATCATTTAACACTTATCAAGATAAGCCTACTCAGGAACTATCACTACATATAATGGTACCCTTCACACTTGCAATCTCAGACTGGTATTTTCCGTCAATCATAAAATTGTATAATGGAGTTTTGAAACTAAAAGTAGATTATCACTGATGAATCAAAAGTGTAAAAACACACGGAAAGACAGAGCCTTAAACAAATGCACTGCGATACTATACAAAGGTAATAATAGGTCTATGAACATATTTGCATAAGTTCTGTCAATTGTCATTTCAAATAAAATTCCCATGCTAGGTTGTGGTGGACCGGTGATAGCTGGCGATGCGGCCTTGCTAGATCTACTGTTAGGTTTTACAGGTACCCGGCTAGGTCGTTGTAATAACCGTGTTTTTAAGCATATAAACCTAGGTTGTATCACATAATAAAGGAACTCTCAGGGGACAGAGGAAGTGGGGTAGCGGCCACTGGCTGGAAATCACTGAGTCTCCCACTGGCCCGCCCCCTACTTTGGCCTTTTAAAGATAAAACAGCAAAGGAGAACAGCTCCTAAGGCAGTGGTTCTCAACCTTCCTAATGCCGCGACCCTTTAATACAGTTCCTCATGTCGTGGTGACCCCCAGCCATAAAATTATTTTCGTTGCTACTTCATAACTATAATTTTGCTACTGTTATGAATCATCATGTAAGTACCTGATATGAAGGATGTATTTTCATTGTTACAAATTGAACATAATTAAAGCATAGTGATTAATCACAAAAACAATATGTAATTATATATTTGTTTTCCGATGGTCTTAGACGACCCCCAAAGGGGTCGCGACCCACAGGTTGAGGACCTAAGGAATTCGCCTGTCAGAGTGAGTTTAACTCCGGCGGAAGGGGCATACCCAAGCACTCCGGCCCCACAAACCACGGGCGAAATTAGCTGCCAGACTTCTTTCTCCGCCCCATGTTTACTACACACAGAGAGCCCCCCTCTTTTGCTGGAGCCTCTGGGCAAGTGACTCAGGAGAGGCCCAGAACCCTGCGGCCCCCGGATCCCGCTCAGGGCCAACTCCGCGGCTGGGATTCCAGCGGCCCCGGCCCCCGGCCCCTCGCTTACACGGTGTGTGTTCTCCGTCTTGTGGGAAACGGGCTTTGGCTTCATGACGGCGGGGCGGCGGCGGCCCACGAGGGCCCGGGGAGAGGTCGGAGGGATGCAACAGAAGGGAACGAGGGGAAACTCGTTGACACACTTGCGCTCTCGGATCCCCAGGTGTCCAAACTCTTTCTCACGTGCTACAGCCGCGCCTGGGCGCCGGCATGTTGGAAACGGGGAGGGGCCTGGGAGGGTCACGTGGGCGGAAGGAGGGGACGGAGCAGGCGCAGCCTCGCGGGAGCCGGGGACGGGGAGGCCCCGGCTGGTGGGTAGGTCGGTGGAATTCTTTTTACTCCTTTTAGTAAAGGTATATAAGGAAAATGTGTATTTTTTATTACAAAGAAACCGTGTATAACATTATCAGCTCACACTCACCACCGCTTAGTATGTATCCTGCACCCTGCGAAGTTCTTCACGCTCATAATTTCACAGGAGAGCGCGAATCAGGAACCTTTGTCTAGAAATATGTGGTAAAGTTGTATTCAAGGTTCCCAGGGTTTGCAAACAGAAAATACAGCTAGGCAAAAACCAGAGTATTCTGAAAAAGGAAAGAAAAGCTGGGGGTTCTTATGGTTTAAATTGTATTCTTGAGAAGGATCAGTCCTGCATCCTTAGCCTCTGGATTGATGCAAGATGATACACCTGTGATGACCCCTGGTCTGGATCTGTGTCCATTCTTTCCTGAATCCCTCAGGGGGGTAATCAGAGGGTTATCCGAGGTCTGTGGTATATGCAGGCATTGACACAGCCTTTCCCCCTTTCTCCAACTACTTGATTTTCGCAATGTAGCAGCTTCACTATAGTGACTCCATTTTATTTCTTCGCTCAGTTCCTCAAGCACTGTGAATGCTGCATGAATATAAATGAGGTACCTATTTTTCAGCCCCTTTGGCATATGAAGAAAGGAAGGTAAGCGCAGTCTTGCAGAGGTCGCTCAGCTCCAAAGTCTGATATTCCTTTTTTTGTTGTTGTTAAATTTATCTTTATTGTTGAGAGTATTACAAATGTCCCTCTTTTTTTCTCCTACGGACCCCTTCATCCCTGTACCTCTTCGCGGAGGCCTTCATCATACTATTGTCTGTGTCCAGGGGCTCTGCATATATGCATATAAGGTCCCTGGTTAATCATTTCCTAAAGTTTGATATTCTTGACTTGGAGGTTTTTAAAGACTTTAGCATCCATCATCTCTGATCCTGTGGCAGCCTTGTGAGGTAAGCAGGGTAGATGTAATTTCCTATGATGAACAATCAGTGGTCGCCAGGAAGTTGATACTCTACCAAGAAGTGAAAAATAGAAATTTTAAATTTAAAAAAAACTTATAATTTCATGCACAGCCATTAACATTTTGGTGTTTTCCCCGTCACTCTAATATCATGTTGTTAAATATAATTGTACAAACAGTTGTGTGTGAATACTGTATATATATTTTTTCACTGATTCATTGGAATATTTTTTGAGAGTCTACTATGGCCATGCATTGTTCTATGAGCTGAACAACACAGACAATAGGAATATTAATAATAATAATTCTGTATG
>NW_006294778.1:6054768-6055081 GCF_000327345.1 Myotis davidii
GCTCAGTCATCACTCTCTTTTTGAAAAAGATTTCATTAGTAATGCTGAGGAGTATAGAAGACATCTATCCCCATTCTTTTGGTTGCAGTATTTCGATTTTCCTTTAGGAAATCCCCTCCTTATTTAGTCTTAGTCGATGTGGTTTCAGTACTAACCCATCCATCCCCTATCTCCAGGGTTGCATGCATGATCCTGGTCCAGGTCCCATGTATCTCCTTGAAAAAAACCCAAATGGTTGGTCAAGGACAGGTGTGTGATCCTGGTCAGTCTAATGAAAGTAGTCCCTAGGACTTTTACTTGAACTATTGAAAAA
>NW_006294778.1:6057865-6064521 GCF_000327345.1 Myotis davidii
GAAGTGGCATGCATCAATCCTACATTCACCTATGATCACCTACAGATGATGAACCCTTTCGTAAAATGAACCGCCCTAAAGAGGGTCTGACAGAGGGAGGAAAAAAAAAAGCTTTGAGCTTTTTGTCATGAGGAAGGAAATATGCTATGCCTCCACTGAACTGAATGACTCCATGAGGCAAGTGGCAGCTTTTTGAAGACTGATAGTAATTCACCAAAACCCATTTTCAATAGTTCAGCTTTGCCATTTCTAAATCAAGGATAACAATAGCACCCCCTTCACAGGGATATTGTAAGGATTAAATGTGTTAGTGCTATAAAGACTTAAAAACATTGCCTGCTACACGGTCAGCATCCCATCGAAGTTCTCTGTTGCTGTTGTTATTATTATCATCCTCCTCCTTAGAGACTCAGCAAAAATGTTACTTCTGAGGTCCTGGCCAGGTAGTTGGTTAGAGCATTGTCTGGATACACCAAGGTTGTGGGTTTGATCCCCGGTCAGGGCACATACAAGAATCAACCAATGGATGCATAAATAAGTGAAACAAAAAATCAAAAAATCTCTCTCTCTCCTTTTTTAAAAGAAGGAAATCAATGGTTTTTTTTTCCTCTCTCCTTTTTTAAAGAAGTTACTTCCTATGTGAGGTCTTTCTTCTCCCTTTTCCCTTCTGTCCATTTCTCTGCCACAGTTATATTGTATTATAACTGTTTTATGATTGGTCCCTCATCTACATCCTCTTGAGGACAAGGATTGTGTTTAGTTATTTTTATATCTCAAGTACATAGCATAGTCCCTAGATAGTATAGGCACTCACTAAATATTTATTGAAGGGGGGAAAAGGAAGTGATGGAGGAAGGAAGGAAAACCATATAAGAGACAACATCTTGTCAAGGGTAGATTCATGAAAGGGCAGCCTGGTGAACTGCAGGGCAGCTTTAGTAGTCACCATATCCCAGGTCCCAGAGGGTCACTTGATAATGAACTCCTACCAGCTCAGGGACCAAGGCTGTTTGTACACCCTTCATGCCCTGCCTGGGATGCCTCTTGTGCACACCCTGTCCCCAGCTTTACACCACCACTGCAGTACCAGCCACCAGTCCCTCTCTTCAGGTGCCCTGCATCTCGTTCTACTCGGGGGCTACTCTCGTGCCACTTCTTTGGACACATGAAGAAATGTGCTTTGAGTCTCACACATGCAAACATGCGAGTGTGCAAGAATTGGTGTCTCCTGGGGCAACTCAACCACTGAAAGATGGGAGCTGGTGCGTAAGCTTTTCTCTCTCCTGGCTGTTGGGCAGATGACTCTGATTGGGTGACCAACTTGTCCTAGTTTTCCCAGGACTTTCCTGGTTTTCACACTGAAAGTACCATATTTCAGAAAGTACCCTAATTCTGAAAGACATTCTAAAGGACTCCTCCTGGGGTCCCAGTGGGGAAAGTCCCAGTAGCTCAGTTTGATTACACTGTGTTGCTTTTCCTTGCTTTCCCAGACTATTTCCCAAAATAAACTACCTCTCGGTGAGCTGCTGTCTCAGGCTCTGTTTTTTGTGGGGAATCTAGCCAGTCTTTGAGTTGGGCAGCCCTGAGCTTAGCTGTACAGGGCTGAGTGTTTATAGCTTCGGAAAACTGAACAAGGCAGAGGAAATGAGTCAGGCCCCAAGCAGCCAAATTATCACTTTCCTGATGTTGTTACAAAATCTGGAAGATACGGTAGTGTTCAAGGATATCATCACGAAATGTTTACTGTACGGCTTAATTGCTTCAACAGCAAGGTATTAGAAAGGATTTTAGACCGTCAGAAGACTTAAGTTTTAGTCCACTGTTAGTATTTAAAATTTTATAGGGCCTTTGTAATTTTTCTTTTCTTGGGCCTCAGTTGCCTATCTGTAAAATGAGGAGGTTTGACACATGCTATTGGCTGTTGTAGTTACTTAGAGGGTGAGGGGTGCAGATGGCAGAGGCTTGAGGCAGGGGCGGGCGGGGAGGGAGTCATAGGTGCGGCGACTAGGCAAAGAAGTGAACTGAGGGTTCATGTCTGCATCAGTAATTGAGTACATGTTGCGAAAAGATGTTATAATGGGTCAAGGTGGGCCACGCAGAACTCCTAACTCATTTCCCTAACATTCCTGAGACTTTATAATTCATCTCAAGTCCTTTTTCCACAGTGCAACAAGATTTCAGGGCCAAGAATATTTGCCTCTGAGTTTTAAGAACGATCTTCATAAAGATCTTGAGGTCATGACCACCAAGGCCAAGTCCAATATGCAGCGAATGGTGTGCTGGAGCAGCTGTGCCTGCTTGTAAGAGCTTGCTTGCTCAGTGTTCAGGACATTTGCAAGCCAGACAATCATTGGTAATTTGAAACACACATCTTATCAATATGGAAAATTGACACCATAGAAATTGGCAAATGCTACAAAACAGGCCTCCCTCTGCCCTGCATGCTAGTTACCAGCACGTCGCTGCATTCAGCTTTGAACAGTGATATTCCTTATCCAGGGCTGGGCAAAATTAAATATGTGTGTCTTAAAAATAAATTTTTTTCTTCCCTACTTTTTGGTTTGTAGCTGCAAAGAGCAAAGTCATCAAAACCTGTCTTTCTCTCTCCCTCAACGGTGGCTTTTCTTACAGAGTCTGTGAATCTGAAAGGTGCACATTCCTGCAGAGGTCCTGGCAAGACTCCACATGCCCAAGCCCTGCAGGTTCTGACGGGCTGGGCCCTGCCAGGAAACTCTCAGAGCCACATCAAGATGTCACACTGCTCTTTCAAGGGAGTTTGTCCTCGTGAATTGCCTATTTGGGGGCTTTGGGAATTTTTTTAAGGATTTTGGGAGCTTGGTTAGAATCCTTGCTCTGCCACTTGGTAGCTCTGTGACTGAGCAAGTTTCTTAACCTAGTTGAACTTTCTTATATGTATACTGGATAATACATACTTGAGAGGATTTATGGGTTTACCATGAAGCTAAGGACTTTAGGCATCAGGATACCATCATTGCTGGGGGGTTGGAGGGGTGCTTAGACATGTTGTATTTTTTTAAAATATTTTTTTTATTGATTTTTTTACAGAGAGGAAAGGAGAGGGATAGAGTTAGAAACATCGATGAGAGAGAAACATCGATCAGCTGCCTCCTGCACACCCCCTACTGGGCATGTGCCCGCAACCAAGGTACATGCCCTTGACTGGAATCGAACCTGGGACCCTTGAGTCCGCAGACCGGCGCTCCATCCACTGAGCCAAACCAGTCAGGGCGACATGTTGTATTTTTAATTTTGTAATTAAGAGACTCCATCCCAAAGTGTAGTCTTTCCAGCCTCATACAACTTGGATCAGCTCCTGCCTGTGGCAATGAATCACATAACACGTGTAAAGCATTTAGCCCAACGCCTTGTCCATTCTAAGAGCTCCATAAATAGTCCTTGTTGTCATACAGGTACTTTCCCTCCATCACCACACATCCCACATAATTTTGCTCCACTCCCTAAATGTCAGCACTCATTCATGTTTTGGTCAGAGTTTGGTTCTCTTCCACCTATAACACTGACTCCTTGCCAATAATTCTTCACTTGCCACTTTGCCAAACTGATTCCATGAGATAACAGCCTGCAGTGTCCTACGGTGTCCATTTTAATCATGGGAAAACAAAGTTTGGCAATTAAGTTCTTCACAGAAGTGATGTGACAGCAGGGAGAGATCATAAATAACTTGCCCAAAGCTCCTTGGTGTGATGGGAATCAAAGTTATATTAATACTTAACAAAGCAGTCGACAGGACAAGGAAACAAAAGACAAGTGAGGCAACGTTGTGATGTTGTGCCAGTTGTTAAAATAAGAGGCCAATTGTCAGTGGACCATGGTGTAGAGATGCTTCCCTTAAGAGCATGTGTATTTCAGAATTATCAAGAGGCTCTAAGTCACCCTAACAATGGGCTTTTGCCTCAAGCAGAAAGAATGTAAGCCACAGTTAGTCTTAAAAGACTCAGGACTTTGCACTGAAGTTGTAACAAGAATCGGAGGCATTGTCTTGACTCGGTGAGTGAGCCTGAGCTGGTGCTCCTTCCCTGAGCTATAAGAAAGGAATTTGGCTCAGATGCAACTGAGGTGCAGCCATTATTAGCAGCTTATTTATTGTATACAGGCGCCATGAGTGGTGATGAGTAAAACCAGGTCTCTGCACTTTCTATAAACTGTCCAGTCAAGTTGAGAGAGTGGCCTTGTGGATCAGATGAATCTGGTTTAATCATGGCTCTGTCTTGTACTGGGTCTATGATTTACATTATTCATGGAACCCCCTTGAACCTCAAGTTTCCGTTATCTGTAAGATGGAAACAATATCAGTAACCTTGTAGGATTGCTGAAACATAGCAAATACTTAATAGTTAATTTTCTTACTCCTTTCTGAAAGCATAAACTCTAAGTGCAAGTTTCGTGTTCTCAGAAACTGTGTATGCAGCTTTTCTGAATCTTGTATTATTTTAGTAGTTGAATCATTTTATTACAAAATTCTTATTACAAGAGCATACCTTTTTGTAGCACAAGAATTAAAATATTTAGATAAGCAAAAAGAAAAAAAATTATTCGTAATTTCAATATATAGTTGTAATTCCTGTCAACATCCTTAAGTGTATCCTTCCAGAACATCTTTATGCCTATAAATACTTACTAAACTATAGTTATAGAACACATATTATTTTATAACCTGCTTTTAAAAAATACAATAGATCATTATTATAGGAAACCCTTGGGAAAATCTTTCATGACAAGGCCTGGTAACAATTTTTCCTTGTCATAAGAAGCAATTGAGATTAACATACTATGACAATTGTCTATTGTTATTAAGTAAATTATACCCGAATTTCAGTTCCCTTTTCCCAGAAAAAGGCCACTTGTTTGCTTTAAGTAACATCTACACACCTCCCTCTTGAAGTCCCTTTGTTTAGAAACCATACCTGTTTTCTTTTAACAGTTGTATGTAAAGATAGAAAATTATCCCTTTGTATTCAAAACAAGCTTGAGTGTCCGAATGCGTTACTCTTTCCTCCTAGTTGTAGGACTTCCACTCAGCCAGCGTTCCTGTGGGTCTGGGTGATGTCCCTTCCGTCTTTTAGTTTCACTTTTGAAATGGTTGTTCGAGGCGGCAAACTCCGGCGTTAACCTATGCCGCCATCTTGGTTCCTCCCAGAACATCTTTATGCCTATAAATACTTACTAAACTATAGTTATAGAACACATATTATTTTATAACCTGCTTTTAAAAAATACAATAGATCATTATTATAGGAAACCCTTGGGAAAATCTTTCATGACAAGGCCTGGTAACAATTTTTCCTTGTCATAAGAAGCAATTGAGATTAACATACTATGACAATTGTCTATTGTTATTAAGTAAATTATACCCGAATTTCAGTTCCCTTTTCCCAGAAAAAGGCCACTTGTTTGCTTTAAGTAACATCTACACACCTCCCTCTTGAAGTCCCTTTGTTTAGAAACCATACCTGTTTTCTTTTAACAGTTGTATGTAAAGATAGAAAATTATCCCTTTGTATTCAAAACAAGCTAAAAAGACATTTGTGGTTGGATATTGTCTTAGTTTGGGCTGTATAACAAAACTAGAGGCCTGATGCACGAAATTCGCCCCAGCTTCGTCTGGAAGGTAGTTTGGCTGTCTGGTCTAATTAGCATATTATGCTTTTATTATTGTAGATACTACAGACCGGATAGCTTGAACAACAGACACTCACAGTTCTGGAGGATGGAAGTCCAAGATGAGGGCGCCAGCCTCTTTAGTTCCTGGTGAGAACTCCATTCCTGGTTTGCTGATGTTGCCTTCCAGCTGTGTGTCCTTATGTGTGGACAGAGCTCGCTCTGTTCTATTCCTCTTCTTATAAGGACATTAACCCCATGTGAGGGCTTCACCCTCATGACCTCATCTAAGTCTAATTACTTCTAAAGGCCCAACCCCTAATAACATCATATTGGGGGTTAGCAGCTTCCCCATGTGAATTTTGGAATGGGACACACACATTCAGATCATAACAGGTATTGTTATAGGCCCATAACTTCTGCCCTAGAGGAGATATTAAAAGGGGGCAAAATAGCTGTATTCTCAATGATCCATCTTGTTAGAAAAAAGTAACTGGATTAACTCAGACAGACAACAAGGCTACTGTGTGGATGGTTGAGAAATCTCATGCCTGGCTGAGAGATGGAAGCAGAACAGCTAATGTTTGTATAGTACTTAGTGAAACATGTCATAGGGAACCAAGGAAGGGTGGTGCCTAGTGGTCCATCTGCTATTTCTTGTTTCCTCAATATCCTTTTCTTTGAAAGAAAATGAGCATAAAAATAAAGTCTTGCTAAGAGAGGGGCTAAATACCTAATTTGGGCAAGCTTTAGACTAATCTTGATTTATCTCTACACAACCATAGAGCTAATATAGTTATACAGATTGTTTATCAATTTTTCAAATGGAGACAACAAGAGAGTGATCCAACTATTTTTTTAATTTAATATTTTTATTGATTTCAGAAAGAAAGGGAGAGTAAGAGAGAGATAGAAACATCAATGATGAGAGAGAATCATTGATTGGCTGCCTCCTGCACACCCCCTACTGGGGATAGAACCCACAACCTGGATATGTGCCCTTGACCGGAATCAAA
>NW_006294778.1:6065037-6068955 GCF_000327345.1 Myotis davidii
CATGGGCTCATCACTTATTTTTTTGGGCATCTCTGAGTCTTATTTTATGTATTAAGATGTCTCTTCAATGGGTAGGGTGCCTATCAATTTCTCTTTTAAAGCTCTGGCCTATACCAAAATATGATTTGGAGAAAGGAGAGAGAGAGAGAGAGACAGACAGACAGACAGACAGACAGACACTACTCTAGTTTCATCACCTGGGCTTCCAAATGAAGCCAGTAACTGAGAAAGGAATATAGAAGGAATGAGATTTTTATCACATTCACAAAAACTACATTTACCTGCAATTTTAAACTTGTGTCCCATTACCAAATGACATCTTCTGTAGTGTATTTTGAATTAATATTTTATAAGCACTTCAATTACCTTTTAAATAACAATTTTTTCTTCATATCATATTTTGTTTACAAATTAACTAAATTATTAACTTGTGAATATGTAAGAAAACCTACACATCAAGAAATCACGTGTTTGTATTTTTTCCCTCTTGGATCCAGGTGGGAGCTTCAAGAAATAGTACTAGACTGAGCTTCTTTCTCCATGGCTCTGCATTAGCTCTGTCCTGTTCAGAGTTAATAATTGTACTCAGGAAGACAGTCTGGGGTCTTCTGTATGTTAAATACATGATTGTTCTTCCTAGTAAGACCTCAAACCAAAGTCTGGTTCATACATTTTCATTATGGGTTGTTATGTGAAGTTGTTTACAAGCTATTGTTCAGTCTGAGCTGTGAGGTTTTTCTTCCTAATTCAGTTGAAAGGGACTGTATATTTTTAAGTTCCCTGGCACTAACTAGATAGAAAAGAGTCCAGAGTTTCAGATTGTACTTCCTCCACAGGATGTAGGTGTGTGTTTACCAAAACACACATGGCTATACATATGTTCAAGTATCTCCTCATAAGAAGGACACAGCATGAGTGGAAACTTGCTGCCATTTTTCTGTGGGGCAGTACAGTTCAGTGGTTAGGAGCACTGACTCCAGGGCCAGACATCCTGGGCTTGCATTCAGCTTCATGTTACTGGACAGTCTTGGGCAAGTGCCTTAGACCGTACGAGTCTCTATTTTCCCTTTTGTACAATGGGTATAAAATAATTGTTCCTGTTAATAATCATAGCTATTTCCTGGGGTTGTTGCAAGAGTAAAATATGTAATAACTTTAGGCACTTAGAACAGTGCCTACCATATAATAGAAACTATGTAAGTTTTAGGTATTATCATTATCACTCTGTTGGACTCCTAACAGGTCACACAGAACTGGCAGTTTCCTAAGTGACACTTTTAGTTTATTGTTTATTCAAACAACACATGATATCCAGGATGCCTAGATAAGTCAGGCACTGTGCTAGGCTCCGGGCAACTAAAAAGCGCCCATTTCCCATTTTCCTAAAAAAGAAAAACTGATTATTCATGTCTTCTCAAGAACCTTTGTGGTTGGATTTGGAGTTCCCTTTATCAAACAGGATTCTTGGGAGTGTGAACATGCTCTGTGGCTCACCTGTAAAGAATTCTGTCACTTCCCCAATAATGTGGGGAGTGTTTTGGAATTCCCCCAAATCAGCTCTTGCCAAACATGCACCAGTGTCAAACCTGCAGTGTTCAGAGCTGCCAGGGCTGGCAGTGGATGGTGATAGCAGGGTGGAGCCTGGTGCCAGGACACACAGTTCCTGGCACTTGCCCTGTTAGCCTCCCGTAGGGTAGCCTCTGTCCTGCTTTCCAAAAGCTTTCCTGTAGCTAGTCTAAGGCCAGGATAATGAGGCTACAAAGCTATTTGCTCTGCAAATTCTGACTCCATTCCAGTTAAATCTTTTGTGCCTGTTGTAAAATGACTTGCATTATTAGGGCCAAGGGGCTCCTGCAGTGCATTCCTCTTCCTTTCACTTAAACGGAATTCATGAGGCTCTTTTGCTTTGTATTAAGAATGAGAATATGGAAGGGAGAAAGTGAGGTAAGAGAACTAACATTTATTCAGCACTTGCTCTGTGCCAGGAAGTTTATATATGTCATCTTTTGGGGAAGCTAAACTAAACAAGGCCGTGTCTTTACTTATCTATGCATCCACTACAGCAAGTAGCACACTGGCTTGTCTATAGTAAGTGCTCCATATGTTGAATGATTTGAACATATACGTATTATGTGTATACCTGTCTGTTTATCATCTATCTATCTATCATCTATTTATCTATCATCTATTTTTTTTGCTAAAGCTCATTGTCATTTAAAAGTGCAAAAAAGGAGACATATGTACTGCTATTTGTAATACTCTAAACAATAAAATAAAATGTAAAAAAGTGCATTTACCTTGATTTCAGTTGAAGACCATCCCATAATTTTTGTGCCAAATAATTTATTTTATACTTACTATCATATGATAATCACAAAACTAACTACTTTGTTATCGTCCTTTGAAGTTGAAGATGTTTTCAGCAGTGTTGATTAGATAGTTCTGTGGGTTTGATGAAAATCACTTTTGAATTAAAATGATTAGATTGAGCTTATTCTTACCCATAAAACTGGACTCCCCTCTCTTCTCATGGTGACACTCTGGCATTGAAGAGCAGCTGAAGATGACACATGCATATTGGAAAGTTGAATAAGGTGGGAGAGAGAAAGTAGGGTACAGGCAGGAACACATTGGCATCTCAGGTTTCACCCTCCCTACACTGCTTAGGTGTTTCAGGTCAGGATTTAGAATTGAGATGAACTAATCAGAGATATCTTCTGGGAATTGTTTGTGCCTGTAATTTAAATATACGTTAGGTCAGTAATTCCCAAAGCTTAATCATTCTGAACTACCGTCCCAGTATTTGAAGATCTTTCTGTTACCTGTATTAGTATTGAACTGATTTTTTAATCAAATCACTTTCTTAAAAATAATTTTTTTGGGGGAAAGGGTCTTTCTATCATACCATCAAATTGGAGACAGGCACCATTTGCTAACCATTGAATGTATCTATAAAAGTAAATATAATGAAAACGAAGAAAATATTAGAAAAAATTCCAACGAAACTTCTTTCCTGATATTCCTTTTAACTTTTTTCTGAAAATTGAATTTATTGGGGGTGACATTGGTTAATAAAACCATACAGGCTTCAAGTGTACAACTCAATGAAACATCATCTGCACACTGCATTGTGCACTCACCACCCAAAGTCGAGTCTCTTTCCATCCTTATTTATCCCCCCTTTGCCCTTTCCACCATTCCCCACACCCCTTTTCTTCTGCTATCACCATACTGTTGAAGGCATTCTCCCTGTTTATAGGGCTACTAGAAGGCCAACAGCAACTACGAATTTACTGAGGTTGCAAACAGAAACAATAAAATAAATTTTAAGAGGAATAACTTTTCCTCCATATAATTTAATATATTTTAATGCTCATCACCTAAAATTACCTTTCATAATATACATCACCCACGCATTGCAAAACATTTTATCAGAGGAGAAACTTCTCATGATTTTGACGTTTGCTGCATACCCAAGTTTTTGGTTAGAAATACCAGTCATAAAATTGAAAGACATAGTCTTCTATGCACTTTAGAGATTTCAATTTAATGTGTCTGGTCGAGATTTTCCAGTTAAAAACACAATGTCCCTTTTCTACCTCTAAAAAGGAAATAGGTGTACTATAAAAGTTAATGGGAATAAGGGACCATTGGCTCATCATAGTCCTAATATTGCTTACTGTTTTCAGAGGAAATCTTTCATAGAGGCATTTACCATTCCGTGGGGTTAAGGTTGGGAATGGTTAGATTGACTTCCAAACATCAGCTCAAGATCTTGATGATGTTTTGCCCTTAAGCTCTTTTCTTCCTAGAGGCCTTCCAAGTTGTCTATAGCTGTCAGTCTATTCTTCAGATAGGCCTTGGTAGTTCTCCTTGAGGCAACTCAGGTCTCTCACCTCTCCCTGCAGGTCACAGGCA
>NW_006294778.1:6069182-6077973 GCF_000327345.1 Myotis davidii
AAAATTTGTGTGGAGTGTGTGTGTGTGCGCGTGCGTGCGTGCCTGCGTGCGTGCGTGTGTGTGAGAGAGAGAGAGAGAGAGACACCAGGGTGAGGATTACCACACATGGTTTGAACCTTCTCATCAGCAGAAATGGAGGGAGCACCCAGACTTTCTGATTAGTTGTCCAGATGTGGGGCAAAAGGGGCAAGAGGAAGGGGTGAGTCTTAAAAGGTGTCAGAAGTCAAACATCAAAAAATGGAGCCTGATTCTTTAGGATACCCTTCATTTTACCAATGAAGAAACATACTGTGATATTACATTTTGATTTAGGCATGATTCTAGATCAATCCTTCTATGTGTAATTTAGTCCATATTGCTCTGTGGTCACATACTTGGTACCCTTCTTGAAAATACACACCTTTGATTATTGAAGGAGAGTGAAAGACGGAGGAAAGCCAAAACGCCATTGCCAATCCATCTGTATAGGGATACTAGGAGAAACAATGTAGCTTGGCATGGTTTGAAGAGATGGCTGTTGGAAACAGACAGATTTGGTTATTATTTGGCTTTGTCCCTTACCAGCTATGTGATCTTGGGCAATTTACTTAGCCTTGTGGAATCTGACTAGTACAGAACACCTCCAGTGACATGGGACTTCACTAGACATCCATTTTATTTTGGGGAACTCTGTTGGAAAATTCTTTCTTAAATAATGGCATTTTGCCATCTTAAGTTTGGTCTTTATACACATTTCCCGAACACAGGCATATCAAGCAGGTTATCAGGTATTCTAAAGTATAAAGTCATACTGGGCATCTGGAAAAACAACTAAAGAGGACTTTGGCAAATAGAGGTTAGATCCAGGACAGTAAGGTCAAGCTCCTTAACAGCTGGTGAGGTGAAGGCATTCCTCAGCCCTTTGGGGAATCCAAAGGACACCAGAAGCTACCCCAAGCGAGGACAAAATTTAAGCACCACGGACAGTCATTGATTATGAGCAATACTTTCAGTACAACACTGGGATTTGCTACTCAAATGCTGCTTCAATCCTGTCCCAGGAGAGTTTAATTCTCAGGTTGGCTCTACATTTTACAAGCCCCAAAGTGAATGCCTCTTTTCTTTCTTTCTTTCTTTGTTTCTTTGTTTCTTTCTTTCTTTCTTTCTCTCTTTCTTTCTCTTTCTTTTTAGAATTCAAAGATGTGATATAGATATATGGATGGGTGCACACACACATATACAAACATGTATGTACAGTATAAATTTTAATGGATTTTAAGCATATGATAGAATGGTGTTATGCTATTTTAATTTTAATTTGTTTCAATTACAGTTGATAGTCAATAATATATGAGTTTCAGGTGTATAGCATAGTGGTTAGACTTTTAAAAAATATGTATATGTCCCCTATATATGCTTATTTTTTAAAAAATATATTTTATTGATTTTTTTTACAGAGGAAGGAAGTGGGTTAGAGAGTTAGAAACATCGATGAGAGAGAAACATCGATCAGCTGCCTTTTACATACCCGCTACTGGGGATGTGCCCGCAACCAAGGTCCATGCCCTTGACGGGAATCGAACCTGGGACCCTTGAGTCCGCAGGCTGACGCTCTATCCACTGAGCCAAACCAGTTAGGGCAGTGGTTAGACATTTATATATCTTACAAAATGATCCCCCTGGTAAGTCTAGAATGCTTCTTTTGTAATTGTTTTGGGATAAGTTCCTGGGCTGACTCTCATTGACTCAAACTGGGCCGTGTGCCCACATACTCACCCATAAACCAATCACTGTGACTGCTTTATTAGGCCTGAGTGATTCATCTGTGCACCCCTGGTGTATTGTAGTCAGCTCACCTGAGCTGTGTGTAGTTACTAAAAGAGTGAGGAAGAAGTGCTGGACAGGCAAAATATTTATTACAGGTCTCTATAATAAAGTGACCTCACTTTTACTTTTCATATCTTTCTAACTGTGTGGGTAGCATTCACTTAGACTATGATGGGAATGGAGACCCTGGATTTCTGGGGTGCTTTGTTTGTCTCCCTCTCTTCCAGCCACCACTATTGCTCAGCTTCTGGTCATATTAGGTGTTCAACTGGTGGAAGGGAGATAGGACTCAAAGGACAGGCTTCCACAAATGTACCAGGACTTCAGATAAGTCACATTTCCAGTGAGTACCAGCATATAGGACAGCGATTTTTAACCTTTTTTTTTTTATCTTGTGGCATACATAAACTAATCACCAAAATTCTGCAGCACTCCAAGAAATACATTTTTTGCTGATCTGACAAAGAAAAACAGGTATAATTTGGATTCATTCACACTGGGTGGCTATTACTGTGTTGGCTCTTATCTTTTTTAAATTTGACAATCTAAGGGAAAAGAGGTCAGTGTCCCTGACTAAATAGTCAGGTAATGCATGCTTTAAATATTCTTACAGCACACCGGTTGAAAATAGCTGATATAGAACCTAGTGCCAAGATCTCTAGGCTGTTGACTCAGACCTGGAACACACATGTGCTTTTTCTGTGGCAGGAAAAACTGCTACTAACTATATTATATCTTCAGAATAGTTTTATATTTATCAGGGCTCATGTGTATCTTTGATAATACTAGTAGTCACTATTTAATGCATGGTTACAAATGAGAGTTTGGACCATTTCTTATTCATAAGCTTGAAACTGTGAGTTTGAGAATGTGTGCCAGCATTGAGCTGGCTAGACATGCTGTATTGGCTATGAATCAACAGGTTTTTATTTTCTTATCTCTGTGGTGGACTGGCACAAATCCCCTTGCTCTAAATCACTCAAGTGTAGATACAGAAGTCTTCTTTCTCCATTTCTTCCTATAACCTCAAAAAGATGAAATTTGAACCATAAGTAAGGTGGAAATAAAGATAGAATTCATCAACCAAAGGGAAAATAATGTGGTTTATCTATCTATGTATCATATATCTCTACCTACTTACCTATCTATATTATATTTTATATGGTACACATCATATATAAAATACTAGACACTATGTTATATAAAATATAAAAATTATAAATATAATAATTATTTGTGTGGGATATATATATATATATATATTATTCTTTTCCAGGTTTTAAGTGGGGGATATATCTGTGATCTTCACCAATTTATATTGCCTCTTCTGATGCATGTCTAAGAACTTATAGAAGTATCCAAAGAGATGACTAATATAAAGGCAATTTAAAGTGCTTGATGGAAAAAAAATAAAATGCCTGACTGTTGGTATTTTCATAGCAAAACTTCCATAAAGTTCATGATACTCCTTTTATTTCTCAAGGTTTGAGGAGTACAGAGGAATTTTACTATAGAGTGTTTTTCCACTTTGGTTTAGAGATTTAATTTAATTTACTATGCGTCATTTCTAAGGTCCTTGACTTTCTGGACTCCATAAACACTTATACTAGCTGTGCATATATATCAGGCCCAAACATATGGCCCAGGCAGGCTAATCATTTGGTGCCCTTCAAACTGATATTATTTAAATCTGTGTTCAATTCCCCAGTCAAGCCTTCAGATGAGACCACCAACCCTGGCTGACACTTGATTACAACCTTGTAGGAGACCATGAAGCAGAGGACCAAGCTAAGCCATGCCTGATTCCTGGCCCACGGAAACTGAGAGGTAATAATCATGTGCTGTTTTAAGCCACTAAGTTTGTGGTAATTTGTTACACAGCAATCAATTACTACAAGTACTGAGCTGGGAAGGTTGCATATAACACCTAGTTAAAGTTCCCATGTTAACTAGAACCACCTCCTTACAAGGTAACTTGGCAACCAGCTATGTTACCTGAACATACTTTCAGAGACCTTACCACTAAGGTCAGAACTCTTTGGACTGCAAGCAACAGAAACCCACTTTAACGAACTTACGTGAAAATGGGGTTTATTGGCTGACGTACTTGAGAATCTGAGTGTTTACCAAGCACCCTCGACCTCAGATCTACTAAAAAGGATTCTGATTGACCCTTTTGGGGATATATGCCAATATTAGGACAAATAACTATGTCTAGATGGATAAGGTTCTCTGAGTGGTTGGCTTGAGTTGCAGGCAAACCCCTGTAGTAGAGAAGTGGGGACGGGGGAGGACATTGTATCTGAAAGCCTCATAATGTAATAGATAATTATCCAAAGGAAAATTGGAATTCGTTTCCAAAAGAACAAGAGGTATAAGAGCAGGCAAAACAGCAACTGTCTACCATACTGTTGTAACAAGCAGCTCATGAAAATATTGCTTCCAACCACATACGAACTTCTCTCCAAGAGAAATTCTGGTAAATATGGATTAGATCTATTTATAATCCTAGCTATTAAAAAACATTTTTGTTAAAACTATAATATACATTATAATCTGCACATATTATAACAGTACATACATGAATTTTCATAAATGGAGTGAAAATTATAACCAGCACCCAGATCAAGAAATATTACCAAACCACAGAAGCCCTGTGGTATGTTCCTTTTCAGTCATTATTCCTACTCCCCTCTCCCATCAAGGAGAACCACTGCCCTGACTTCTACAACATTGATTAGTTTTGCCTATTTTAATACTTGATATAAAGGGAACAATACCATATGCTCTCTTTTGTGTTTGGCTTCTCTGCCCAACATTATGTTTCTAAGATTCATCCATATTGCTGCCATAGTTATAAATTATTCATTCATATTCCTGCATAGGATTTCATTGTGTGACTATATCACAATTTATTTATCCATTCTGCTATTAATGGGCATTTGGGACATTTCCATTTTGGGGTTACTATGTAGAGTGCTGCTATGAACATGCTAGTGCTTGTATTTTGGTGAATACATGCATGCATTTCTGTTGGGTATACACACAGGAGTAGAATTGCTGGATCTGAGGGGTTGCTTGCATTCAGCTTTAGAACCAAACAGTTTTTTTAAGAGGTTGTACCAGCTTACACACTCACAAGTGGTCTATGTGGATTCAGGTTGCTTCAGGATTCATCTTTGCCAGGTCTTGGTGTTTTTCATCTTCTTCATTTTAGCCGTAAGTAGCATATCACATTATGGTTTTTATTTGCAATTCCCTGATGACTTAATGAAGATGGACACTTTTTCATGTGCTTGTTAGCTATTTGGATATCATTTTTGAGCAGGTCTTCTGGATATTGTTTTATTGAGTGTCTTTTTCTTATTGATTTGTAGAACTTCTTTCTATATTCTGGATATGAGTAATTTGCCTAATGTAATGATTGCAAATACCTTCTTCAATTTATGGGAGCTTTTTCATTCTTAATCATATCTATTGATAAACAAAATTCTCAATTTTAATATAATCTATTACTTTTTTCCTTTTGTGTTAGTGGTTTTTGTGTACTATTTAAGATACCTTTGCAAACTTAATTTCATTATATTTTATCAAACTCAGTGATATTTTAGGGGCCACAAGTTCAGGTCACTTCTCATCAATAATAGACATCTCTAGAGACAAATGGTAGGGGAGGGGATTAGAGAGCAACCAAAGGACTTGCATGCATGCATATTAGCATAACCAATGGACACAGACACTGGGGCAGTGGGGGCTTGCCTGGGGTGGAAATGGCTGGGGGAGGGGCGGGTGTCAATTGGGGAAAAAGGAGACATATGTAAAATTTTAGACAATAAAAAAATAATAATAATAGACATCAATTTAGGTTGATATTTCAGTTACTTTGGAAAGACCCTTGAATTTTTGGTTTCTGGGTGGAGTCCAGTAACTAACAAATGTTTCTTGAGATGTTTCACATTTCAGTGAAATATTGTTTTCAACTTCCTGATCTTTTAGAGTCACCTCCTAACCCTCAAATTGGGAAGGAAACTCAAAATGTTGTTTATGTAACTTTTTCTCAGAGTCAGGTTGAACTAAAGGAAAAAGCATCCATTTAGTACAAATAGACTTTTGTCTGATGCTTTTTAGTAGCAAATAATTCTCTCTCTCTGAACCACAGTAACCTCATCTGCAAAGGTGGGACATAATTTCTGCCATACCAATATCATGGTATTGTTATGAAAATAACAACAACAACAATAATAAAATGATACATTGCCAACAATGCACCAATACTTTATGGAATAGCTACCTTGGAAAGACATACTGTCAAGAACTTTGGCAAATAGAGTGACTATGATACAGAATCTGAAGTTTACTATTGACCAGGTGTGACAGGAAAGTATAAAAAAATAACTGAAATTTTTAATGGAGAAAGTTAATTCACAAGGGAGGATACTAATTTGATTTTTTCAGAAGAAATATTCTTTTTTTGTGCAGGTCTTCCCAAAGAACAGCAGACTTTAGAGTTATATGCAAATGACAAAACCAAGCCATAACCTATGGAGCCAAATATATACAAAGGTTGAGTAGTTATATTCAATTCTTTAATCTGATACTAATATTTGAAACGATTCACAAATCCAGGTCTCTGTTTTGTTAGTTCCTGCTCAGTATCTGGCTACCCTTTCACTGATAATTTTGGAAGGCTAAATACTCTTTCAAAGTCTGCCATTAAGACCATTTTGGAAAACTCTGAGTACTTCTAGAAGAGCCAATATACAATGCTCATCAGAAAACCTGTCTGCTTACTTTTAAGCGTTGTTTTTAACCAAAAGTGGCATTACCCTTCTTGGCATCAGACTTCACTCTGAGAGACTTTAGACAGTCTAAAATCACAACCACCTTCCACGGAAGACTGTCATCAGTTAAGGTGTTTTCCTAGAAGTACCTGAGTTTAGGGTTGCCAGAATTAGCAAATAAAAATATAGGATGCCCATTTAAAATTGAATTTAAGATAAATGATCAATATTTTTTTGGGTGTAAATATGTTCCATGCTTATACTAAATTCAGATTTAACTGGTCTCCTGAATTGTATCTGGCATCCCTATCCATATCCAAGTGTTGAAGATAATTCTGGAAGAGGAGTTTCTGAAACTGCTTTGTATAATGGTGGCATGACAGGACTAGAATACAGTTTCTGAAGGCCACTACCTTGAGATTTTGTTTTAAAACAAGCGATCAACTTATCTAATTGCCAGACTTTATGACATTACAGCTAAGAAGAGCACACAGGAGGCAACAAGTCACAAACAGTATGTGGATTTTATTAGTGTACATTGTTTAATTACACCTTAACCAATCTCTTACATTCATAATAAACAGTTGCTCGGAACCGCTTTAAAATCAACATATTATTTAATGAGTCAGGCTTTGTTCTTTAAATGAGTCATTTAAAAAAAAGAAAGCACTTTATTGAGGCATGATTGACATTTAAGAAGCTGCACCTATTCAATGTGTACAACTCAATGAGTTTGGGCAGAACAACTGGTTTTATTGGAATATCATCGGGAACAATGAATAAACCAAATAGAAAAGTTGTACCACAACAACGAATGCAAAGCAAAGGGAAATTCCCCGTTGAGAATTGGTCTCACCTTTGACCAGTTCCTGGTCTTAACTTGTTCCTTGTGACTGCTCTGGTGGAGAGGTCCCAGATTTTCTAAGTGCGTGCCCCGTTGCCTCCTGCCTTTGTTTAACCATTACTTAGTAATGGCAACTTGTCATTAAATAACCCAAGTAGGGAATACCATCAGCACACAGCTGGCTCATAGAAACGAGAGGGCTGATGCCGTGAGGCAGGAGGCATGCGGTCATGTGTTTTGTATCCTTTCAAGTATTTTCATAATGCTTATTATACATTCAGTGTTTTCCGGACACAGTATACCTTCTATACGTGACAGGAATTTCCGTTGAATCTCTTTTCTTTGTGCTTTCAGTAGTTTCCAGTTTTATTTTTAAAAGCAAAAAGTTGCTTTTCTGTACAAGAAAACCAATAGAAGGATTTTACAACAAAGCAGGGAGGGCAATAAGGAGTTTGTTCTCATTCTGTCATAGGAAATGTCTTTTAAAAACTGAGTTTCTTTGATTAGCCAATTATTCTTTCAAGAATTGTATCTCACTGAGTACAATGTGAGATGCATAAAGTTGGAAGAAAGTTCAGAAATGTTCCTGCTTTTCCAAATCTGAGTCTTGGCTTGAGGATGAAGAGTAAATTGGGATGTCAAAGATGAAAGAATTCCTAAGCGGTTCAAAGAAAACAAGCAAATAAAGAAAAAGGGGGTGGGGGACAATTATTAACTCCAGGAAAAGCTAGTGGTTACATATGAAAGTCAATTTTTTCTTAGTACACTATGTGACTTGGCTGTTAATGCATTTATATAGTTAAAATAAAATATATGCTTATTTTTTTCTCTAACAAAAATTATGATATATCTCTATTGGGGAAATTGGGCTTGGAAAGTTTGTGTATTTGTGTGTGAAGGCGGGGAAAAAAGAGGGCCTGATAAGGATGCTAAGTTCTCAGTTTCCCTAGTAAGAAGTTAGTAGGAAATCCCTAAGCCTTAAGATATTAAGAAATAGCTATAGTACATAGCTATTTAGAAATATAGAGGTCAATACTAGAAGAATCAGTGGAAAGAATATAAAGTAGTTTTCTGGGGAGTAGTTTTTCAGTGGAAAGAATATAAAGTAGTTTTTTTGGGGTGAGGACACTTGTGGGAGGGGGATATTGCTTATTTTTTTAAAAGTCTTGTAGTGACAGCCAGTTGGCCTGGAGGTCAAATCCCCCTAGTATTAACTACAACAATCAAGGCTTAACTACAACAAGACTGCGCACAAAGACCACTGGGGGGTGCACCAAGAAAGCATAAAAAGTGCGGAGACAAAGAAACAGGACAAAACTGTCAATGGAGGATATTGAGTTCAGAACCACACTTTTAAGGT